>NW_020664382.1:874605-908483 GCF_002925995.2 Terrapene triunguis
ATACGTCTGTTAGTCTATAAGGTGCCACAGGACTCTTTGTCGCTTTTAATCATTCGGACAAATTACCAAGGGTCATGGTGGATTTTTCATCACTGACATTTTTTAAATCAAGATTGGAGGTTTTGCTGAAAGCTGTGCTCTAGAAATAATTTTGGGGAAATTCTATGGCCTGTGTTACACAAGAGGTCAGACTAGATGATCAGAATGGTCCCTTCTGGTCTTGGAATCTATTAACCATATTATCATTAGAGACAGAGATGCACAGGGAATGTGGTTGTCCCTAGTGGCTGCTATTTCTTTGAAGTCAGGTAGGTTCAGACATAATGGGCTTGTTTCGAGAAGGTGATGTAAATTTTGCATGTGTAGAAACTAAGAACTGTATGCTAATGTGTATAGTGAAGGGATGTCTCCAAGGGTCTGACGATTATGGTACCTTGTGTTTCTGCTGTCTGTTGTATTTGTGTATTGTCTCTACGTTAGCTTGTAACCCATTGTAACCCAGCTCTTTGCTCTACAGTGCCCACCACCACGGGGACCTGACTTTTAGGTCCTACCACAGGATTAGCAATAATAATGAATACACAGGCTACCACAAATGGAACTATATACATACAACACTTTCCCAATCACACATACACATGGGTTCATACACTTGAATCATTGTCTTACCCATTCAAAAATGGAGTTACAAAGACAAATCGCAGGCAATGTTCCTTTAGTCAGATAATGTTAAATAAAATCCTTATGTATTTAAGTAAGCTTGGACTGAAATATGAAAATAAGCTGATTTTCCTCTATTAAGAGAATGAAAAGGGTGGTTGAAAAGGAATTACAAGGTCCCATAAGAGAAATGTGACCCTATCTTGTTCCCATTGACCCCAGTGGAAGGAGGATGGGGGACAGGGAGCATAGCTCATTGACTGTATGTGGTTGGAGAGTGATTTCATGGCACTGAGTTGTTCAAAACCAGGCCTCTTCATTGGCAGCCAACAAAATAGTTTATAGAAGTGTGAATTTGTTGACAGTCTTATGTAGTCACTGATGTGCCCCTAATGTTACTGAACTTTTAGCACTGAATCAGTCTTAACCCTGCAGAAGAAATTGGTCCCACATACCATAGCATTTCAGGGGCACTACTGTAATCATCATCTGGGCACAGATCTATAGTTCAGGTTAAGTGAAAAACAAACTAGAAATTTAGGCCCAGATCCTCAAAGGTATTTAGGAATCTTTGAGGAGCTGGACCTCCGCCTCTTGGTTACGTATGAAAAAAGCCGCATATCTTCCCTGCAAAATCACAGCAATTACTCTGAGTATAGAATTAATTTTCTGAGACTTCAAAATGGCTCCTTTAAGAAAGTCAGATCTTTTTTGTTGTTGTTATTCCATATGATCTTAACAGAATAATGCAAACTCTTCAAACTTTGCATTTAGGTAAAGGTCACTGAACATTTGTGTGTGTTGGCTGCATATAAAGAAGCTTTTTTTCAGGATTAATGGTCACTTTTTGCCATTATTTTTTCTAAATGAAAGTGTTTTCTTCAGCCACTGCTGAATAACATTCTACTTCAAGGGTGGATGGTTACATCATGAGGAGAAAAAGAGAAAAAAAATCTAATGTGTCTTTTAAAAAAAATCAATCTAATCTGGCACCAGAAATACTAATATGCCTTAATAAACATAAATCTAGATATTGTATGTTGTCACAACAGGGAGCGTTAACAACATTGGTTTTCCTGAGTATGTTCCCAGGCTTATGTATTGGATAATCTCACCAGCTGTGTAATGTATTTTACCCTAAATTCCTATTACTTATTTTCAACCATAATTCCATCTTAATGTAATTTTGGTCTGGGAACATCAACAATTTTCAAAACAGCATTGGCCTAGGAGATATATAGAAAGAGCTGTATGCTAGTTGGTTGAAAGATATCCAATATACATTTTCATTGCCAGAGATTTCTTGTGTCTTTGATTAAAAAGGCCAAAGGGGGGCTGTTATGTAAGAAATTCATAATTGCTAATAGTCTCTTCTAAGCATATGCCTACACTGCAATTAGACAGCCACAGCTGGCCTGTGCCAGCTGACCTGGGCTCGTTGGGCTAGGGCTATGGGGCTGTTTAATTGCAGTGTAGATCTCCAGGCTCATGCTGCAGCCTGAGCTCTGGGATATGCCCACCTCACAGGGTCCTACAGCCCATGCTCCAGTCCAAGCTCAAATGTCTACACTGCAAATAAACAGCCCCTTAGCCCAAGCTCAGTGAGCCTGAGTCGGCTGGCACAGGCCAGCTGTGAGTTTTTAATTGCAGTGTAGACATACCCTAAGGGAAGGCAGGCATGAAACAGCAAAGCATCTAATCTGAAGTGTGTTTATTAATCCATCCATTTCAGCATTACATTTCTGCAGACTTATTAGGAGCAGAGTATATGTTAAACTAACTCTTAGCATCAATGCTGAAACCCACTTGTTTTGTCAATGCATTGGAAACCTAATTTTTTGTCCTGCATTTAAATAGGAATTGCAGTCCCAGAATCTTACATCAGCATGTTGTCAAGATAGCAACTCCCTATTTGAGGTTTAGATAATTTTTTTTGTTATGTTTAGAGTATCTATCTTCAGTACCCTAATTCTCCTTTATGACTCAAATCTTTTACATTAATGAGGAAAGGCTTTGTAATGGTCCAGAACAGAAGAAAATTAAGACAAGACATATGGACTTGCATATGGACTTCTTACATTTAAAAAATGTTGGACTGATTTTCAAATGTCATAATCTAGCCAGCAGTTCATGGTGTCTCCTGTGTAATATTTAGATTTACCTGCAACAATGATCCATACTGTGTCCAGGAACTACAAATCATTTAAAAAAATATTTTAATTTTAAAAAGTAATCAAATATCCTTTAAAATATATCCTTTATTTTTTACAGTCCAGGAACAACATTCACACAATCAGTTTCCTGAATACTTTGCCAAGGAAATCCACTTCACTAAGCTAAGCCAAAAATGCTTTTGTTTGGTGCGACTTCTAGCAGGAACAGTAGAAATTTCAGAGAGTTCTCTTGTCTTCAGGGCCGGCTCTGGCTTTTTTGCCGCCCCAGGCAAAAAAGCCTCCGGCTGCGCCCCCCACCCCACGGGGGGGGGGGGGGGAGGGCGGCCAGAGCGCCAGGGGGAGGGCGGCGAGCCCGGCCGTGGCCCCACTCTCCCCGGCGGCCGGAGCGCCGCGCCGCCCCCCTCCAGGTGCCGCCCCAAGCACAAGCTTGGTGGGCTGGTGCCTGGAGCCGGCCCTGCTTGTCTTTCCCCAAATCTGTCAAGTTTCTAGAGACAGAGAAGGTATCTTTGTTTTAAATGCTACATTCTTATCCTAACACCAGATAAGCTTTAGTTGTTCGGCCACAAGATGAAATTATGAGACATTGTTTCTGTTCTGTCCTTTGCAACTGATTTCCTATGTTAAAGATTCCCCGATGGCCCTTCTCACTTAATTTAAAACCAGCCCTGCAAAATTTGTAGTTGCTGATCAAAAATTGTGTCCCATCATGCAAGGCACTCCGGTGCGCCATGAACCCCCAAACCTTCCTCCATTGGCTGGTTTCCAGGATCAGCCTTCTCCTTTTTGAGTGATGTGTGCTTAACACTGGAGGTTCTACAGTGCAAAGATGGAGATTAACCTGGGCCCTTCGGCTTTGGGATGATGAGGGAAAGTCATTTAGGTGAAAGGGTAACAGGTCAGAAACCTTAAGGAGCATGTTAGTCAGACTGTGCAGCTTTGGCAAACAGTTTGGGGTGGTAATTATAAGTGTACTTTCCTCAAGTGGCAGACTGATTTAGGAATACAGTGAAAATGTATTTAGTGAATCAAAAACAAAGCTTTTTGCACCTACACTTCTTCCATATTTGAGAGGACAGCTACAATATGGCTTTATGTAGAAAATAAGAGGAAAAAATACTTTTGAATAAAAACCTTGTTTCTTAATAAAGGATAAGTGGGGGGTAGGGCGGTGTGTGTGTGTGTGTGTGTGTGTGTGTGTGTGAGTGTATGAAAGTGTAAAATGCAGGAGTGGCCCCAGGGATAGATGAGATTGGAGAAAATAGAGAGGAGATGGGGAAGATCCATTAGAGGTTGTATGTAAATCCTACCCCTTCAAAATTATCAGATGATCATCTATCCCTAATGCTGAGGTTTGAGGTCCACTAGATGGAAAATGTGCCTCCTTTGGATTACAAGTGTTCATGGGGAGAGTATGGGAGTTTGGGGACTGATTTATATGCTATGTTGGTATTTTATTTCTGGAGTTAAATAAGGGGAATGCCAGAAAGGGGAGGGACGCATGAAGGTTGGGGGAAATGACTACAAGATATGGATATGGAAGCTTATAAACAGAAACTAAGCCATATTCCGGAACACAACGTAATTAGAAATAAGGTAGATATTGACCACTCAGGGGTTCATGCCTTCACACAGCTAAAGAATCACAATAATTTTGAGTTTTTTAATAAGATAAGTAGTTATTCTCAGTGGCTCGTCCTTTTAAATAGGGTTGGAAGGATTTGATTTTTATCCGTAAATGTTGGTAAACACCAATTTCATACTCCCCTCCAAACCCATGAAAAATTATTTCCATTGTGATCATTGAAATTTACAGATAGGCAAAGTAAATATCTTTAAAATCAAACTCTAATAAGTTCTCAAGCAGCATTTGCTTACTTTGCCTATTTTAACATGTGATGTTGACAATTTGTGTTTTAGAGGTTATAAAACTTTAACGTTTTGAATCACAATGTCTATAATTAAATAATTATTGGCTGAGCCTCCCCCCCCCAATTTCCTGTAACCATGAAAATTTAAATAGCTAAAAATTAAAAATGCCTAAAAATAATCAGTATCCACCAAAATTAGAAAAAAGTTGAATTCTGCCAAGTCTATTTTTAAAATGCCATCTTTGAATGTCAAAGGGCTAAATAACATCATCAAAAGGGAAAAAAAAGCCCTAGAAGAATTTACAAAACCCACTCTCAGACTATTTCACTCTAAGAAACTGAGAAGCGTCAAATTATGGGCATGAAAATGATTGCTTTCAGTAGACTTTCACTGCTGAATCATGACAAAGCTTTTAGCAAAAATACTAGGTAGCCAATTGCAGTTCATGCTCTCAGTTTATATAAATCTAGCTCAAACGAAAATTAATTAAGGATAGACAAATGTCAGACAGTATTTGGGGAGTACTTGGTATCATCCATAATGCCAGATCAAAAAAACTATTTCTTTTATCACCACTTGAGAAAGAGAAAGCTTTTGATACAATAGAGTGGAGCTTTCTTGTGTCAAGTCCTGTACCGTATGAACTATGGTCCCCAGTTCCTTAAACGGATAACTGCTCTTTACACCAGCCTAAGAGCAGCTGTGTGAGTTAATGGGGTTAAATCTCCTTTTGAATTACTCAGAGGGACTAAGAAGGGATGTCCATGGTCTCCTTTACAGTTTGCACTGGCCCTGGAGCCGTTCACACAGGGTAAGAAACCATGAATCTTTCACAGAAATAAAACTTGAAGGAACACATCAGAAAATAGTATTATAAGCAGATGTAATATTTTTATCTAAACCAAATATTTTCTTAAAATTAGTATCTAAAGACTTTGGAAAAGCATATGGATTTAGAGTAAATTATGCCAAAGCTGAAATGCTAGCTATAAATTTGCCAGACTCTGAGAAGTCATCCCTCCAGAAAACACTGGGTACAGATGGCAACAAATTTTATAAGATACCCGGGCATTCAAATCTCAAACAACCTAGAAGAGCTCTAGGAGTTAAATGTCAAACTACTACTTCAGCAAATGAAAAAAAAAAGATCTTGAGTGCTGGAGGAAGTATGCAATTTCTTGGTTGGGAAGAATAGCTACAGTAAAAATGAACATGTTGCCAAGGATATTTTTCTTGTTACAAAATCTTTCCATGAACATAGCAGGAATACGGAGGATGTTAGAATTTATATAGAAGAAGAAAAGAAAACCAAGAGTGAATATAGATACTATGGACACCCATTAAACAGGGCAGACTGGCTGTTCCAAATATTCTATGGCGGGGGTGGGCAAACTTTTTGGCCTGAGGGCCACATCGGGGAATAGAAATTGTATGGCGGGTCATGAATGCTCACAAAATTGGGGTTGGGGTGCAGGAGGGGGTGAGGGCTCTGGTTGGGGGTGCAGGCTCTGGGGTGTAGGAGGGTGCTTTGGGCTGGGACCAAGGGGTTTGGAGGGCGGGAGGGGGGATCAGGGCTAGGGCAGGGGTGCAGGTTCTGGCTGGGGGTGCAGGCTCTGGGGTAGGGCTGAGGATGAGAGGTCCGGGCTGGGATCGAGGGGTTTGGAGAGCAGGAGGAGGATCAGGACTGGGGCAGAGGATTGGGGAATGGGGAGAGGCTCAGGGGTGCAGGTTCCGAGTGGCGCTTATCTCAAGCATCTTCCAGAAGCAGTAGCATGTCCCTTCTCCAGTTCCTAAGCGGAGGCGCAGCCAGGTGGCTCTGCACGCTGTCCCATCCATAGGCAACGCCCCTGCAGCTCCCATTGGAGCCCTGGAGGGGGACATTGGAGCACATAGGAGCCAGAATGGAGCCATGCTACGGTTTCCGGGAGCAGCGTGGCGCGGCCCCCGCCCCAGCGCCCCAGCTGGAGTGCCGGAGCAGCCCCCGACCCAGCGCCCCGGATGGAGCGCCAAAGCGGGGCAAGCTCCAGCCCCCGCTCTCAAGTGGGAGCTCGGGGCTGGCTTAAAATGGCTTGTGGGCCGGATCTGGCCCGCGGGCTGTAGTTTGCCCACCCCTGTTCTATGGTATTATCAAGACAGCCAGCTCAAAGCGGTAGTGGACTGGGGGGTGCTCTAACCCAATCAAAATCGATTAATAACAAAATTCACACCCTCCAAACACTTATACACATTGTTTAGCAAAGGCTACTCTGTGGGATAGGACTAGATGCCTTATCTACACTACACAGTTTAATCGACAAAACAGTGGAGGAGTACACACCGAAATGCTCCTCCTGCTGATGTAACTCCCCTGCTATGCAGACATAATAAAACCACTTCGATGAGCAGCATAGAGCTTTTTGCGACGTAGTTAGAGTGACACAGCAACAGTATAGACACCTCGTTTGGTTATATCACCCTAACTGGCCTCTAGGAGGTGTCCCACAATGCCCATCATGACCACTCTGGTCAGCAGTTTGAACTCTGCTGCCCTGAAGGCACACAGGTATGTGTGCCTTCAAAGGCCCAGGAATGTTTGAAATTCCTTTTCCTGTTAGCTTGGCCTACACAGTTCACATAGCACCTTCCCAGCCGACCGTGCCAGCTTTATGCAGCAGACGTGCTCACGTGTAGAGCACACTGGAGGTGTTGATCGCATGAGTATATGGGGAGAGGAGGCTGTGCAGTTGCAGCTTTGCACCAGCCATAGGAATTTTGATATCTATAGGCTGATTGCTAGTGGCTTGCAGGAGAAGAGGCATGAAAGGGACATGCAGCAGTGTAGTGCTAAAATCAAGGAGGTGAGGCAGGTGTGCCAGAAGACAAGGGAGGCCAAGCATAGCTCTGGTGCAGCGCTGAAGACATGTCGCTTCTATAAGGAGCTGCACGCTATGATCGGAGGCAACTCCACCTCCACCGCCAAGAGCCACATGGATACTTTGGGGGGACTGGAGGCAGCGGCCAGTGGACTCAATCCCGATGAGGAAGTGGTGGCCATCAATTATTTCCTGCACATTACCGAGAGTCAGTTCTAGGGTTACCATCCATCCGGGTTTCCCCGGACATGTCCGGCTTTTGGGTCTTTAAATAGCTGTCCGGGGGGAATTTGTAAAAAGCTAAAAATGTCCGGGATTTCCCCCCGGACGGCTATCTAAAGACCCAAAAGCGGCTGACAGGGCAGCCGCGCCGGATTGAGCCGCTCACTTGGGGCCGCTCCGGCAGCAAAAGTCCCTCCCCCGCTTCCCCCTCCCTCCCCTGCAGCTTCAGCACGCTGGTAGCAAAACGGGAGCAGGAGCTGTTTGTGCCGCTACAGGTGGCCTGTCAGGGGGCAGGGGTGTGGAGAGGGATTGGGGCAGTCAGGGGACAAGGAGCAGGGGGAGGGTTGGATGGGTCAGGGGTTCTGGGGGTGGCCTGTCAGGGGGCAGGGGTGTGGAGAGGGATTGGGGCAGTCAGGGGACAGGGAGGGTTAGATGGGTTGGAGGTTCGGGGGGGGCAGTCAGGGAACAGGCAGCGGTTGGATAGGCGTGGGAGTCCCGGGGATCTGGCGGGGGCAGGGGTGTGGATAGGAGTCAGAACAGTCAGGGGACAGGTGGGGTGGGGGGGTCTCAGGAGGGGGCAGTTGGGGACAAAGATAAGGGAGGCTTAGATAAGGGGTGGGGTCCCGGGGGGTGATTAGGGGCAGGGGTCCCGGGAAGGGGCGATCAGGGGACAAGGAGCAGGGAGGGTTGGATGGGTTGGGGGTTCTGTGGGGGGCAGTCAGGGGGGCGGGAATTGGGAGGGAGTGGCTAGGGGGCGGGGCTACACCCCCCCCCCGGGAGTGTCCTCTTTTTTGAAAGTTCAAATATGGTAACCCTAGTCAGTTCTTTGTAGCAGGAAGCGATTAATGGCCCTGCACACTTACATCACCGAAACCCCCATGGTGGACTTTCCAACTCCAAACTGATTTGCGACTCACTGGTAGCAGTCTGGAGTTGCCAGCTTCCACACAGCAATTGCCATTTGCTTTTCCATAGCGAGGGCAGCTCTCACTCTGGTATCCTTGCAGAGCAGGGCTAGGGTGAGCTCCACACACAGTTCCAGGAAGGTGGATTTGCACATCTGAAAGTTCTGCAGCCACTGCTCGTCATCTCATACATGCATCACGATGTGATCCCACCACTCAGTGCTTGTTTCCCAAGTCCAGTACTGACAGTCCACCATGGCAAGCTGGTCTGTGAACACCAGCAGCAATCTTCAATTATTTGTTTCCATGGCAGACACCACGGCAGGCACCACCGATTCACTTTCTGTTTCGCAGCTCATGAAATACTGCAAGACCAGCTGTGTTGCGTTCATAACGCTCATCACCAGACTGGTCAGCAGCTCAGGATCCATGCTGTCAGGCAGAGATGGTGGGTGCACAGTTTACAAGGGCTGTTGAAAAACTGCACAAAATGAAGTAGGAAGCCCATGGAATGATGGGATGGAAAGAACTGCATCAGTCCCCATGATGCGCCACTATCAGTTCCCAGAGCTCTCAGAGGCACAGCATGACAAATTGCATAGTGGGATAGCTACCCACGATGCAACGCAATGCAAGCGCAACGACTGTGGACATGCTCAGCTGACATAAGGAGCATTATGTGGATGTGCTCCACTGATGTTATTAAAGAAACTTATGATCGTCGACATAACTGAAATCGACTTAGTCTGTAGTGTAGACACGGCCTAAGAGGAGTTCTCTTCCCTTGCCAATGATACCCATTGCAAATAATCCAGATCTTAACTCAGATCACTAACGAAAGAGCTTTAAAGACTGGGAGAGCTATGGAATATACATGACTGGCCAGCTATTCAGTAAAGAAAGTTTCTAACTTATTTAGAGATCAAAACTGACTTTAACTAGTCCTATTTCCCATAGTATCCATACCTTCAAATTAGACATTTCTCAGCTTTCTAGAAAAGCTGTTTTATACAGAATGCTAATTTTAATAGAAGTGATAGTATTTGCTTAGTTAAGAAACAAAGTAATTAATTATAACTAATCTTTTCAGACAACTATCCAAAAACAAAAAGCAAACACCCAAAACAAAAAAAAATCCATATATTAAAAAATAACCTCCATTATAAAACCCACAATCATTTCTATTTGTAATTTAACCAATATTTTCTTTACTATCCCTTTACATCAAAACAATTATAAATTTACTTTCACTTTTCAAACACCAACTATGTTTTACAAAAATACCTACAAACCTAATACAGCTATTATTTATCACACCCATATAAACAAAATATAAAATAAAATACCTAAAACGATATAATCTCCTACATAAACATTTTAATTTATACCCAAACCAAGCAAATTTAAAAGTCCTAAACAAAATTTCAAAAAAATCCAAAAAAACCCAAAAATTCAACAGCCCTTGTAAATTTAAAAACTTAAGCCCCTCAAAAAACCAATTATGCTCACAACAAATGATCTGATTTAAAATTTGAAAAAAAAGATTCCCCTAACTCCCAGCTCCCACAAATATAACCACTCTCAAATCATTTCTAAAAATAATCTTTCCAAAATTTTATTAAAAACTTTTCAAAACCCCCTCAACCCCACTACATACACTTAAAAATAAAAACAATAAAAAGCCATAAGCCAATTAAAACAAGTTTTAGCTCAAGCCCCAGCCTTAACCTATCCAAAAATAAAACAGCCGTTTATACTGCAATTAACTACAAAAAAAAAAAAAAAGCTAAATCAAAACCATAATAAAAAACTCCAGTCCATAACTTATGCCTCTAAACTTTAAAATAAAAAGAAATAATTCCCTATTAAAAAAATCTTAGTGCTAATATAAACTCTGCAATGTTAAAAATATCTAATAAAATCATAATCAATATTGCTAAAACCCACCCCCACACCAATAAAATATATACTCACTAGCAAAATCAACAACAATACATTTTTCTTATATCATGACCAACCCCTCCCACCCAAATCCTCATTTCACAGAAAATGTCACTGATGAGACAGGTATATCATTTAGCTGCCAGTCAATCAAAACATGAATCAGCCCTCATAGCTGCCCTCCACTTTGAAAGGTCTGCATGGAGAGTCTTGAGATTAGCTAAGTGAAGCTTTAAGCTATTTTAAATCATGTATCTGTGTTGTTTTCTAAGGGTACGTCTTCACTACCCGCCGTATCGGCGGGTAGCAATCGATTTATCTGGGATTGATATATCGCATCTTGTTAAGACGCGATATTTCAATCCCCGAATGAGCTCACCGTCAACTCCGGAACTCCACCAGAGGGAGCGGCGGTAGTGCAGTCGACGGGGGAGCTGCAGCCGTTGATCCCGCGCCCTGTGGACCCCAGGTAATTCGATCCAAGATACTTCGACTTCAGCTACACTATTCGCGTAGCTGAAGTTGCGTATCTTAGATCGATCCCCTCCCCCCTAGTGTAGACCAGCCCTAAGAAGAATATGGAGCAGCACTTCAGAGTATGCCAGGGTCTCACTCCAGAGATGATATTATTATATGACATATGACATAAGTAATTAGAAGCAAATTATGGAGCACATAGACAAGACAATGACTCGATGAAAGCTGAGAAATGAAGAAATCCCCCATTTGTTGCAAGGAAAGAGGAATCAGCTCTACATGGCTCATTCATGAGTTTGTTCCTTCTCCACTGCAGGTGAAGTCAATAGGATTTACTTAAGTAAATATTACTCGCCTGAGTAAAGGTTGTTGGCTTCAGCTCTGAATTGGTCACAGTGGCGCTCTCTGTTAAACAATAGTGCTCAGGAAAGCTGTGGGATATGAAATGGAAGCAGTAAATGAAGTTCTCTGCCTATTAGACAAACCGAATGCAATCAGCAGCAGTGTAAGCGCCCACCTGCTCTCTCTCACTCCTGAGCTAGAGGGACCAGCCCTGAGCTGAGAAGGTATTTAATTCTCCATACCCATTCAATCCTTGGGCCTCCTCCAGAGACTGTCAGCCAGCCTGCCAATTACTCTGGGATATTTTTGTGACACAGCCACCTGTCTTATTCACTAAGAAGTGAGCGGAGTTCCCTATATAACAGGATACTGATTGGAGAGTTAAAGTAACAAAGGCAAAAGGGAAGATTGCAGCCAGCCCCTGAGAAGGATTCAAGGTGATGGCCGTTACTGCAATTCTTGTGCTCTCCTGAGCAGAAAGGCTTGTGCTAGCTACTCAAAAGAGACAGGGAGAAGTCGGTGCTATGGCTGGATGAGGATGGGAGCATACACTGCACCCCCTTAAGGGATGTTGTGATCACACAGTCATAGGCACCAACTTCCCCTCTTTTCCCTGGGTGCTCGACCCCACTCTCTGCCCCTGGCCCCGCCCCCAGTCCACCCCTTCCATGATGCCCCGCCCCCACCCCACCTCTTCCCATCCCTTCCCTGCCCCCATTCCAACCCCTTCCCCAAAGTCCCTGCCCCAACTCCACTCCCTCCCCAAATCCCCGCCCTGGCCCCACCTCCTCCCCTGAGCGCGCCACGTTCCCGCTCCTCCCCCCTCCCTCCCAGAGCTTGCTACAGCTGTTTGGCGGCAGCCAGGTGGGAAACACTGGGAGGTAGGGTGGAGGAGCGGGGATGTGGCGAGCTCAGGGGGGAGGAGGAGGTGGGGCAGAAGGGGAAGGGAGCTTGGCTGCCAATGGGTGCAGAGCACCCACTAATTTTTCCCGGGGTGCTGCAGCCCCGAAGCACACACGGAGTCAGTGCCTATGCACACAGTCTCTCTTGTGAGTCAGTGAGACACAGTGGGAAGTATTCGTCTCTGCATTGCAGCCTCTTTGTGCCAGCTAGAAAATCCCCCCGGGAAGATATTCCTGACAGTAGGATTCCTCATCATAACATTCATCAGCTCTGCACCCTAGCTCCCAACCCTACCCTGAAGCCCTCAGTGCAGAACACATTCTAAGGCAAGTGGAAATGGGAATGATTTGTGTCTATGGCTGTTAACCAGCTGCAGAAGGCTCTTAAGGGCCATGGGCAGGGGGTGCTGGAACAATCTGTATAATTGAGAGCTGAGAGCCATTGACCGAACTGTAAACCCTGTATATAATGGAAACCACTTCAAGCCAGAGGGTGCTGCTGCATCCCCCGCACCCCTAGTTCCAGCACCTCTAGTCATGGGCAGCCCCAGGCACAATTTCTAACTTGTGCTGGTGGCTAGTTTTGTCCCAGAACTGAGTAGGTGCCAGCCATTTCCCATCAATCCCAGGACCAGTGCAGGGAAGGGAAGAATCTGGCCCCAGCCTTCCTGGAGCTCCTGCTGGAGCAGTGAATACCGGCATCACCCCCAACTGAGGGCTGTACTTTAACGAGCCCTTAACTTCCAATTGAAGAGACCTGACAAAGAACAAAGGTATGGCCCTGTTATAATACAGTTCTGTCTCTCTCCTCCTCCTCATTGCTATTTGTATAGTAACCACTGATTTCTAGGTCATCTGCTCATTGTCTAGTTAGTTACACCCACACTTACAGGCAAGCTACAGGAGGATCCTTTGTTGGGTGAAATAAAGGAACCACATTTTCACTTCACTGCCCTTTGTTCTGTTTCATTATTAGTTCAGTGTTCTCTGTGCAGCTAATTGAACTGATCATGGCAATAAAAAGCTTAGAGGTTGCACTTGTAACGATCCTATAAAATTCAGTACAAAACATTATTAAAAGTGTTCTTGAAAATAGGTAAATTCAAGGCACAAAATTTGTGGTGGATCCAGTGGGGATATTTGGATTAGAGTTTTGCTCCTTTGAGCAGCAAACAACCAATATATACGAACATGTCTGCTAAATTATCTAGCAGAGCTCTACCAACCAGAAAACAGCTCTATCAGTTATTTAAGCCGGTCAGTGCTGCAGACTGCAATGTTAGGCAGGCAACCGCTCCTCTAACCGCTGGAGATGGAACATGCTGTGACCATCGTTGCCAAAAAGTGAGCCAAACCGTAGTGAAATTCCAGGTGAAAAATTTCAATTGGTTCCAATTGGCAACTAAGTTTTGGAGCAATGCAATAGGTCTTGTAGTCTCGGGTTCCTTAAATGATCAGTTCCTATAACTATCACCACTTCTCTCCTTCATGTCAGTCACCAAATAAACAACGACCACACAACCCCTTCTCTCCACATCCAAATGTAAACAGGCATAATTTGTAGTAAGAATGGAGGAAGAAAAAAACAAATTTACTAATTCAGCATCATCAAGATGCTTGCCTAGTCAGGAAACCACATAATCTTTTACTGTAGCTCTTGTCCTCTCTCTCCTCCTATTGTTTGTTGAACTTATTTGCATGCCATGTCCAGTGAAGCTGCGAGCAATTTGGGGTGGGGACTGTTTTTCTTTATGTTTTCAGAGTGCCTAACAAAACAACCCCTCTCCCACTCATCTTTAGTCCTCATTGAGGACCTTAGGTGTTACCATAAATACATATAATAAGACTGTTCCTCCACTAGAAAGGTACAGAAACAAGTAGAAATCAAGATATCCACTGAGGGGTTCTAATGAAGTCTATTGGAATTTCTGCTTGGAGTCCAAGACAAATCCATTTAGTATATACAGTCTAAGACAGTAACTTTTACCTTCAGAGCCTCTGCCTTCCAGCTGAAGTGTAATTGTTCCTGGGCAAGGCTAGCTATATTCCAAAATACTGTAATAGGCTTCTAGTGAAATGCTACCATTCTATATGTTTATGTAGGTAAATACTGTAGGAGAGTTTGTATTAGAGATAGGCCAAAGAGACAGTGTTTAGCCTAAAATTATTCTAGATCCAGAGTTTGAGCCTGTGACATTTGAGTTCAAGATGGTGGTAATCAGCTACGATCAGCCATTTTAGTGAAATTGTCGCCATCTTCATCTGAATCTGAGTTGGATTCAGAAAATAGGCCTCATCTAGTTTGGGATTCATACCAGAACCAAAATGAATGTCAGGCTTGGATCCAAGGATTTAAAAACTGGGCCCACATGCAGTAGTTATGATTGTAATAGTGTTTAAATCTTGCATGTTTCTGAGGGGAGCTGTGACTGGAAAACCACTAATAATTGAATTCTAATGACTGATGACATGCATTATCTCTGAGAAAATATTCTTGGCAGGGGAGTATATGAGGTGATAAATAGCTTTTGTGATTGTCAAATGCCTGGAAAAGCTCTTTATTGTAAACATAATCCAGTCCCATGAAGGTCAT
The DNA here is from genome assembly GCF_002925995.2 of Terrapene triunguis. Lineage (NCBI taxonomy): Eukaryota > Metazoa > Chordata > Testudines > Emydidae > Terrapene > Terrapene triunguis. The sequence goes on from NW_020664382.1 coordinate 889,543, forward strand.
TCCTATTTGGTGACAAAAAAATTAAAAAACCCATAACCCAAGATATTTTGAACCAGGGACTATGAAAGTTTTGTGCTGCTTCCTTCTCTTGCTGTTCACTGATAATTGTTGAACACAGTAGCTGTGTAGTAAGGGGAGTGAGGTAATTGGATGTAGATGATAGCCAATATGGATTTCAATGTCCTTTGTTAGATAATATAATGACCTAGTTAATGCACTGGACTTCTTATATAAGTCCCTTGTATTCATGAGAAGTAAGATACCTAAATATCACTTTTCCATGACATTTTAAACAGTGAGTAACAGACATAAAAAAAATTGTAGGGCCCTGTATTTTGCTTGCTAATAGGTGCTGCTTTCACATAAAATTGAATGCATTTATTCATGCCATTTAGTAAAAAGGATCCTCTGGTGTTGTGTAACAGAGAATAAAAGAACCTTGAAAAGACGAAAAATTGGAGAAGATGAAAGGCTTTCAGATTTGTTGCAGTCTTGCAGCTTCCTTTGGGAATGGATGGGGCCTACACAAGGAGGATGATCTATATATGAACAGAACATTACCACCTCTGAAGATAGAAAAATTGCCTAAAACAGCATGTATTTCTATCAGGACTAAATATCTGCTGCCTTGTATACACTGAGTATTTAATTGGAATCCTTTTGTAGCAAGCAGCACTGGCAGAGGGAACAAGCAAGTTTGCCAGTTATATGTTTTCTTTTCCTTCTCTTCTGTTCCATGCTAATTGACACATCTAATGTTCTTTAGACTTGGAGAATGAATTTTTAAAGGCAAAAAGTTTGGATGCAAATTTAACAGCTAAGAGTATTTCTCAGATGCTATATTGTGACTTCAAAATAGCGTTTAGCCAAGAGTTAGAGTGACCAACTGTTCCTGGTTTTCTGGATTGATTCCTTTCTATTAGCATCTGTTCCTTAATTAGGTGCAATATGTTCCTTACTTTTACTTGCTAGGTTTAAGATGCAATGCTCAGTGACTGACACCAATTTCCTTTCACTCCCTGTCTACCATGGACTCAATTAATTCTGAACAGGGCATGTATGGCTGAACAAACATCCCTTTGGATACACAGTAACACTTCACAAAGCTGATATCCTGTTGCCACATTACTGCAAGTTACAGAGTGCATGGGCACTCACTCACACCTCCCTTTCCTGGGGCACAGCTGTGGAAAACAGGCCTCCACCATCTCCATGGCAGCTTGTAGAGGATGTAAGCTCTTTTGACCTTGCCCAGCAGGTCACCCTACTGTAACCTGGTTATTCTAGAATTCCCAGAGCTTGGTTGTGACTGAGAGAACTTGGTTTAGTTCTGTAGGGCCTTTAGTATCCTAGGTGTTGATGGAAAAGGCCTAAAGATCTAAATAAAATTAAGGACGTGCATTTAACCATGCATTTAACCATGTCAGCTATTTGTTAACCAATTTAATTGGCTCACTTGGCTCACAAGTATATGCAGCTGTTTCCCCATATATCCCCAAGGTATTTAGTGCAAAGGGTCAACAAACGTACCTTGTTCTCCCTTCAAAATGACAAATGTATCCGCAACAGATGTCTCTTGTATCCCCATCCCCAAAATAATATATGTATCCTGTGTAACCTATTATCTATAGGTCAGCATAATGACGCAAAAGGATGAAGGCTAAGTTGTTTGTCACTGATTATAAAAAGGGCCTGTTCGGCCATGTAAGGTGTGTCTCTCCTCTGGCATTAGTCGATGAGAGCACCCGCTCAGCTGATCGATTAATAAAGAACCTGGTACCCATCTTTTTGTCTCTCCGTGCCTCCTTGGTGTAATTAGGTAAGCTCCGGGGGGGAAAACGGGCCCTATTTGGCTAACAGTGTGACAAATTGTAGGGCAGGGGCATCAGACACATTCTATGGGAGGTCCATATTTCATTTTGAAGGCTAGCACCATGGCTATAAGTTTAGCATAAGATATGGGTCCCAGCACACCAGAACTCACTGATGTCAATGGGAACTTTGCACAAGGACTGAGGGTAGAATGGGGCCTTTATATAGTTACTATAGTTGTTATACAGTGGGCTCTGAGTGGGTGCTCACGTGAGAGGGCGCAAGAAGCTTCTGGGTATAATCCCTCTGGGCACACCAGCATTACACTCTACTATCACCCTGTGGGTGCTAACTACCCAAAAAGGGCCAAGGAAGAGTTCTCCTCCCCAATCTCACCTCAGTGCAGACTCCAATGGGAAATCTTCTACAGAGAGCTGCCCAGACTCTGTGGTGGCTCTACCATAATGAATACTGTTCTCCTCCACCACCTCTCTTAGAGCACTGGCAGGTGGAGCATTTAAAAGGGAGGTGATTGAGAGACAGCTGCTCCTCACCAGCAGACTTCAGTGATTCATAGATTCCAAGGCCAGAAGGGACAATTGTGATAATCCAGTCTGACCTCCTGTGTAACACAGGCACAGAACTTCCCCAAAGTAATTAATTGAGAATAGCTTTTAGAAAAACAGCCAATCTTGATTTTAAAATTGCCAGTGATGAAGAAACCCCCACAGCCCGTGGTAAAGTGTTCCAGTGGTTAATTATCCTCATTGTCAAAAATTTATGCCTTATATCCAGGCTGAATTTGTCTAGCTTCAACTTCTAGTCATTGGATCATGTTATACCTTTCTCGGCTAGATTGAAGAGCCCATTATTAAATATTTGTGTTCCATGTGGATATTTATAGAACATGATCAAGTCTCCAGAGATTGGTTACAGATGACAAATGACCCGAGCTTAACCTACTCTTTGTTAAGCTAAATAGACTGAGCTTCTTGAATCTATCACTGTAAGGCATATTTCTAATCCTTTAACCATTCTCATGGCTCTTTTCTGAACCCTCTCCAATTTATCAACCTCCTTTTTGAATTGTGGGCTCCAGATGTTCCTTTGCTTCCCTTGTCAGTTTTCTACAATTTTTAACTTCTGATTTATATTCATTACTCTCAACTTCCCCTTTCTTCCATTTATTATATATTATTTTGTTATTTTTTAATAGCTGGCCTTCACTTTCCTTCTAAACCAAGTTGTGTTTTTAACCAGCATAGACTTCTTCCTCAGTTGTGGGATTGTGGATTTTTGGGCATCTAGTAAGGTGTTATTAAATGATTTCTAATTATGATTCACATTTTTCTAATTCAATTCTTCCTCTCAGCTGACTCGGCCCATAATTGTTTGCAGCTTTGTGAAACTGATCCTTTTAAAGTACCAAGTATAGGAATCAGTCATCCTGTTCCCTAGTGTTAGTTGGTGGTCTGTACCCCATCTTATGCTTTATCTGTCAGGACACTGATCTGTAAACATTCAAGATCAATTTATTCTGAGTTATCAGTGACTCAGAAACAGATAATGACATTTCTGATGGGGGTGGGGTGGGGGCGCAGAAGTACAGGAAAAAAATGTTGTTATTTTTATTCTTCCCCTTCTTCTGAACAGGGAGTGGGGAAGTCCAGCAGTAGTTGATTTATCTCCCCCCTGCTCAATCCTCTTGATGAGGACTGAGTCAGAAGGAAGGCGCAGGCACTAAGGATCAGATCCTCAACGTTTTTTAGGTGCCGAACTTCAGTGGGAGTTAAGTGCCTAAATACCTTTGAGGATCTTGGCCTGAGAACCTGGGACAGAAAAGATGGTGCCACGGAGCTAAGCACATTAGCTGGGTGTTTCTGTTAAAATAATCACCAGTTAAACAGTTATCATTGTTGACGTTTATAACATTACCATTAGGCTTCAGAGCTAATGTAATGAACTGAAATGAATGGGGCCAAGTCACCCACTCTTTAGGGTGATTGGTTCAAGATGTCTGTCTGTTGTCTCAGGAAGTCTACATTGCATCACTTCATACTGCAAAGTCTGTCTCTGCAACCAAGTGGGCTAATTTCTATGTTGTTTTTACTGGTGATAGTTTACATTTTACAGAAACCTAAAATGACACAGGGATCAAATTAATACAGTAAGCAAGCTTTTTCCAACTCACAGGCTTAGAACTTGACCTCCACAACATGGAGAGTGAATCATCTCCTGTAACACTGTGAAGAATTCTCCCTCTTTTGTAACAATGGGCAGTCGGTTGTTATTCGCTTTACAGCCTGTAAATACCATTCTTACTCTGCAAACACTGAATTCCTCTTACAAGTCATGCCACAGAATCCCCCTCCCTGTGCAATATGTCTTCAAAGATAACTATTATCTCTCCAGTTAAACTTTAACAACTAGGGATGAGAAGAGACCTTTGTCCCAGAGATAAGTTCGGAGGTGTTATAAGCTTATTACATTGTGAATAATATATTTAACCTCATTTATAAAAGAAGAAGAAGGAAAAAAGTAAGCTCACTGAGGACTCCTCTGCTGTTGATGATTGTTGTTATGGAAAAATAAGAACCTTCTCCCCCAAACTCTTTGATACAAAGGGAAAGGAATAAAACAGAATTTATTTTAATCAAGTTTAATAAATTTTTAATGTGTGTGTAGCATTTACTTTATTTGCATGTATTTAGGTCTAGGGCATATACTGGGCCTGATTGCTGTAAAGGGACTCAGTGCGGATATACAAATGCCTGCAATTCACTGCAGGTGCAAAATGGAGGGGGCCATTATTTGAGGGTGCAACATTTCTCCCACAAAATTAAAGGATGAATTAAGAAATAAAATGACTGGTGTCGTAAAGTTCAAAAGAATAAACAAGGGGGATGCCTGAACTTTTCAACTTACTAAAACGTGCGCTGCAAATGGAGGTTCTCCCTCAATCCATTCCCACTTTCAGATTCCTTCCTTGACAAAAGCTGTGAAGGCAAACCATAACTTATCTGAAACTCTGCTACATTTGTTCAGAACAACTCGGCATTGTCAGTTTATATGTTAAACTGAGCTGGTGAGCTTGGTTCAAATCCTAAAGTGAACACAGATCCGTAGCACAAAAAAATATCTCACCACACAGTTGTCACCTTGTTTGACAGTCTCAGCAGAGAGGACCAGACTGAACAAGCATGGGGAATGAAATAGCCTTTCACACCCAGTAGAGCTGCTTATGTGTCAGTTATGGCAGACTGAAGGGGCAGCGTGTGGGAACAGCGTGTGGGCTCCTTACCTGTTATTTTCATTCTGAAAATTTAAAAAAAGGATCAACTCTTTTTGTTTGTTTCCTACATTTTTCATGATTTTTTTTAACCAACAATTTTTTGTCTCCCCTTTGTCCTTTTTCCATTTTGCCACTGAAAAAGGAGGAGACGGGGGGAAATGGGGAGAGAAATATTTAAAAAAAAGAAAACTTTTCATTTAATCAAATGAATTATCTTGAAAAAAAAAATCAATGGGCCTGATCGTCAGCAAATGTAAATCCGTTTATATCCATTGAAGACAACAGAGCTAGGCCTATACCCGCTGAGGATCTGCCCCTTACTGTATAGGGAGTGGCAACTATGACTAGGAAGAACAAAGTCCTTAAAAACAGCCTGGAAGAAGTAACATTTTAATTTACAACATGTGCATATAAACCTAATGACCCTCCTGCAGGTACTTAGTGTTTTAGACTTTTTGTCTTATATGCTCTAGAAACTTATTTCTCTAGCTCTGGATGGGTTACATTGGCCTCTCATTGCCTCATGGGACAGGTACAAAACATTTATGCTCATAAAGGTGCTCTTATCTAGCACTGTTTCTCCACCTTAGTTAACCTTATACACTACTGCAATATTTGTTCTAGCAACCTGAGAGGGGGAACTAACAACTGAAGCTACCCACATGGGAGAGATCTGAGCAAAAGGTTGCAGAGTCGCCAGGGTCCTCTTAGTTCTGGTGGCTAGTTAAGGCACTGCATGAGTAGAATCAAAAGGAAACCGTGGGCCTAAGGAGAGAGGAGGATTAAGACGAGAGAAGATTGATGAGGATTGTCAGGGTCAAGTATTCTCTATAGTGGCTAGAGCGAGGAGCAGAGAGCTAAGGCTCCTGGCTTCTATTCCAGGCTCTGCGTTTGAATGGATCTGCAGCCTTGGGGAAGTCCCTTAATTTTTCTGTCAGTTTACCGGTCTGTAAAAGAGCCGTGATAAGCTTTCCCCAACTCACAGGGTATTGTGAGTTTTACGTAATGTTTGTAGAGCCCTCTGAGATTCGGAGATGGAAAGGGCTGTATAAGGGCAAAGTATGCGTGTGAAGGATGACACAATAAACAGAATTGTAAATCATTGGGAGAAAATTAAATCAGAGATTAGTTTTACCTGGTCAATCTTAACTGGAACATACTGTATAAATACCTGTCATCTCACAGCAATACACACTTCATCACAGAGCGGTCGTAACTGCTCAACAGTCAAATCACCCATGAAAATACAAAGTAGTTATCGCCTTGGCTTCGTGAAAAGACTGTTGCAACTTCAGCTGAGCCTGGATGCTGATCGTGGTCCACAAAGCCTCCTTCAGGAAGTGAAAAATGAGCCATTTCTTCCCACTGACCTGAACAAATGGCTCAGAGATCAAAGGCCAGATCTTGCCAGTCTTCTGTGAGCCGAACTCCTATTGAAAGCAATGGGAGTTCTGAACATGGAGGGTTGGCGGGATCAGGACCCAATTTAGCCATCCTGAGCAAAACGTAGTCGGCAATGATATCGACACAATTTTCAGAGATGCTGAGTATCCTCAGCTCCTACTGACTTCAACTCAGCTCCTCTGTCAATCAGGCCCTTAGAGCCAGATCTGGTGGCAGCCCCAGTGCAGAGCACTCGGAGGAGAATAGATGGAGCTAGTTCTCATAGAACCAATGCTGATTTTTTCCCATTAATTTATAAAAGTCTTAACTCTGTTGCCCTCCCCCTTATTAGTCTAACCATCCTGTCGTTGGGCTTCCTGAGCGTGTCAACAATCCAGTAGAGGCAGCAGCAGCGACATCTGTTGTGAGCCAGCGCAAGAAAACGCTGGTAGTGTAAGAACCACAACTCTAAAGGTGGGACGGCGGACGAGCTCTTCAAGGCAGGATCCATGGGCAGCTGCCCTAGAAAGTTGCTCGTGTCCTTGGAAGTTAGAAGGACCCATTCACATGGGAATTAAATTGGTAGGTGTAGGACTTGAGTAGCAGAGAGGTGTTGGGTGGGATTAAGGAGCATAGGCAGAGCTGTGTGGGGAAGCTTGCACAACAGCTGATCATGCTATGCCCTCTTCAAACCAAAGCTGTTAGTCACCACTTCCCTGGCTACTAGATTTTTATTTGTTAGTTCAGTAGCACTACGTGGGAAGCGTACATGCCAGTTTACAGTAATTGAACTGTGCTAACCAAATAATAATATCCCTTGAGGACTGTCACCTTATAATTGTTAAACCTTGTTCCTCAGTGGCTTGATCCTACACTCTGGAAGCTAATGGGAGTTTTGCCGTTGACTTCAGTGAGGGCAGGACCAAGCTCTAAGGCCTAGATTTTCAAAGGCATTTTGGCACTGAGATGCTCAGCGTGGCAGCGATTTTGAAGTCTCTATCTTATTTTCAAAAGAGATTTAGTTCCTGACTGTCCAGGGCATATTGGCTCATAAGTGCCTAAATCCCTTTTGAAAATGTGATTTAGGCGCGTACATCAGTTAGGTGTTGCAATGTTGAGTGCTGCAACATCTAAACACCTTTACAAATCTGGGCCTCAGTCATCAGATGTTTCTTGTGCATCCAGAGGCCCACAGCTCTGCCTACAATAGCCCTGGTTGGAGACGACCCTTTAGTCCATGCCCTTTTCACCACGCATCCTTATTGGGCCACCCCTGACCTTTCTTTCCTTACCTCTTCTTCAGTGTCAAAGGTTTCTTTCACTTCGCGAGGACACTTTGGTGAAATTTCCAAACATCAGTCAAGAACCACAGCGTCTAGTAGAACAAGTCTGATTAGCAATAAGCAGCCAAAAAGCAGATAACCAATATGGGAAGCAGAATGTATCAGCTGATCAGGGTCAGATGACACAGAAATAAAAATGCCTGAGTCTTGCTGACACAACAGCTTCCACCATTCCTAATGCCGGCGGAGGTGCAATGGTGAAGAATTGCAGCTATGGAGACAGCAAAGCCTAGGTGTGTGAGACAGGCTGAAAGACCATAGGGACTGTGGAGTGGGAAAGGGTGCACCAGGAGTGAGCAGGAGAAGCGAATGGATGGGAAGTAAGGAGTGAGGGGGGCTGTGGGAGAGAAATTTTATTTTTTTTAAAAGCGATTACGCGAAGGGTTTCAGGTTAGTTGCATTCAAAATTTCATTTTAAGAAAGAATTGCAATCTTACATGATCCTTTCCACAGCCTGAGTTATAAAGTCCCACTACAAGGCTTTTTACAATGGAAAGGCAGACAGACCCGCCAGCACTAATGTTAGCAGGATCCAAACACTGCCACTAGACTAGGTTGTCAGCCTGATGATTTGAAAAGCAGATTGAACTCTTTCTATAGCCAGCTGGAAGTTTGTTTAAAACACAACAAAAGAATTGGAAACATTGGAATGAGCAAAACAAGTTTCAGAACCAAGATGGCAAAGGGAAATGTTAGCGGCTTTCATGCTGCATTGACTTGGCAATTTATTTGCATGTGCTTAGAACCCTTCCTACTGCCTGCTATTCAGCTTAGTGATATCTGCTGAGCACTCCAGCCAGAGTGACCTGAACTTGGTCCATCAGACATTTATTATGTATCCCCATGTCACTTTTCATCATGTGGGACTTTTTAACTGCTCTCTAGCTAATGTTAGTTAAGTCCAAACAGGAAATGTTAGGCAGGCTAACAGCAGATAAACAGTTGGCCAGTGTGCCTGGCTATGAACTAACCAGAGCCCCAAAACTGTGGTTTGCAGTGGATCAGCCTGTCAGATGGAGGATGTGTGTCTAACAGGGCACCGTAGCTCAGCATTAGTTAAGGGCACTTTGAAAGCACCCCTCACTCCGCTGCTGTGGCTGGCAGGCTTTGCAGGTCTCTGCTGGAATGAGTACTACGGTGTGGAGCAATATGGCTGGAGCAGCTGACCCCGTATGGCCTGGTTGCCTGGGAAAGTATTCTGTTGTTAGCAGCTGTGCTCTGAGCACACAGACTAGGGTACATATATTTTACTTTGATTTTATTTTTGCATTTTTCTGACTGCAGAAATGCCCCAGCTATCTTAATAGCAGAATTACCACTGATGGTCTGACAGCCAGGGGCGGCTCTATGTATTTTGGCACCCCAAGCACGGCAATCAGGAGGCTTTCGGCGGAATGCCTGCGGGAGGTCTGCCGGTCTCGCGGCTTCGGCGTACCAGCCGCAGAATTGCCGCCGAAGCTGTGGGACCGGTGGACCTGCCGCAGGCATGCCGCCGAAGGCTCCCTCACTGCCACCCCCACAGCAACCGGCAGGCTGCCCCCCGCGGCTTGCCGCCCTAGGCATGCGCTTGGTGCGCTGGTGCCTGGAGCCGCCCCTGCTGACAGCAAATTGATTTACTCAAGAAAGAAATATAGCTATTCCAAATTCCTTCTATTGAGCAGCTCCCCTTCGGGGAAGATCTGCCGTCTCTATCAGACAGGGCAGGGAGCATGGAGCAACAACATTTGGAAGGGGAAGATTTTTCCTCAAAAGAAGAATTATAGCGAGTTTTGGCTGAGACAGAATCAGTTCATATTTGCCAAACCCTCCCGATTCTAAGTTTCCCTTGTAACAGAGAAAGTCCAGCATTATAAAAACATCTACAGATAGCAAGAGTGTGTGTGAGGCCTGTACACCCGCCAGTACAAGCATCACAGGTCCAGGTCCAGCTGGGAATATAACCCGGAGACCCTGATATCCAGCCCCCAACTAGAACCACAAGCCTCCCATCTAGGGATTATGCCTTTTCACGCAAACTTTATATATTTTTTTCAGATATGTAATAGGATTATTAGGCTATTCTTAATTATAAATAGGATACATGATGTATACATACAGTAATATATTATGAATATTAATGTGAGTGTATATAATTAGAAAGAACATAAATAAAACAAGGCATGAAATAGGTTATACAAAATAACAATGGGCATAAAAATGGTAAACCAGGCATTACTGTTTACCCTCCACAAGAATGAGGGGCCAATCAATGAAACTGAAAGGCAGCAAAGGTGCTAAAAGGTAATATATTTTCACAGAACATATAACTCACCTGGGGTACTCAACGAGGACAAGGTGCTAGGGAAGTACAGGGACTGACCCTGGAGTCACAAGACATCCCAGAAATGCCAGGGAGGAGATGGGAGCATGGTCTCCTCCTCTCACTCCCAGTGTACTGGCCTGCTGAGCTGACAGGTCAAGGTGACTCGAGCATGCTGACAGGACGGTGCATCATCCACTGTCCCTGTGTGGCTGGGTGCTCCATCCCACAGCTCCCCTGGGGCAGGGGATAAGGACTTGGACTTAACAAAACAATTGAGCCCTAAGCACATGACACTTATTGGATACTAGTTGGGAAGAATTTCACTCCCATGCCACCCCATGCAAAGAAAACCACTGGGAAAGGCAGTGAGGTGAGAACGTAAGTCAGACTCCTGTGCATAACTGCACCACATGCCAACCCCCGTTTCTTGCATTCAGTTTAGTCGGGGCAGAATGCAATGTGACAGGAAGCTATACTGACACTATTGCAGCTCTGATTTTTGAAGGTTTTTGGTAAACTTTTAATTTTTGCTAAATGAGGGGTGCAGAGGAACGTTATAAATGTAACTATATTTTAAGGAAGGGGAGGGCACATTTTGGGCCCGCCATGTTTATGGCTGTTGGCCTTTCTCCTGTGATAGGTGCACTTATTGCCCACTTTCTAGTGCAGTTCTTCAGAGCCCAGTCACTAACTTTTACTCTGTGCTTACCTGGGGAATTGAGAAGAACAGACCTTCCCACTCACTTCTTTGTTGCCTGGGAAAACATTAACAATGTTTTAAACACAGCAGGCCTTGATTCGTCAGTATGTGGAGAAGACTGCATCACCTTGGCAGCAAAAAACAGCCCTACCCAGCAGATCTAGACACTGGAGTATTCCCCATGCACAGGGGAATCTTTAGGTGATATAGAGCCTTGTATGCCACCCTTTCTGGATTTGGCCAGATAACAGGTGGGGGGAGGGGCACACCATGTGGCCAAGGTTATCTTATTCCTGCCCGATTCCCAGCTGCGCAAACAGCCCCTGGGGGCCTCTAGAAACCAGTGTTTATTTTGAGGACCAGTCCGCCCACAAGGGCCCCAGGATCAGAGGTGTAAAATTCTTGCAGTCTCCCTCCAGCCTTGCATTAAGTGCCTCTAATGTTACACCAGGGAATCAGTGGCAGCTAGCTTCATTCTGCCCAATCTTACCCCCCCATCCAACCCCAATGAAGTCAATGAGATGACACGGGGTATAAGCAAGCTAGGGAAGATTTTGCCCAACTCTATGAAAAATTTGTTCCAGAATTAGGGTATTTCTCCTGAAACCTTTTATTATTTTTATTATTTATTAATTATTATTATTATTGTAACAAAACAATGAGATTAGGAGAGTAATAAAAAGTATATGAATTTTTAATATTACAACTCAGGCACAAAGACTTTCTCTAGCTTCCAATGTTTCTGGAGCAGAGAGGCAGGTTGGAACAATAGCCCATGATTTAAATGGGAAAATTAAATACTGTCTGACATTTCTTTTCACGATGGGTTCATCCTCAGTACCCAGTATTGTGCTTCACTGCCATAGGGAACAGATGCTATTATTATTACACCGCAGAGGCAGCTCTGATATTAGCAATTTCCACGTACAGATATTTATTTGGCATTACATAGTCCATGTATTTAACATGCACTAAACTTTCTTTTAAAATTGACTGCTGTGGAGTATTCAAGTTTTTAAAGCTGTCTCTTTCCCAGCTATGTAGTTATGATATATGACCTTACTTTGATCTGATTAGAAATATTCTGCGCAAGAGTGAAGTGTGTACAGGACTCGGGGGAAATCTCTCTATTTAAAAACAAAACGGAGCCCTAGCTTGGTTTCCCAAGCCAAAAATGTGGAACAGATATAAATTCTTTTGTATTTGCCTGTGCTCTAAGGATAATGGTAAAAATACCAGGCTGGAATGCATTCAGGATAATAATGATGCTCAAAGGATATGAGCAGCAGACAGTGTAACATTTTGTAAGGCACATAACACAGAGTCAAAAATAATATTACAATATAACATTCATAGATATATACTTGACTGGGTTAGAAAAAAAAAGACTAAATCACAGTTCAGATGCCTGTCTGGATGCCTCCAAAAGCTCCATTTTTATGCTAAGTATAGATTTCAAATGTCAGACTGAAAATGCATGACAATTGAAAGGGCTGATTGCCAGGATTTATCAAATCCATTCATTTACATATGAATCACAATATCAAATATTATGGAAAGACAGGTGAAAACTAGAATTAAGAGAGGATGCCTTCCAATCCCCATGTTTAAACATAAATTGGACAGGGACTGCTTGGAAAACACTACAAATACCGAGGGGGCAAAATAAGTGGTGGGGCCTTCCAGTTTATATCAGTAGCTGGTTAATAAAACAAGGGGTCTTGTTTGCATTTTGTCTAAACAGCTGCCTGCACTTTGAATGTTCCTTTAGTTAAATGCAGTATATGTTACAAGATAGAGAGAGTTGGATACTCTCTTCACCATCATACCCAAAGGGAAAAATGACTCTGTCAACAGAAAGCTCACCTAAATGAGAGTGCATGGAAGAGGAAAAAGAATTTGAGATCACACAACACACACACATATATTATATATTATGTATATTATATATTATAGGTATTAGCATATGCTTGAGTAAGTAAGAGCCAAATTCTCCTCTCAGTAATACTGATGCACCTACATTAAAGCCAGAAGCGTTGCACCAGTGTCCTTTATAGTGATCTCCCTTCAGAAGTAAATCCGAAATTTCAGGCTACCCTTAAACGCGATGGGGAATTAGCTTGGTCCCACTTAAGTCAATTACAAAACTCTCATTGATTTCAATGGGAGAAGGCTCAAGCTCATGATGAGCCCTGATCCTGAAAACGCTTATGCACACGCTTAACTTTATGCATGTGTGGAGTTACAGTAATGTCTATGAGACTATCATGTGTGTAAAGTTAAGCAAATGCTTGGAGAGTCAGAGCTTTGGTTTGCTGAAGAGCCTTTAAGTTGAAATGAAATCTCTGAGGTAACACAACATAATAATAAACACTTAAAAATCTTTATTATGAGTTGGGTGAGGTGGTCTTATTACAAGAGATTTTCTCATTTAATGCTCTGGTTGAATGCAGGACTTGGTATATCCTAAAGCAATTGTTTGTAATTACTACACAGCACATCTGCTTTGGGGGCTGATTTGTGGAGGAAATCCACTTAACTGGAGATGGTAAATTTGATTCCCTTGTGAAAAGAAACCAGGAACTCCACAGCAAAATGAATCTGGTTCATCATGAACTCTGGAGTATAATATTTACTAAAGACAGGTAGCTGCAAAATTCAGATTCAGTTCTCAAACATCACAGAGTTCAGGGGTATTTGGATCATTGTATTATGAAGGTATTTGTATAACTTGCATCTGAATCTGGGTTTAGAACCTTTCCTTGTCGGGGTGTTCAAATCCAGGCTTTGCTTCTGGCTATCATCCAATTTACAACAGAAAAAGTCAGCACCACCCACTGTGGTTCTGCTAGTGGGGCAGCCAAGCAGGAAGACGGGAAAGAATTGGAAATTTCAAGGAGGTGTCCAGACTGTGGAGGACTGGAGAGCAGATCACAATACTGGGATATCCACCTCGGGAGAAACAATGTTAAGCTGAGAATTAACAAACACAAACTAGAGAAGAATAAAGGCTTTGAAATGCCAAAGCACTGTACAAAAAGGAGGTAAGGATTATTATTCAATGCTGAAAAGAGCAAGTGTTAGTCACTTGGTACTCCTAGAAAGGAAAGCCTGAGATTCCTAAAGTGTTGCCTGTATCATGAGGAAGAAGGACTAGCCACCCACCTTCTTCTTTCTTTTTAAAATGAGCTAAGACTTCACATGCAGCTTTGGAACTTGCAGACATATGGCTTCAGTGTGTGTGCCCTTCAAAGAGAAACACGAGCATTCGTGGGCACCATGCCTTCCTTATGTGCTACTCTGCATATTTATAGCACAACCACAGAATAACCTAGGAGACAAAGCACAGAAATGGCAGCCTGTTTTCTTCCACCAAAACAGTCTGATTAAAAGCATACCTATGTGAAAGCTACAGTGCAATACTTCTTACACTTCTGTCATGTGAAGATTTAAAAAGCTAGGGCCAAATTCTGCCCTCGGTAATACATGTGGAACCCCGTTCCAGGCTCCATTGAGGCTTCTAGCCATGAACCTTCATTGGGGGTGGAATGGAGGAGCACCACTCCAGCACTGGCACTATTGCGCATGCCGCTTGGAATTTCCTTGTGTGCAGATGTAACCCTGGGTGAACATGTGCTACATCTGCCCCTCTGTGTTGATACACAGAGGATAGGAGTTGTTGCAGTCCCTAACTACAGAGCTTTGGCTATTTAGCTCAAGCTGTAGCAGCTCATGTTTTTAGTTTGGACATCTCCTGTTCAGTTCCCCATGTGTCAGCCAAGAGGGCCGTTGTCACACAGACAGAGCACAACCATGGATACACCCCAGCAGGGGGACTCCATTGTGCAGTGGCCAACTCTGGCAGCTAGTGTCCCAGCCAGTGCTAGCAGGGACCAGTTCCTGCACTCAGGATTGCTCCAGGACTACGATTGTGGCTAACCCCTGCAGCAGGGGCACAAGAAACAATGGTTCCTTACCCCTCCTCCTCCTCCCTTGTACTCCTGCACAGGGATCAGTCACAATCTGGCCCTCAGTAGGGTGGCAGGGGCGGGAGGGACTAGGCCTTGTAAATAAACCTGCCTCTCCCACATGTCAGTGCGTATCAACACTACTAGACCACCAGAGTCAAACTTTTTCTCCCTTTCCTTTAGTAACCATGTGAGGGTTAGTGTCCTGTGGGTATACACCAGGGCAGGATTTGGCTCCTAATATTTACATAACCATACATGAATAATACAGTATTTTTCTGTTCTTACTGTTATGACACACACTATACCACACACAAATGTTTATAAAATGGCTCCTTTAAAAAGTCCAACACCCAACCCCTTCCTCCATATACATATTATGAAAACATTTTTCTTTGGGAACAGGAGCAGTTCTTTATAAACACATCTATGAAAGGAAATAATTACAGCACCCAAGTTTGTATAAGAATATATTATTTAGAAGAGCAGTTGAAAAATAAAAAAAATCTATACATCAAAGTTTCCTTTTTTTGCGTCCATGAGGATAGCAACAGTTCTTAGAAAATATGTTCTTGCCATGGTCTCGGCGGCTTTCTACCATCTTTCCTCCGGGCTGAAGGATCCCATGATACTTAGCTGCATCAATCCACTCCGTGAACAAACACAACAGACCTTTAAGGTCTCATCAGTTCTGTTCTGGTACAGAAGGGAAATTCAGATCAAATATATTAAATGTCAACTAAACATAATAAAATTCAGATGATTATATAAATACACTGTTAGGTCATAATCTCTGGAATATTGCTAGGTAAACAAAGCATGTGCTGCTACACCCACTGACCCATAAATATTAGGATACAAAGATTAGTTAGATTATGCTGTAATTGTCATATGGCTGCCTACAGGTATTTAGTACTTTAATCAGAATTACTTTTTTTGGGGGGACTGCTGTGAATCATTTTCCAGAAAAGGGTGGTTGTTAAAACTTCATCATATGTCTATGGACTTCCAGCCAAATTCTCTATGGGCACAAGAAGGGAAAAGTTCACTGAAGTCAGTTGAGCTGCACCATCTTCTGTCCATGTGTGTCTACTTTTAAAATATTTAAAAAACAAACAAACTCACCTTGTGACTTTTGTGTAGCTCAGAGTGTTTTTCTTTTCACTTCTCTGTGCTGTCAGTTGTCAAACTTGTGCTTTTCTTCTTTTGCAACTAGAATAAAGAGCAAAGCAGAACAAATATCACCACTGGCACATCACAGACAGACTGCCACCGCTAGCTGATCACTAATCCTCAATAAGGTATCAGCTGAATCGCTAATGCAATTGTATACACCAATTTGGTCATCAAAGGCCCCATTCCATCCAAAATAACTATGGTACTTGTCTGGAGAAAGTGCACCTCAGTATTTCTCATTATCTGTTGAGTTAATATCTGAGATCATTCGCTACCTGCTATTGTTTGATGGCATTTCTGAGTTTACACAGTTCTCATTATACCAGCGTTCCTGTGCCGATATACCGTAATTAAGGCTCTATTTGTTTCCATAGAAACTCTGTTTTTGACAGCTTTACATTTCAGGTATAAAAATTCACTTCAGCTTGAAACTTCTCAAAGTGTCAACAAGCCCCCACTATCATCTTGAACTTATTTTTGGTTTCGTTAAGGAATGTTTCATGTTTCTGTCATAGACTTGAGAATTTCCACAAGATTTTCTTTGCCCTTCTATAACTCCCCCTACAAGGCCCGTCTTCTGTTCCTGTCCACTCTCAATCAGAATTAGAATTGAGCTCCTTGGAGAAGGAATTGTCCTTCCTAAGTGTTTGGAAAGTGCCTATCTCTAGTGGTGCTATGGCAAATAATAACCACCACCACCCAGGGAGTGAGGGACTAGGCCTGGTAAATAAATCTGCATCTCCCACATGTCAGTGCATATCAACGCTACTAGACCACCAGATGCAAACTTTCTCTCACTTTCTTTTAGTAACCATGTGAGGGTTAGTGTCTTGTCTGTGTGATATAAACTGTATGTGCTATGTAAACCCTGGGGAGTGGAATACTGTGCTCTGTATGTTTTGCTATGTAGAAATTAGCCTGCTTGGAAACTAATTTTCATTTGCATGACAATGAAACATTCTCTCAAAGAGCTGTTAAAGGGACTCAATAAGCTAACAAGATGTTATGGGAATGGCCTGCTGGTCACGTTTCCTTATAAGGCTGGTCTACACTGGGGTATTCTGTACTAATGTAACTACAAAGATGACACTGCACACACGCCACACTAGGGTAAACAAGCGATCTGCACTCGTGCAATTTACCTTGTTGTCAAAGCCAGGAAAGCTACACTGATGCAATCCTCTTTCTACCCCAGTGCAGGGTGTGTACAGAACATGTTTTCACCAGTGCAACACTAGTGCAATTTTATGTCAGTATAAAACTCCCCAGTGTAGACAAGCCCTTAGATCCAATGTCTTTGGAGGAAATGAGAAAATGTTTGTATTAAATACAGATCAGTTTCTTATAAACTTTGAAACAGGAAAAGACAAAACCAAACAGAAAAGCTAGCATTTAACCATATAGGAAGATCATTGGTGTTATATGAAAAAGTAACTTGGGTTGTGCAACAGGAAGAATTACACTGTATTACTGGATACTGACTCAGATAATGGTGTTGAGAGTTGGATACTCTCTTCACTATCATACCCAAAGGGAAAAATGACTCTGTCATCAGAAAGATCACTTAAATTAGAGTGAATGGAAGAGGAAAAAGAATTTGAGATCATACACCACACACACACATATATACATATACATATACATACATACAGACTTCCTAAAACAGGGTGACATTAATCTAACACAGTAGGAAAAAAATCTTAAGGCAGACCAAAAAAAGTTTTTCTAACTATTTAACTAATAGTAACATTTCCATACTTTGTACCATCAGTTTTGTGCCCCTCAATCAGTGCTTTTATCAGAGCATCCACCTAGATGAGCTTAATTTATTTTCGGATTTTTCTCTGTTTTCTCTCCTGTGCCCATAAACTCTGCTTTTATGTAAAGTAACTGGATTTGGATGTAGTGCATTTGGGGTTACCTGCTGTTGGGCATCATTGACAAGACGAAAAGAAACCTAAACTCTGACCTCAGAGGGAGATGACTCAGGAGTAGAGGTCACAGTCTGAGCACTAAGAGCATCATTCTGTATCACTGAAGTCAATGGGAGATATGTCATTGACTTCAATGGGAGCAGGACCAAGCCACAACACTGTGATTCTCTTGCTTGCACAGTGCTGAAAAGGATTTGGCAAAGGTTAGAGAGAGCTGAAAGACCTGATGCCTGGTTACAGATATCATCGAAGCTCTCAGAGGTCTTACATGCCAAAGGGGGAGACATTTGGTAAACACCATTGATAGATAGTTTAACCTGGGCCATAAAATGAATTAATGTGGTCGTCTGTTTAATCGTATTGTATGGTATGCGTGTGTGTGCAGTATAAGAGAGAGAGCGAGAGCAATTCCTGGTGTAATGCCAATGACATCTGGTAATATCTCTGCAGGCTCTTTTTAATTACTCATTCTGTGCACCCAGAATTTTTTTTGCCATTTTCTTTTCTGTGATTAGGTATCATGACTGCTTCTCTTGCTCTTTCTATTTATTATTATTACTTATCCATAGGTATGTCTGGTGCTTTACAAATATATAGGAAGAAAAAGTGACCATAGATATAATCAAAAGCAATAAATATCATCAAAATGAAGAAGAACTTGAATTGTCTGTTTCACTTCTTAGTACCACCTAGAGCATATGTATAGAGCAGAGAGAATAATTGATTTTTCAGTTCAAATCCACAAAATCAGTTTGTTTTGAACTGAAACTGATTTTTTTTCTTGATGAAACAAAAAGGCTGAAAAAAATAATTTTGGCTTGAACAAAATATGTAATTTGAGTGAAACAATTGTTTTCATTTTGTTACGTTCTCGGTGTTTTACCCTTTTAAATAAAAATGTGAACAAATGGAGCTAGATTTCAAAAAGAAATGTTTGGACATGAAAAGTCAAAACATTTTGCCTTTAAAAAGCCATAATAAACCTGTCATAACTATAAAGGGAAGGGTAACAGCTCTCTGTGTACAGAGAC
>NW_020664382.1:908493-960043 GCF_002925995.2 Terrapene triunguis
CTGATTTTACAGAGATGATTTTTACCTTTTTCTTTAATTAAAAGCCTTCTTTTTTTAAGAACCAGATTGATTTCTCCTTGTTTTAAGATCCAAGGGGGTTTGGATCTGTATTCACCAGGAGTTGGTGAAAGCAGGGTGGGAGGAAGGAGGGGGGATGGTTAATTTCTCCTTGTTTTAAGATCCAAGGGGGTTTGGATCTGTGTTCACCAGGGAAATGGTGAAAGGTTTCTCAGGGCTTCCCAGGGAGGGAATTCTTGTGATGGTGGCAGCGGACCAAAGCTAAGCTGGTAGATAAGCTTAGAAGTTTTCATGCAGGCCCCTACATTTGTACCCTAAGGTTCAAAGTGGGGATACAGCCTTGACAAAACCCTTTAGACTTTTTCAACTTTTTAAAGAAAATTTTATTCAGCCAAAACTATTTGCTGAATTCAACCCATATTCACGAATAGTTTTGGTCACTCCTCACTGAATTTTTGAGCAAATTTAATATTTGACTGAAATATGTCACTCAGTTCTGGGTATGTATAGCTTGCCTCTTTCATAGCATCATCTAGTTGTTTTAATTCCTCGTAGCGGTCTCTGGATTCCCAAAGAGGTTGGAGCATCACTTCGTCAACTTCTGGAAAAAGCTAAACAAAAGTGAGAAAAGTCAAACGACCATTTCTTTAAATATTTATTTATCTGTAAATGATAGAAATGGAGCGAGAGCAGGTGTCACTGGCTGACTAAACGTTTATCAGAATCAAAGCTGAAATGTTCTCAGCTCCAGGAGGCATCTTAGAACTGTAAAAACTTACCTTTGTTACTGTTTCAAACATTGGGATCAGGACAAACTTAAGGAACCCGATCTGTGCTGTTGGTTTGGTCACTTTATCTCGGTCCATGAAAGGTGCCACTGGAAGTCCCTCAGACTTTTCTCGGTCACTCTGGGACAGATTCAATAGTTAACAAAGATTATTATCAATAGGGAGACCGTGAGGACAGCAAAACACAAACTGTTTGCAGGCCAGCAACTAGATCACTAATATTCTGTACACATGCCTCAATAGTATATGTGACAACAGCAAATGAAAGGGAAACGGTGTGTTAGACATTTTAGAAGCTGACTCTTATTGTTTTAATAACCTTTGTATTGTTGTTTCTTTTGGTTTTTCAGAAATGCTGCATGTACAGAAAAGTATCATATTGTAACACGACCGTGAGAGTATGTATGCAGTCAGGAGCGAGCCTCACAGCCCATGTAGACTGACTCACACTAGTGGGACTCGAGCTAGAGTGCTAAAATAGCTGTGGGGATGTTTCGGCACTGGAGGAGGCCAGCCACCCCACCTCGAACCCAGGGTGGGCTTTTGCTCAAGTGGCTAGCTCAAGCCTCTGGTAGTGCAATGTCCACACAGCTATATTTAGCGTAAGCCAGGGGTGAAAGTGAGCCGGTACGGGCTGGTACTCCATACCGGTAAGAACCCGCATCAGCAGCACTTTAATGTCCCTGCCCCTTTTGCCTCCCGTCAGCAGCGCAGGGCTGCCGCTGCCGGAGGGTGGGGGATGGGCAGCGATGTTAAAGCTCTGCTGCGGCAAAGGGCCCTGCAGCGATTTAATGTCCCTGCCCCTTTGACCCTCCCCTCCCCCGCAGCCTCCGACGGGCGGGGGGGGGGGGGCAAAGGGAGCAGTTGCCCTGGGGCTGGCGATTTAAAAGGGCCCAGGGCTCCGGATGCCGCTGCCACTAGTGCAGCAGCGGCGTCCGGAGACCTGGGCCCTTTAAATCAACACGGGAGCCCTGGGTGGCGCGGGCCAGGTGGCCTGAAAGGGCTGGTTGGGGGATGCTGACCTCCAGCCCCGCCCCTTCTGCCCGAGGCCCCGCCCCTTCCGGGGGCCGGAGCCCCCCTCCCGGCCCGTACCAGTAAGTGGCCTAACTTACTTTCACCCCTGGTGTAAGCCCACTAGCACAAGTCTGTCTGCCTGGCTTAAGAGGCTTGTGTAATGCCAATAGACCTGGTTGTTGTCAGCCAGGATCAAACCTGGGACCTCTGGAGCTTAATGCATGAGCCAAAAGACATGTCTCTTAGCACAGGCTGTAGCAGATCATCAATCTCTAGCTGCCACTAGAGGGGGACAGAGTGCCACACCAAGTAGGCATGGGTTGCACTTGCTCCCTGCTATAGTGTAGACATACCGTAGGAGGGAGATACTCAGAGACGTACAAGGCAGTTAGGCAGCCACCCCAAATCCATTGGACTTCTTGTGGAGTAAAGCACTACTCAGTGTGAGACAAAGTAGCAGAATCTAGCCCTTAGCCATTCTACCTAGGAGGGAAAGGGTCCTTGACTTCCTTCTCCTCTGGAGAATTATTCTTTTAGGTATTAATCTAGGACGAGCCAACCATGGTCAAAAATGGTTTTTGTTTCTAGTCTATCAAGTGGCTCCTAGTACATACAGATTCAGGGACGGATGTATCTCTGCGTTCCAAACTTTGGAAAGATCTTTACAAATAATGGGCCGGATTCTCAGCTAGTATAAATCAGCTCCATTGACTTAAATGGGTCTACAGTGATTGGAATCAGCTGACCGTCTGAACCATTATTCCTATAAGTGCATAGTTAGTAAGAAGGGCACAGAATATGCCAAAAACTGACACCCCTTTAACTTCATTGCCAGCATTTACTCTCATCTGTCAGACTTGCTTTAATAATGTGTGCACCATAGTACCTTGTGTCAGATATTAGGGTGAGGAACACAATAAAGTGCAGAGACAGATCATTTTATTTTGCATAAAAATATTGCAGAGACAATGAGCTAAAGGTGCCTCTAACATTTTGTCATTAAGATTCCCTGTTGTCAAGCCTTCCCCGTTGGATACGTCTAATGTAATTTCTTTGTTAAACTGATTCCTTCAGCACAGGGAAAATGTTAAAAAAAAAAAAAATGGAAAGAAGAAAACTCTGGCATCTTGTTCCTCCAATCACAATAAAGCTTTGCATGCTGCCAGCTGCTGTACAGACAGCTTGGCTTGGGTGGGAGAGAGCAGAGGATTGAAGATAGTTTTAATGTTGCGTTATATTTCAAGAAACCACACTAGAGAGAGATGGGGGAATCCAGAAAGAAGCAACTGTTTTGGGAGCATAAGCTGACTTTTCAGGACTAATGAAGTTGATGGTGTCCTTTGGAAATAATCAGAATGTTTTCATTTTTAAAGTGAATGTTCATCCTATGCAGACTCGGTCATTTCAAATCATCACAGATATAATTTAAACTTGGCCCATTTAATACTGCCCATTTAATTGACTTTTTCTATACCCACGCTTCTTGCCCTTTTGGCTTGACAAGGGCTTAACATGCCATATAAACTCAATAGGCAGCCCTATTAGTAAGAACAAGCTGCAGCCAAATGACATTAGCATTTCTTCGTTATTGTCATTTATCTTACAAATTGCAGTCAATTACAGTCACTTTTATTCTGAACATATTGTCTTATGCCACACTTCTGTCACCTTATGCAAAAGAAACCTCCTCATCCTTGTGGCACTGGAATGTCATACAGTATTACCAGTCAGCTGTCAGCTATAGTTAAAATAGGAATTACTACCACTATTATGATGATGATGATGATGATTGTGTATCTGTGTCTCTGTTTCTCATTCTTACCTGCATAAAATATTCCTCTAATAAGCAGTCTACCCATGGTTCCGCTACTTCCATCGGGCGGACTTCATTCGAGATATCACAACATTTTATAAGTACCATCTTCAACTGAAGGAGGAAAAATATTTTAACACTCTGGTAATATAGAAGCCTGCCTCTTTGTCTTTATAGAAGACATAAAAGCCATGAGTCCTTCATTTTTAGAGAGGCAGAGGGGAATGATCTCAGACAAGGATAGTCTTATAGCTAAGGCACAAGACTGATCTGCTTTCTCTTCCTCCTATAATAGTTACCTACTCCATGGGAGGATTATGAGGCTTAATCCATGAATGATTGTAAAGGGCTTTGACATTCTTGGAGGGAAGGCACTATAGGGACACAATCCCACCCTCATTAATGTCAATGGAAAGATTCCCACTGAGTTCAATGGGGATTGGTTTAGGTCTAGAACAAAGTATTGTTATGATGGATGTAATGGAGACTAGAATGAAACTAAGAATTTATATCCTGACAGATACAGTAATTATTTCTTGCTCAGATGACTCTAGGATTTCAAAATCTGAAAGAGGAATCTAGACTTTCTTTATATCAAGTGCTCCCAGACTTATCATTGTTTTTTTGGGGGAAAGCTTTTATAAAAATCTACAAGAAATACTTTGATGTTTCTGTTAACGTTACAGTGCAAACTGTTGTTTTTAGGCACACAATTCCCTGCAGTATTTGGTACCCACTCACAGTGCCACCCAAAAAGGGGAGGAAGGTTGGTTCCATAGTTAGGTAGCTAGGCTGGGACTCGGGAGAGCTGGGCTCAATACCCTGCTCCACCAAGGATCTCCTGTGAGACCTGGGGCAAGTCACTTAGTCTCTCTGGGTCTCACTTCTCCAGCTGTAAAAGAAGTACTTCTCTACCTCACAGGAGTGTTGGAGGCACTTATATACTACACTTTGGGGAGCTATCCAAGTATTCAATTCAAATTGATCCAACCCAAAACAAGCTATTTGGATTTTTTTCTTGTCAAAATCAAAATTTTCCTCACACAAAATTTCAAGTTTGCACAAACTGCACTTTCTATTTAAAAAAAAAAACGATTTTGACAGAAAAATTCTGACCACTTCTACTCAACACCTTGCATGATCAGGCCAAAACCAAAGTTTAGAATGTAGCAGTATCACTATGAACCATGCTAGGCACTGAAAAATGATAAATACACAGTCTTCTTACACAGGTCACATGTTCCTCATTTGAGTAATCAAAATGATCCATTTTTTCCTTGAAAGAGTCCAGTATTTCTGCATGTCTTGCCATGTCTGTTGCTAGGATTAATGTAATTATCCCCTATTAAAACAAACATAATAATACATTGATTTAACATGTCTCACAAGGCATAGCTATTGCTGTATAAAGAAATGTGCTTAAATTAACATAAATACCTTATAACACAGACAAGAAGAACAGCTGCATCACATCAGCACCAGTGAAAGAGGAACTTTCATACTTGAGGCCACTTGACAAACTAGACCATTAATTTAAAGAATTCACAGTGACATAAGAGAATGACTAACTATGTAAATGGTTTGTGTATAATTATATGCTGCAGAAACTGCTGCTTCTTGTTCTGAGCTTTGTTTGATTTTTAGTATGAATGCAAAGTGCAGAAAGAAATAAACTAAAAGCTCAGTTCTACATGCTGAGGCCCAAGCTTGGTCCCACAGAAGTCAATGGCAGTTTTGCATTTCTGCATTTTCATTTAATATGGATGGGAGTTGCATCCATGAATCTGAGGGCAGAATTTGGCCCATAATGCTATGCGAATTACATTTTAGTTTGTTGTCATGGAAAATATTGTGATGTCACAGAATTTATTCTTATGACTTCATTGCCTCACACAACAAAAAAAGAGATGGGCTCCACAGGTTGAAGCTTTTGTATAAACACAAATATTTTTAATAATGATGAAAAATGCAGGGGAAAAAGATGATAAAATGTCTAGAAGGTGAATATTTGTTTATGTCTTTACAAATTTTCTCCAGTTTGAACTGTTTAAGTTCAGCATAATGTTCTTCTAATGGTTAAGTTGTTACCATATGAGCATGTTGGCCTAGTTACAGTCACATCCCAACAACTCCTTTCATAATGTAAGTTTCTACACAGAAGAATATAAGTTTAATAGTCCAACTTTGCTCATTGGTACCCAAGGAAGGTCAGCTCAACAAGAGTTGCTAGAGAAATAGCCCAGGAATCTCTCTGTGTTACTTCAAGTTTGAGATTATTTGAGATCAGTTCTAACCTCTTGATGGAATTATTCTGTACAGAAGGTAGATTTGTGCACACAATCTTCAAGAGCCGTTTGCATGTCATAGCCTCCCTTCTGGATCAACGTTCATACCTGTCTTATTTGTTTGAATTGTTCCTGGGTGACATTGGAGAAAATGTTGCATTCTGGCTGGGCAATGATCTGGAAAGCCACAGCACAGTGATGGTTCTCCAGTGGCGAGATGTCATTGTAGCGCACTGCAAGCTCTGTTCGGGCATTAATCTGGTAGCTGATGTGAAGGAAAATAGTGAGGTCTCACATGTTGCCTACACCCAACACTTAAAAACATACATTACACATTAGACATTGGTTATTTTTATGTATATTGTTGTAAATACCTAATTAATTAATTAATTATGGCAACAGTTAATATTAAATCCAAATTTTTTTTTGATAAAATGATCATACTTCCACATAGTTTCAAAGACTCTCATTATTTACTTGTTATTACTGAATTTCTATAACTTAAAAACATATGTGGGAAGGATAGAGGGGACTCTTCTTTTTAGCTCACAGGCTTGACTCCCACTAACTCCCAGTAAAGTTAATGGAAAGATGCTCATGGAGCTCAATGCAAATTGGATCAGGCCCTTATTTAATAGCTGAATACAAGTAAATTAGAGTTTATATATAGTTCACACAAGCACACAGAAGTAATAATGCTTAGCACTTCTAGAGCACCTTCCATCTGAGGCTCATACCGTGCTTTACAGACATTTATGAAGTAACCGTCAGATCACCCCTGCCAGCTAGCCGTTGTTATCTCCATTGTACAGATGGGCAAATGGAGATAGACAGTGGTTAAATGCTTTGCTTAAGGTTTTTGGCAGAGTTGGGAAAAGAACCAAAAACTCTTCCCATGTAATTAAGCCTCAACCATATGACCATTCTTCTGCTACATAGGTTAATGAACAAAAAGAATATGACCTGAGAATGTTTTCTACCTGCCAATTTCCTTTAATGGAAAATACGTAAGTTTTATGAGAAAATTGAAGAGGGAGCCATTTTCCTTTCAGAGTTTAGCACAGTTAGCAGCCTCAGCTCAGGACTGAGTAAGCTAATGGCTAGCGTTGCATATAGCCTAACCAGTGATGGCTCTGTCCTTGTCAGTGTTTGACCATGATAGTAGAGCATTGTGGGTAGATTCCTACTCAGCTGCCCTACTCTCTGCTCTGGGCATGAGAAGAAAATGCTGATCTGCATTGTTTTCCCAATATATTTGAAAGGAACAAAAAATAAAGGGCACACATACGTGTTGTTGTATCCTGGATGATCCAAATCATGGCATACTGCGGCAGTCATTAGAATTAAGATATCAACTTGGGAAAATTTCTCCTGCAATAGAAAAAAATAATAATATAGTGTCTCACAATTTCTATACTTTTTTTCCCCTAACACATTCACATTTCAGAAAAACAAATCATCTGGGTAAAATTAACCATTATTCATTAATTAAATGTACTGCAGATAAGAAAGAAGATTCCACTGTTCACTACAGCAACAAATGACTCAGATTTGGCTTTGACGCAGGAAATAGAAGCAGTATGGAGGAGGCCAGTGGAATTTTGTCTGAGAGTTATTCATATTCATATTATGTTTTAAAGCACAAAGATGTTAATACTCAGGCCTTTAGAAATCATTCCAGTGTCTACACTAGCTGAGGGAGGATGGAGGACAATTTACATACCATTATCTTTCACACTAACTAGAGATGGGAAGAGGGTGAGGAAAATTTTTCATAAACATTTCAGCAACTTCCAAACGGGATGAATGTTTGTGGAAGCAGTTTTGCTCATATGTATATCCACAAGAACACAAATTCTTGCCAGTACCTGGGATTCATTTTACCATGGAACAAAATGTGGTTCATGATGAAATTAAATTTGTTTTGTGTGGAAGTGAAAACAGTTTAGAAATGTTAGGTCATCCAGTCAGGGAAAAATACTCCAGGCTAAGGTGACCATACAGAATAAATCTGAATCGTGAACATAGAATATGCAAAGCAATATTTTCAGTGAGCGGTTCATGAGGAACCCATAGGCTGAATCTAGTTTGCAGAAAACATTTGTTGAAATATTTTATATAGTGAACGAAGTCCCAATTCATAGACCATGAAAGTCACTTCACTGGGATTTTGACCAGGCCCCAAATTCATACAAATGTCAGACTACCTGCATCCAGGGAAAGGGTTACATTAATACACTGTGAATGGTTCTTCCAGCTTTAATAAGCGCTCTTTCTTTGAGCTGCAGTCTGATTTGGGGATCTTCTGGGGAAGTAGTGACATGGAAGAGACAACTTTAGCTTGATGGCTCTTTCTACTTCTTGGTCAATTTAAATGGGGAGACCTAAATTTGAGATTAAAATCAAAGAGGCCAGCCCTTGGGCTGTTGAAGGTCAGATATACTTCAGTCTCTCTAGTCACTCAATGACAGACCTAAAAGTGGCAATTCTTCAACAAAAAAACTTCAAAAACAGACTCCAATGTGAAGCTGCAGAACTGGAATTAATTTGCAAACTGGATACCATCAGATTAGGCCTGAATAAAGACTGGGAGTGGTTGGGTCATTACAAAACCTAAACTTAATTTCCCCAATACTAATTTCTCCCTACTGTTACTCACACCTTCTCGTCAACTGTCTGTAACGGGCCACTCTCTTACCACTTCAGTAGTTATTTTTCCTCCCTTGGTATCCTGCTGTTAATTGATTTATCTCGTTAGACTGACCTCACACTTGGTAAAGCAACCCCCATCCTTTCATGGAATTATACCTCCTCCTGTATTTTTCACTTCATGCATCCGATGAAGTGGGTTCTAGCCCACGAAAGCTTATGCCCAAATAAATTTGTTAGTCTCTAAGGTGCCACAAGGACTCCTCGTTGTTTTTGCTGATACAGACTAACACGGCTACCCCTCTGAAAGATATACTTCACTCACAACTACTGTCTGGAAATCTGGCATATTACTACATCCCTGGATCATTGATATCTTTGACAGGATGAGAGAAGGAGATATTTTCTAGTCTTCCTATTTGTAGGATTCTATTATATTATAACTAAAGCTTAATTCATTCCATGGGGCATGCCAGTCAGCCAGCTGTCTTGTTGATTTTCAGAGGTGTTGAGTGCTCACAAATCCCAAAGAAGTTAGCGAGAGCTCTAGGGTGCAGCACCTTGGACTATCCCTTGTCTCCATGGGATTACTCTGTCACTTTCCTACTGTTAAGCATGTGCTTAAGTGCTTTGCTGATTCAGGCCTAGATGACTAAATGAAAGTCTCTGAAATGACTGAGCATTTTATTCAGTGATTTAAATAATGACTTTTCATATAATCTAGGGCTATAGGTTCTCATTATAATTAGACATAGATGAACCAATCGGGGTGAAATAAGAACTCACTGGAAACATTTTTTATTTCAGAACAAAACACAACCTCCTTTTCATGGCTCGATCTGTTCGATAAGTCTCTTCCTGTGAACAGCCCAACCACTTATCTACAGTGGCAGATCCTCTTTTGAGGAAGACTGTAAAACTCCTTCCTTCCTTGGGTGGCAGCTTAGCCTCTGTACTGGCCACTGCTGCTGCAGCTCTTGTCAAGCTTCCAGAGAGTCTAGAGTTTCCCTGGTACATGCTCCCCAGAGTGCCCTGTTGGAGCACAGGCAGGCACACGGTTTAATTGGCTCAGGGGCTTCAGAAGGTGATGGTGTAGTCTGGGACACAAGTACTGGGGAGGAGCCAGAATGAATGGAGTGTGAAGGAGCACTCAGTGGAGACACTGAGAGAGAGAGGAGAGCTGCTGCATGGCTTTCCACTGAAGAGAGTACCGCACAGGAGGAGTGGAGAAGTCCTCTTCCCTTGAAGAGCAGCAAAGAGGAAGGAGCATTGATCAGCAAAGATAGAGGAGCTGGGACTTGTTTCATGGGGAGGGAGCCAGCAGGGGACTATCCAAGGCTGAGAGTTTCCAGAAGTTTAGGTCATTTCTGGTAAAGCTCTTACGCTTATGGATACTTATCTAAACTTTTGAGACCCATCCTAGGTACTTACATGGCCTCCATTACTGTCATCTCACAATCTTAATGTATTTATCTTCACAACACCCCTGTGAGGTAGGGCAGTGCTATTATCTCCATTTTACAGGCGGAGAACTGAGGCACCGAGAGGGTAAGGGACTTGCTCAAGATCACACAGGAAATCTGCGGCAGAACAGGGACTTGAACCCAGGTCTCCCAAGCCCTAGGCTAGTTCCCCAACCATTGACCAGCCTTTCTTTCCACTATAACTAATTGTAGTTAGGTTTCCTAAAGTTTCTTGCTTGCTTTCAATAAATTAATGAGTCATGTACAAACAAAATCATGGTCCTTTTTGGAAGGAAAATGTCCTGGGTTTTATGACCCTTAGTGGATGAATACTTATCTGGCGATAGAAGCAGAAATACAGATAGCTATGTGGACAAACTAGAGACACACCTGGAGATTGCAGAGTGAGATCATACTGTACATCATCTGAGTCACACAGAAGCAGTGTCGGAAATTATGGAACGGGTTGTTTCTGTAATTGTCATGAATACACAGCTACAAAAAGAGGGAGTAAAACAGTTAATGACTGTAGAGTTGTTTCTGAATGGAAAGATCTGAGTCCATGCTATTCCCGCTCTCCCTCGAGGCACTGCACGTCGCTATGTGAGACATATGGAGCCCCACATCATTCTCCACTTTTGCCCCTTCAAAATCACAATCCACAGCCCTGCAACAGCACCCTCCTTCTTTTGGCTGAGGAGAACTAGATATGGCTCCCTATGAAGATTTCATTAACAGAATCCCTGAACCATCTAATGAAGTCACTGAAAAGCACCAGGGGGCATTCCTTCTCCAGCCACATGAGCAATATGAGGCCAGAGATTGTCAGTAGTCCCTCTCTGTTATCTGCCTCACCCAGTAGAATAGGCAGGCAACAGCAAGTTTTCCCAGTCCTGATGCACAACACGTGCTCTGGTCTTGCATCTCTCCTGAGCAGACACCACCAAGTCTGCCAAACTGTGCTGGGGACAAAGGCCCACTTAGGAATATACAGAGGCCACATAACTCATTTCTGACATAATTTGAATGTCAACCCTGAGGTCTTCAAAGGCAAGAATGTCATATTTATTTAATTTACAAATATATACTGAAGACATCTTATCAGACAGCCAATCATCCCCAGCTCTACTGAGCTCCACACACTTAGGGCTTGATTTTGCAAGGTGCTCAGCACTCTGGTCTCCAGCATGTGCTTAACTTTAAGCATGGGACTAGCCCCATTGCGCCACATGTGGGATTACATACATTCTTAAAGTTAAACTGAGTCTAAGTGCATTGCTGGATCAGGACCAGAGTCCTCAGCACCCTGCAGGATCAAGCCGCTTGTTCTTGGGCTTGATTTTCAGATGTTCTAAGCATCCAAACCTCCAGCCTGAGTCAATGGGAGCTGGGAAAGCTCAGCACTTCGGAAAAACCAGGCCTGTGTTGTTTGGGTTCTATTTCAGTAGAGAAGGACTTTTGAAAATAACTTTAAAAATTATACGTTGATGATCTCCTCAAATGTTATAAACATCATCTCATACAACTTCAGCACTGAAATGTGGGTCATACACATTCGTTGTGCAAGGTAACGTGATTGTAATGCATGCATTGATCAGTGGAAGTCAGAAAATTAAATGTGATTCCTGATTCAGAAGTTGTATCAGCCCTTTATGTTGAGCTATTAAAAATATTTGGTTGCAATAGTCATCTTGTTCCTCAGTTTCTCGGTGGTCTTTTTAAGGCAGGTGAATGTGGGACTGAGAAAGGAAATGTTCAAGTAAAGTGAGGTAGCTCTTTCTTGTCTACCTGAGTTCAACCCTAAGCACATTGTAGGCTTTGGGAAAATATCAGCACCTGGAAGTAGGGACTGTGGGTCTCTTTTTATCATCCCTTTTGGAAAAGCCAATATTTGCAAAGGAATTTTTGTAACACTCCGATTTTTATAGAATAAATAAGGAGCCGCACACATAGTTCAGAATGAGATTGTATTAACTATTAATGGTAGCACTTTGAATTACTCAGGGAAATTTGAACTGATGTGAATGCATCTCTACACATATTGTAGGTGGCACAGATTCATAGTTTTTAATGTCAAAAGGGACCACTGTGATCATCTAATCTGACCTGCTGTATAACACAGGCCATAGAATATCACCCCGTAATTCCTGAATTTTGCTCAACAATTTGTGGTTGAACAAGAGTGTATCTTAAAAAGACAGCCAATCCTGTCTTAAAGATTTCAAGTGATGGAGAATCCACCACATTGCTAGGTAAGTTGTTCCAATGATTAAATACCCTCACTCTTAAAAATCTGCACTTTATTTCCAGTTTGAATTTCTAACTTCACCTTTCAGCCGCAGACTCTTGTTATGTTTTTCTCTAATAGTTTAAAGACCTACCTACTACCAGAAATCTTCCCCCTGTTTAGATTCTTATAGATCACACTCAAGTCACGTCTTGAATTTTTTTTTCAGTAAGATAACTAAATTCATCTCCTTAAGTCTCTCACAGTAAAGCATGTTTTCCAGTCCTTGAATCATTCTTGCAGCAAGTGCCATTTTACCGACATTTACTACTTTTGGCCACAGAAAGAGCAATCCAATAGTGTTCATTGCATCCTCCAGACAAAAATGATATAATCCTGCAGAGCAACATGCTACGTGACATACACTTAAAAGACAGTACATTTTCCACTGTGCATAGAAGTGCAGGGGAATGCCGTGTTTGTGAAAAACAAACAACCTACACACAGAGGTATCGTGAGTCACATCACTTCCAGTACTAGTAATTTCAGGCTAAACCAATATATAATATAGGAACACAGAAAATGCCATACT
Source organism: Terrapene triunguis (assembly GCF_002925995.2). Classification (NCBI taxonomy): domain Eukaryota; kingdom Metazoa; phylum Chordata; order Testudines; family Emydidae; genus Terrapene; species Terrapene triunguis. The sequence goes on from NW_020664382.1 coordinate 921,343, forward strand.
TGACATAGGCGTAGGAAGTAGGGGTGCGGGGGGTGCTGCCAGTCCCAGGCTCCTGGCCACCGGCCCCACATGCAGGGTTCCGGCCGCCAGCCCCACGCCCGGGGCTTCGCCCCCGCCCCTATCTGTGGCCCTAGCCTCTGCCGCCTTACCGCTGTCCGTGTCCTCCCCCTCCCGGAGCCATGGCCCTGCTCTCGGCCCCAGCTCTGGGGGCGGTGAGGGGCGCAGACAGGAAAGAGGGGTGCAGCTCAGCACCCCCACTCCAAAAACTGTTCCAGCGCCACTGATACTGGATCAAACCCAACGTCCATCTAGTACCAAATACTTCAGAGGAAAATGTAAGAACCCCACAGGGAAATGTGGGATAATCTGCCCCCCTCACATTAGGTCTACCTCATCTATAATGTTAGAGATTGGCTTAAACCCTGAAACATGAGATGTAATGTCTCTTCCAAAAAAAATGTATTAGCATTTATCATGATCACTCTGGGTATTCTTGATATCTATATAAGTGTCTAATCTCTTTCTGAATCTTGTTAAATTCTTGGTCTCAACAACTTCCTGTGGCAATGAGTTCCAGAGTCTAATTATGCATTGCATTTTCTATTTTGAATTTACCACCTTTTAATTTCATAGAATGTACTCTAATCATTCTGGTGACCCTTCTCTGAAACCTCTCTAATTCTGCAATATCCTTTTTGAGATATAGTGACCAGTACTACACAAGGTATTCCAAATGAGGTCACATCATTGATTCACATAATGGCACCATACTATTTTCTGTGTTATTCTCCATCCCAATCCTTAGGAATTCTTATATCTTGTTAACTTTTTTGACCACAGCAGCACATTTTGCAGAGGTCTTCATTGAACTGTCTGCAATAACGGCCAGGGTGTTTTCCTAAGGTGACAATCTAATTTAGAACCTTTTAAAGTGTACAGTAGCTTAATTTTTTCCCTCCAATGTGTATTACTTTGAATTTATTGACACTGAATTTCATTTGCCAATTCATTTATTTAGGTCTCTCTGAAGTTCTTCAGTGTACCCAGTCTTGACTAATTTATATAACTTTGTCTCATCTGTAAATTTTGTCACCTCACTACTCACTTCCCTTTTCGGATCATTAATATTAAACACTGTACCTAGTATCTAGCCTTGAAGCATCCTGTGTTAATCCATTTTTTCCATGTTAACAATTGAGTTACTCCAGGAATAAATTTGGCCACAGTGAGTCCAGAGAAGGCTCAGAATCAAGAATTAAGTAAACAAATACAGAGCTATTCTAAAACATGTCATCTGTGACCCTGATCATGCAAACATTGGGACAAGTGCTTAACTTTAAACATGTGAGTAGTTCCACTGCCTTTAGTGGAATTACTCATCTGAATAAAGTAATGTCATGAGGAAGTGTTTGCAGGATTCGAGGCTGTATTTTAAAAATTACAAATACTGGGAACTTTAAAGAAATACTTACCAACCATCTCTTCAGCGTGATGGGGTTGATATTAAAGTCTTTCACCAATCCGAGATCATGGTACATATGTTCCAAACAACTCAGCATCTGTAATGATGAATAGACCGGATATTGTTTTAATCACTGTTGTTTATAAAGCACAAAGTACAATGTAATGTAAATCTTCACATTACAAACACTGATGTCTAATGGAGCCCTATTGTTAATCATGAAACAAAGCTGTTCAAAGATTGCAAGATCAAAACCAGTTTACTAAGGACCAGATCCAAAGCCCACTGAAGACAAAATAAAACCTTCTATTGACTTCAATATGATTTGGATTGGGCCCTAATTCATCCCAGAGCTCCTTAGTGATCATTGCTCATGAAAATCAAAACTATATCACCTCATGAAGAAGTAATTTGATTTTGCTAATGGAACTGGTTTATGGGCCTGATTCAAAGCCCATTGAAGTCAATGGTGGCCTTTCCATTGACTTCAATGGACTTTGTATTAGGACCCAAGTGCACAGAAATATGACAACAGAAGATAAGAATGGCTGGAGGTAGAGTGCATTCTAGATAAGTGGGCACATCTAATTCATGTGTGACTTCCTGGAATTTTTTAAAAATCAAGTATCCTCAATAGACTAAACAGATAAAAAAACCCTTAGACTGTAAAATTACAAAATTAGAGCAGGTTTGTGCATATTCCCTCCCATAACTGTGTATCTATGAATCTATGAATACCAAAACACAAAGGCAAAATATTGTTTAAGACAACAGCATATGACATTCATTCATGTTTTCGGAACAGAACACAACTAGATCAGCTATGCCATTCCAAGTCTAGATTTTGTTGTGTCTGGAAATATTATAGAAAATAACTTATTTATATGCTACTTAGGTCTTGGTTTAAGACTACCTGACCCAGTTTTTGCATCTCAATTATAGTGACATTGGAATAATGTTATAAACATGTCCTAGGAGATATTTGAATTTTAAAGCCCTATTTTTTAGGCACGCGTAGCTTCCTGGAAAAATTGCTTCCTTTAGTGAAATTTCCTATGTTCGTCAGCTCATATTTAATTTAATAACATGTTTAGTAAAATTCCATTATGGCTGGCTTTGGGTCATTCCAATGTAAATTAAAAAGGTTTCCTCGCAAAACTGCAAGAAAAATCTCAGAAGACTGATGGATGCTCAGATAATACCATCACAATTTTGCTTTACAGCATTATGCTTCGTTCCCTGGTACCCAAGGCCAGAACATATTGTTGATACATTAAAAAACAAACAGACAAAACAAAGCCTGTTACTGAAACAAAGATTTAGGCCTGGTCTAGACTGAAAAGTTGTACTGGTATAATTTTGTCAGTAAGGCTAGGTCTACACTACAGCGGGGTTCCGACCTAAGATACGCAACTTCAGCTACATGAATACCGTAGCTGAAGTTGCGTATTTTAGGTCGGCTTACCTGGCGGTGAGGACGGGGGAAAGTCGACCGCTGCCGCGCTGCCACCGACTCCGCTGCCGCCTCTTGCCGAGGTGGATTTCCGGAGTCGACGGCAGAGCGATCAGGGATCGATTTTACCGCGTCCTCACGAGACGCGGTAAGTCGATCCCCGATAGACCGATTGCTACCCGCCGGATCGGCGGGTAGTGAAGACATAGCCTTAGGGTTGTGATTTATTACCAAAATAGTTATACCTGTACAGCTGCTAGTGTAGATGCAGTTATAATGGAATAAAGTGCAGCTTATTTCCCTTCCCATACTGGTACAGCTATACCAGCATAAATCATCAGTATGACTGCACTCATGCTAGGATTTTAGTTAACAAGGTAGAACATTTTATGCGAAGACGAGAGGATGTTGTGAAGGCCAAGACTAGAACAGGGTTCAAAAAAGAACTAGATAAATTCATGGAGGATAGGTCCATCAATGGCTATTAGCCAGGATGGGCAGGGATGGTGTCCCTATCCTCTGTTTGCCAGAAGCTGGGAACGGGCGACAGGGGATTGATCATTTGATGATTACCTGTTCTGTTCATTCACTCTGGGGCAACTGGCATTGGCCACTGTCAGAAGACAGGATACTGGGCTAGATGGACCTTTGGTCTGACCCAGTATGGCTGTTCTTATGTTCTTAAGAAATTGAAAGCAGGGCATCATTATCAGTAGAACTGGAGTCAGAGGTCCCATGTTCCCTGGAGGGACTGTTACAGATGAGATACCAGTAGAACAGACAATGCAGGGAGGTTGGCTGGAAGCTGCTCAGCCACATGGACAGAGCAGGGCACAGGGTTTAATAAAGTTCAATTTATTCAACTTGACCTGCATTCCACTTCACTCTTTGCTAATGAAACAAGCAGCATACTTCACATTTGCTGAGCTTTATTTTCCTTAATGATTTAACTGCATCTTGTGCAACTATTCAGCAGGCGTATATTTGGATCTTGGCAAATTAAATCTTATGGTTCAGTATAGGATCCCCATCATTTTTTCTTATATTTCCTTTTCTATTTTGTATGAATAATAATAAAATAAGGGAAATATAATGCAAAATGACAACATTATGGTTGAAATTCTGCAGATACAAAATTCAGAACATTCAAACTTTTAGTACCAACAGAAAAATTTTAATTTATAAATACTGCACATCTATTATATATTTTATGTCTGCCTGTCACAGTTTGGGACTGGATGATGACATTATGGAGATGCTGCACAACCTGTCCCCACCGCTGCCTAACCAATTTGCCAATTTACAGGTTATTATAATTGGGCCAGATTTTCAAGGGCTCAGCTTCAATTGAGGCACCTAAATGAAGTGGCCAGATCTGCAAATATATGCCCAGTAGCTCCATTAAGGTTAATGACAAGCTCCCTTGAGGAGCTGCTGGATGCGGAGTACTTTTGAAAAGCTGGCACATTATTTAGGTTCAATTACTCATTATGATAGCACCCGGAGGCCAAATATGGATCAGAGTTCCACTGTACAAGGGACTGTACAAACACAGATGTAGACACACACCTTGTCCTGCAGAGTTTACAGGCTAAGGCCCTGATTTTGCTAGCTGGTAAACGGGGGGTGGGGTGGCGGAAGGAACACCGTGATGCTGGCACAGAGCCCCATTGAAGTCATTGGGCACAGGGGTTTGCCAGCATGGAATAGTTTGCAGGACTGGGATCAAAGAAGACAAGTGGCAAACAAAATGTGGGGGAGAAGGAAATACTAAAATACAGTGTTGACTACTCTTTGTGATTTTATTGTGAGTCTCACAATATTTGGAGTTTTTCTTAAAGCCCCAGCTCCTGGAATCAGGTGAAAACATGAGAATCTTGGGGAGGGAAGTTAAGCCAGAAGGAAAATAACATCCCTCCTCCCCCATTTATTAATTTAAAAATCTCATGATTTGGGAGGGCCTTATGTTTTTTGAACATTTGGGGTTGGCAACACTGAAAATATATACAATTTTCACATATGATATGTTAATGTACAGGTATATGGTAAGCTTCTTTCCTTCCTTTCTTTCTCTTCAGGGCTGAGCTTAGGCATCATCTGTTGGCAGATACATTGTAAGCACTGTGGAAGAGGTGGCTTTTGAGGAGGGATTTGAAAAAGATACTGACCTTTATGGACCAGTTCAAGGATGTAAGGAGTAACATGGGTTTAAAAATATATATGCAGCATGGTACCCCTCTCCAAAGACATGGGCCATTAAAGGCTTGGAGTGAGGAGCCATTCTGGTTCCTCTCAATCTCCATGGGGAAGCTCCTTGTGAGGTATTTGCAGCCCTATGGCTGCAGTAACTTCTGATAGTCTGCTAGCCCTGTCTGGGGAGAGATGGGACAACAGATGCACAGAGATACTCAATGTGAGGAGAAAGTGGGGCAGGAAGTCAATTTATGAGTGTGCCCTATCTCCTGAGCAGCTCCATAAATCCAAACAGAAAGTGGTCACCTTGTTTCTTTGTCCTTCTTCTGCACGTAGCTCGACTGTACTCAGGACTAATCAGGTAAGCTGCTTTAGAAGGGAACAAGGGACTAACACCCCACTTACTACTGCATAAGAGAAGGTTAGGTTTTAGCCCCAGTGGACAAAATAGGATTATATTGTCATACATTCCTCAGGGAGCAAGAGATTCTCCAGGTGGGTTGATGAAATACTGTAGAGCAAACCATTACGTTATTGCCTTACGCACTGGTTACACTCTAGCATGGTTATTTATAACCCACTTGCTCGAAATCAGCCACATAAACCACCACTTACTGTTAAGTAAGTGTTAACATAATTGAAATGGTTCATGTAAACATAAAACAGAGTCAAAAGGGTGAAAATGTCAACAGACATTACCATATGGTATTGTGCTCACAATGGTTTGTGTGAGTGTTTCTGAGCCTAAGTCCCACATATGGTATGTTCCTAATCTCCATATCCTCATGCTATCAGTGTGCATGCCACAATGTAATGGTTCCCATTACGATGAATGAGTTAGGCTGTTAAAATACTGTGCTTCAGTGTACAAAAATCCACGGATAATGCTTTTTTCCCTAGTCCTACTCTTTATTAATGGTCTGCTAAACAATCTGCCAACATTTTTATGATCCACCTGGCACGCTGTATTTCTTAGAGCAGTAAAGACATCACAGGCTAGATATCTGAAAGATGGTGGGTAAGTCGTTTTGCCTGACTAGTAAATGACTTTGATGCTTAACTACGGGTGCCTGGAAAAAAAATAACCATAAAGAATCTCCCTCAAACTGGCAAGAAGCGTGCGGTGAAAATTCTGTTACCTTCTATGTGAATGTGCATGGCCATATATTCTAACAACCAACAGGAGACTGAACTCTGAACCACATAAAAGTCCTCCAGTTAGTCCTACCAACTGGAAGTATGTTAACAAATAAACTGAATGAAGAACATTATTCATGTTGGGGTTTTTTAATCTTTGGAAATTTGCTTCATCATGGAATATGTTCATCTAGTGATTTTGAAGCAGAATGGCTCCTGTTCGCATAACACTTCTCTGAAGATGTAATTTGTGCTGCTGGTTTGCAACTCCACTCTCTCTCCTTTTTTTTGTTTCTATTGTACTGATCTAGTTACGTCCTTCTTCTCCCTTTCTGTGCTATCATTTGTTACATCCATTTGTTGAATCATGTTTCACATTATAACTTTCCACAACAGGGGCATCCTCTTCCTTTGTGTTTCTACAGCAGCTGGCACAATGGGGCCCCTGGGAGCTTCCATAACATAGATGATTAATAATTAATAATTAATAATATGCTGTGCACTTAGATTTGCATCTCCTCTGAATGTATTGCACACCAACATCCCTGTACAGGAACATACAAATCAATGTCTGCACCCAGGCCCTGATTCAGCAAAGCACCTAAATACTTGTTTAATATTGAGCAGGTAAGTAGTGCCATTGATTTCAGTGGGATTGATCACTTGCTTAAAGTTAAGCATGTGCTTAAGTGCTTTGCTGAATAGGCATAGACTCACTCATACTAGATGGCATGAAAAAACACAGGCTGGCATTAACTTTGTTGCACTTGTCCTTGAATGACATTACCAATATTTGGACTATGAAGAAATAAACAAGGAGTTCCATAATAAGGACAATCTATTTGGCACCTTTAGGGAACAAAAATTATTGCACTCCAGAATGATTCACCCAGTAAAGAATTAGATTTCAGGCATATTACCTGGATCCACCAATTCCGTGTTTAAAACAGCAAGTTTCAACTTAAAAGCTGAGGAATCATGAAAATATATATTAGATAAGAGGATCTGAAAAGGAAAAAACAAAACTTTCTTGAATGGATATTTTTGGCCTCATCTACCTTTGGGAATAGCACTGATCCAGCAATTGGTGTAGCCAGCCAGGTGCTGACCTCTAAGGATATGTCTACACTGCAATTAGATGCTCATGCCTGGCCAGTGCCAGCTGACTTGGGCTCAGAGGGCTCAGGCTAAGGGGCTGTTTAATTGCGATGTAGACATTTGGGCTCTGGCTGGAGCTTGAGCTCTGGGACCCTTCAACCTCGCTGAGTCCTAGAGCCCGGGCTCATGCCCGAGCCTGAATGTCTACACCACAATTAAACAGTCCCTAAGCCCTGTGAGCCTGAGTCAGCTGGCACGGGCCAACCTTGGGTTTTTAATTGCAGTGTAGACATACTCAAAAGCTATATCTTCATTGCAAAAAAGGTATGTTTATCTTGCTGTAAAATCCTAGTGGAGTGAAGGCACAGGCAGTGTTTACCTCTGTCTAGCTAGATGAGGTCATCCCTATGCCCTCCACCTGGGGTCTATCTTGACTAACTGCATCAAGGTAAGAACTATGGTGCCTTGTCTCCACTAGGATTATAGCTAGGTCGAGTTAGCTATTGCCATGTAAAAACACCCCCTTTTAAGCAGTGAAGGCATAGCCTTAGTGTAGAGAAGGGCATGCCGGGGTTTGTACCGACTGAGCGAATGAGGCGCACCTCTACCTGTAAGTGGGGTAAAGCACGATTTGCTCAGACAGTGCAATCCCTTGCATGTTCATTTCTACACTTTGGGGTCAGCACCCAGGTGGCCTCATTGACTTGTGGCTGCCAGTCGATGAACAGAGGGTATTCCTGAGTGTAGGCCAGGTCTTTGTTCCGCATTGCCTTCGTTAGGCTTCCATTGCTAGATACTGAAGACGGCTTTCCTGACCGTCTCAGTGCTGTCATGGGATAAGTCACAAGTACCAACAACTTGTTTACTCATTGCCTCATTACCTCATTGGGCTCCCACAGCCAGACGTCAAACGTTGGTTTCCGAAGTGCTTCTATGGTCTCCTGAGACAGCATGTACTGTAGACAAAAAGACAGTGTCTATTATTAACCACTACTGAGTTCCCCTCATGTCTTTGTGGGAGCTGCATTCTGCCCTCATCAGAAGTTCTCCAGCGTGCCATTAATTAATTTTCCAAAATGTAGTGCCTCAGCCATGATTGGGTAAAATGCATTGTCTTTTGTTGGTTTTAATCTTAAATTCTTCATATTTTGGGGGATGAAATACTTAACTGCAGGTGATTTATATTGTTATTTTGAACAGCTGTTTTTCTCAAGGGTTCCCACATTTCAATCAGGTGCCAGGCAGCAAAGCGATTGTTTATTGTTTACTCAGAGCTCCAAAACAAAATCCAACTCAACCTCCAGCAGGACTTAAAGTGTGCTGGGCTGGCACAGGACACAGACCCTGGAAATAACATTTCTAAAAAGCGAGCTGGGTCACCGAGGAGGCACATTTTTAGTACCCCTGGGTGTAAAGCCCCTCTGATTACTTGCTTTCCCTGCTTGCCTGCATCCTGCGGAAGTGCAGCCAATCAGAGCTTCTGCAGGAAGCAGGCAAGGCTCTTTCCCCCTCCCCTCAGAAGCTGACACTGTTCTCAGAGAAGGGGAAGAGAAGGAGGGAGTAGAAAGAGACCAGCAGCTCAGGGCTGGTGGTCGTGGTGGTGGGGCTGGGGAGACAGGATTGATTTGGAGGTTGAGGGCAGGGGATGGGCAGATGTGGAGGGGATCACAGACCTCTCCCCCCCTACACACATTTTTTTCACAGCACTTTAAGCGTTTGACCCCCAGTGTTCTGGGTTGTTACTGGGTTGGTAACAATCGCTGGCAATTTGTAAAAAATTCTAGAGTATTAGAAGATGTGTAAGGTATCTAACCACTATTGAACTGTGTTTTTGAGAACAAGTGATCAAAATATTCTTGGAATACGTAAACCTAGTAGCTTAATTGGTCCACTTACCAAAGTTGGCTGTAATTAGTTTTGGTATACTATACTGAGAATATAAATGAAATTATCTGAGCCACTACATTGTTATTTAATTCAAGCAACAATTACATTTGAGGATTAATTCTCCATCTTCGGAAGGCAGTAATCTTGTATTTGCATGATACTTTATTTGTAGTATAGAGTTTTGCTAGACAGCTTTAAATTAGCAATATTGATGTATTAATTAATAACAGCACTGTAATTACCAAATCTGTTTCAAGTGAACTGCCACCTCCTAACACGCCTGAGGTCACACAAATCCAGTATTTAAAGCCGTAACAAATGTCACACACAGAGCAAACAAAACTGAAACTTCTCCTAAAACCAAGCAATTAAAAGCCTTTGGCCCTAGGCAGAAAGGAACAACATCTTACCACTGTGTTCAGTTAGTGCAGCTCTCAACTGTAATAGTTAATCTCAGAAGCCAAGCATTCTAGCAGTGGGTAAAAGGTTAAGGTATAGTTGCCGTCTACATATCGTGGAACAAAGGAATGTAGAGTAGTTTGAAAAAGCATGTGTTAGTAGTGTCAACAACACATAAATTTAAGCAAAGCCAAAATGGAAATGACATTTTATAGCTCATTAAATCCATTTTCAAGAGACAGATGCCAGGACTACATAAATTACTTTAACTGAAAAATAATTCACTGAGAGGAAAAAAAGTAGAGGCGCCATTACAGAATAGAGAATAAAGTTATAGACTATAATAAATCTTGCTCTGAGCCGGCAGACTAAGTATCATTAGATAAAACAGAACACTAAATGTTCGACAAATTTCAGGAATTCAGTAACATTTTCAGCATTAATGAGATTCCGAATATTAAAGGTTATTGAGGGTCGGATTTCCAACCCATTGAAATCAATGGGAGTCTTTCTATTGGCTTCCAGGGTCTTTGGATTAGGCCCTCCATCTACACCAGTGGTTCCCAAAGTGGTGTCCCCGGACTCTGGGGGATTTGCTGTGGGTCATGTGGGGGTCCGTCCCTTGAGCCAGGGCCGGAACATGCTGGAACAGCATTCTGGTATTTTTGCTGCATGGAGGATGCTATTTTGTATTCAAAATGACATCCTCAGCACAGCGTGACCTTTCGCACACTGTGCGTGAGAGGTCATGTTGGCAGGGGTGTTTCCACGCTGGTGGGGTTGTTCCAATAGTACAGGAAATGAAAGGGGTCCCAGACAGTTAGTCAGATGCCAAAGGAGTCCTTGGTGGGAAAAAGTTTGGGAATCCGTGATCTAAACAATTAAGCTATAGAGTGATGGGAAGTCATGCATTGTATTCCAGCTCCTCATGGGAAGGCATGCTCTATAAATTAATATCCTGATAACAAAGTGCATCTTATGGTACCTTTGGATAGGATGGTACGTCTCTTCGGGGTGTCAACTTCTTGTTTTCATCTATGAAGCTGTACTTACAGGGACAGCTGGTCCTGCAAATGAAAAATTCAGCCCTCAACATTGGGACAACAGCAGGTGCATTCTCTTGAGTAGCACTGACTATATTAAAATATCTTGGTATGAGGTCACATAGAGGGTATGTCTACACTGCATCTTAAGCCTGAGTTCTAACTCAGGTTGAGCCCAAGCCCTACTTCCATTCACACACAAATCAGTCTATCTCGGGTTAGCAAGCACTCGGTGCCTGGGTTTTAGGACCCACTAGGGCAGGGGTTCTCAAACTAGGGGTCGGGACCCCTCAGAGGGTCGTGAGGTTATTACATGAGGGGTCACAAGCTGTCAGCCTCCACCCCAAACCCCGCTTTGCCTCCAGCATTTATAATGGTGTTAAATCTATTAAAAAGTGTTTTTCATTAATAAGGGGGGTCGCACTCAGAGGCTTGCTATGTGAAAGGGGTCACCAGTACAAAAGTTAGAGAACCACTGCACTAGGGGGTGGCTCCGAGCCCAAGTCCTGCTGTGACTGAGGTCCAAGCCCTGTGATTTTGCATTGTGGATGAAGCTCAAGCTGCAGACTCAAGTCAGAAGGTCTGTGTGGTGCCGTATGGATGCATTAGCATGTCTGTGAGACCTGGGTCCAGCAATGTAAACCCAGGTTTACAATGCAGTGTGGAAGCTGAAGCGTAGGCTTGGAAACACCAAACCCACAAGCCAAGGTCCCAAAGACCTGGGTTTACAATGCAGTGTAGACATACCCTTAGAGTTACACTGCTTCTCAATCTCTCCTAACAATCTCATTTTCTCTAATCATAAGAAACAATCAGGGCCAAGTCATTCTTACCCCTGTATGAGACAATATATAATTGAGGCCACCATAATATCCAAGAAACTCTCTGGAAATAAATGTAGGTGTATCTGAAATTCATTCATACTCTTTAATTTAATCATCTTTCCATTCAACTGATTTGATACGTTTATTATCTTTTGTGTAAAATAGTTCTGCTTGAGTTTAGCATTCATTCCTAGAGTCCTAATGTTTAGATTATCCCCCTTTATTTTAAAAACACCCAATAGTCAAACAAAAAGCAAAAAACAAAGAAAACTAAGAAACCCAAACCCAACAAAATCAAAACAACCTATCAACTTTATTTCCTCCTTTCATAATTTTGGAAATTTCTATTATGTCACAACGTTTCCTCTATTCCAGTGTGAATATCCCAACCCTCTAATTTCTTCCTTGTAACTTTGATGTTTGCTTTCATCTCTGTTGCTGTATTTTGTATTCTTTGCAAAGCAATTTTGGCTTTTGGTTGAAGGTGATCAGTACTGAACACCGTCTAACAAGGGCTTTATGCATTAGCAGTATCACTGGTGAGGTCAGAGATTGTCCAAAACAGTCCTAAGAAATCAATCAGTTCATGAACAGTAATAGTATTACTCTTTGTATTGCAGTAGCTCATAGAGGTCCCAGCTGAGACTGAGACTCCATGGTGATGGCATTGTACGGACATTGAATAAGACAGTCTTTGCTCCAAAGAGTTTACAATCTAAATACACAAGACGGACAAAGTACGGAAAAAAGGAACTATTATCCCAGTTTAAAAGGCAGGGTGCTGAGGCGCAGATAAACCAATGGCTAGATCCACAAAGGGGATTTAGGCTTAGCATTGCATCTCCTAAGTTCAGGTGCTCTGCCTCCTACTGGAACCCACAGCTCCGAGTCAGGCGCTCAGGCTCCCTATACAATACATGAGGAGAGTTAGGTGCCCAGAAATGGGATCTACAAAAGCCAGCACATTGAATAGGGAGCTGCCTAAGCTAGCCAATAGGAAATACCAAGGAGAGGGGTGTGGCCTCAACCCTACCCCTCTCAGGGATTTAGGTACCTAACTCTGGTCCAGAGGTGGTACCTATCTCCACTTGAAACTCACAGCTGTGATCCTGCTCCCACAGGTGCTGGCTTCCTCCGGGCCCCAGGGGTGCTCAACCCCCTGCTCCGCCTCCATCCACCCCTTCCCTCAAGCCCCCACCCCTTCCCCACCCCCACTCCGGCCCAGGCTCCACCCCACCCCTTCCCCCAAGGCCCTACCTCCACCCTGCCTCTTCCCACTCCTGCTCCACCCCCCTTCCCGCCCAGTTCCACCTCCTCATCTGTGCACACCCCATCCCTGCTCCTCCCCCTCCCCCCAATGCCTCCTGCATGCCATGAAACAGCTGATCATAGCAGGCAGAAGGCGCTGGGAGGGAGGGGGAAGAGTTGATAGGCGGGGTCGCCGGTGGGCGGGAGGCACTGGGAGGAGCTTGGCTGCCGGTGGGTGCTAAGCACCCACTAATTTTTTTCCATCGGTGCTCCAGCCCTGGAGCACCCATGGAGTCGGCACCTATGCCTGCTCCTAAGCCAGGTCAGCCCTTCCTTGCAAAAAATTGAGGAGGAAGTTCTGCCAGCCCCCTTCTACCCAATTGCCCAGTCATTAGAACTGTAGGCTGGTGGCCCTAGTCACCAGCTGGGGATAGACAGCCAACCACACCCAGGTTAGGTTTCTGTCCTTTTCTTCAGGGCTCTGTTTATTGTCTTTCCAAACAAAGCAAGAAAAGTATACAAAAAGCAACAGCAATAACAGTCTGCTTAAGGGTTCGGACGGGGGTCCTCTGGCCTCCAGTGGCTATAGGGTAGGGCCCTTTCTGACCCCAGCAGCGTTCCAAAGGGCCAGCTGGCCCACCTGCTCTGTTCGCCGGAGAATATCCTCTCTCACCCCCCACCCTGTTCATGGCTTGAGCTCTCCTTTATATTCCAGACAAGAGTATGGGCTAATCCTAAGGTGCTGATCGGCTGTGTCAGCTTGACCCCACCACATGTCTGCTGGGCTTCTCTCTGGGGTAGGGATGGCTGCTCCCTCTTCCCCCCACCGCTCTGGGCTATTAAACGGGCAGATCACCTGTTACATGAACACTCGCCCCAGATGTAGGAAACCCGAGTTCAAATCCTCCATCTGCCTGAGGAGAGCAAGAAATTGAACCCAGGCCCTCAATTCTCCCAGGTGAGTGCCTGTGCCACCGGGCTATGAGGTATTTCTGAAAGGGGGGGGCGAGTGTGTGTGTCTATCAGTCATCTTTGCTGGGCCAGAGAGAGCCCAGTGGCTAGGGCACTCAGCAGGGATGTGGCAGAGTCAGGTGCCAGTTCCGGCTTCAATGGATATTAAGTATTTTTTATAAAGTGGAACAGCTTCAATGACAGAGACTGAGAAAGTCCAACCCCAGAATGCCCCATAACCCAGTGGTTAGGGCACTGAAGTGGGAGACCTGGGCTCACGTCCCTGCTCTTCTGAGGTAGAATGGGGATTGAAACCCAAGTCTCCTACTCCCAGGTGTCCCAACCATTGGGCTATTGTCTATAAATTGTGTTTTGTGCAGGGCCTGACCTGTAGGAGCATTGCCAGCGGATCGAGGGAAGTGATTATTCCTCTCTATTTGGCACTGGTGAGGCCACATCTGGAGTATTGCGTCCAGTTTTGGGCTCCCCACTACAGAACGAAAATGATCAGGGGGCTGGGGCAGATGACTTACGAGAAGAGGCTGAGGGAACTGGGCTTGTTTAGTCTGCAGAAGAGAAGAGCAAGGGGGGATTTGATAGCAGCCTTCAACTACCTGAAATGAGGTTCCAAAGAAGATGGAGCTAGGCTGTTCTCAGTGGTGGCAGATGACAGAACAAGGAGCAATGGTCTCAAGTTGCAGTGGGGGAGGTTTAGGTTGGATATTAGGAAAAACTATTTCACTAGGAGGGTGGTGAAGCACTGGAATGGGTTACCTAAGGAGGTGCTGGAATCTCCTTCCTTAGAGGTTTTTAAGGCCCGGCTTGACAAAGCCCTGGCTGGGATGATTTAATTGGTGTTGGTCCTGCTTTGAGCAGCAGGTTGGACTAGGTGACCTCCTGAGGTCTCTTCCAACCCTAATCTTCTATGATTCTATGGTAGGCCAGCTCCGAGGCACCATCTGAGCACATCTACAGGGTTGGGCTCCATAGGCAAGATAGTGGGGGACACCTGGTTTGAGGATCCCATCAGGGTTTAAGTGTGAGTGAGGTGTCAGAACTTCAGCAGCGGTGCACATGCCCGCTGCCAGATTTTTAGGCACTTTGGAAATTGAGGTACCTACAGGGTTAAGCAGTAGCTAAGTGCGGGTTTTGAGGATCTAAATTTTGGACTTAAGCACCTGAAGTAGCAGTTAGGTGCCTAAATTCCTTTGTGGAGCTAACCTTAAGTGACTTGCCAAAGGTCACAGAGAAAGCCTGTGGCAGAACGTGGAACTGACCCCACATCTCTTGAGATGCAGTCCAATGCATTAACCACAAGAACAGCCTTCCTCATTATCAGAGCCTGCTAGAGAAAAGGGAATCTCTGGGCCAGATTCATCACTAGCCCACAGCTGATTTATGCTGCTTTGAGGGGGAGGGGTACTAAATTCTGTACACTCAGCTCAACCAGTCAGTTTCTCCTGTCTAGTGTAGGGGGAATCACCAGGTGGAGGACAGGCACATTAATGGCTCATAAGCCACACTCCTCCAAGCCCCTGTGCTAGGGGTGGTATGAAAGGAGAAAAGGTGGTGTGGCCAGGTCATCCCTGCACCTGGCTGAAACTAGCTACTGTGGGCAGAGGGCAGAGCAGCATGGAGCAGCCTTCATGTTGCTGTAACTTGCACCAGTGCCAGGACGTAATCAGGCACTTACATATGTGCATTACCTAAATTATATCCCACAAGCACCCTCATGTTATTAGCCTCTACAAGCTGCAGGTGCAAAAAATAGAGGCCAGCATTAACAATCTGATCCTTAATGTGTGGGTAAGGGGAAGGAAGCTTTGCTCCTCCTCTTTGAAGAAGCTGATGTGCTTCTAACTGTGATGTGATGACACTCCAAAAGGGGCATTTTAAAAACATATACTTTGAGCATTACTATTCTATTCTATACCATTCAAATATTACAGTATGTCTATATACTTTTTAATAAGCTGTGTAGTGAATGAAATACTGTGGTACGAAGGCTGGATGAAGTGCAAAGAAAACCACTAAGTTGCTCTTGGATGTCTTTTTTAGACCCCTCATGCAGTGGGGAGGGCTTGTTTGCTTAGCAACTCAAGGATGAAGCTCCTCTTGCATTGAGTCAACACTCCTTCATGCCATTGCTCAAGCTGAGCCATGGTTTCTAGGGAAACCGGTAGCTACTTGTAATTACTCAACAACTTCAATGGGGGTCCTTCTTAAGGACAATGCCACACAAGGAGCAGACTTTCCTTGCTTTAGAAAACCAAAGCAATTCACTGGGATCTTTGATTATATTCTGCATGGCTCAGCTCCAGCTGCTGATGCAAGAGCCATCTGTTTAGGCTGACTACAGTGGGTGGCTTATTATGAACGCTTTTAGGTCATTCGGCTTGGACCTCAGTCTTTACTTTAAAAATAAGAATGAATAAGCTGATACTTTTCTTTTACCTTGATAATGTGGGAGAGGGAGTATGTGTGTTTGTGGAATTCCTGGCTGCAGCCGTAAGTTTAATGGAGAATCTGAGATGTAAGCGGTCTCGATTAAAGTAAAATCAATTAATAAATACAAAGAATTAATTTTCCACGTTTACAGTGTTTTTCTCCTGAAGATGTCAAAGTGGTCAACTCCACTCATCAAGTCTCATAATACTCATGTAAGGTAAGTAAGTATTATGGTAGGAAGGATGATCTTGTGGTTAAAGTACAAGATGGAGAATCAGGAGACCTGGATTCTAATCCTGGCCCTGCCACTGCACGTATGTCTACACTGCAAAGAAAAACCTGTGGCTGGCCCGTGCCAGCCAATTCAGGCTTGCAGGGCTCAGGCTGTGGGCCTGTTTCATTGCTGCATAGGCTTCCAGGCTCGGGTTGTGGTCTGGCTCTAGAACACTGAGAGGTGGAAGGGTCCTAGAGCACGGGCTCCAGCCAGAGCCTGGCAGTCTATACAGCAATGAAACAGCCCTGCAGCCCTAGCCCTGCATGCCTGAGTTGACTGGCATGGGCAAGCCATGGGTTTTTCTTTGCTGTGTAGACATACCCAGATTAACTACAGGGAGGGGGGCAGGGATAGCTCAGTGGTGTGAGCATTGGCCTGCTAAACCCAGGGTTGTGAGTTCAATCCTTGAGGGGGCCATTTAGGGAACTGGGGTAAAAATCTGTCTGGGGATTGGTCCTGCTTTGAGCAGGGGGTTGGACTAGATGACCTCCTGAGGTCCCTTCCAATCCTGATATTCTATGATTCTATGACCCTGGCAGATTGTCTCTCAACCTCATCTTCCTCATCTGTAAAATGGGGATAACAGTGCAGTGAATTGGCTAGGAGCCCATGCCTTTGAAGCAGAGGGCTTCAAGTTTAGATGTAACTGGAATTTGTCAATAACCAGGTAATTAAAGCTGCTGCCTACACCTCGCTGGGAATAAAGACTCCTCTACCCGTGTGGGAGAAAAAAGAATCTGCTGGGATTAGCCCAAGATCGACCAAAAAGAACTCAAGAAGAGCAACAGTCGCTGACTATAGTTACCACTATCTCTGAACAGTGGCTTCTGTGGCACAGGTCCCTCTGATCTTAGGGGAACCAGGGTGGCTTGACCAACCACAATCAATCAGCAATTTTATTTTATTCACCTTTCACACTCTTTAACACATTGATTTCAATGGCATCACATCAACATAAAACTGGAATTTTGCAGTGGTGAGGCAGGTCCCAAGTTTCTATCTTTTTCCACTGCAAAGATGCAGCTATTACAGTGTAAACAGATCCGCAGCCTTGTAGAACAACCGCAGCAGCAAAGATGGGATCTCACTTCTCCAGTGCACCACTGACCTCGAGGAGGTGTGAACTCCACATTCTAATTGGATGCATTTAAATGGTCACATTATTAAGCACAGGCAAGTTCGTTCTCTCTTATAAAGCCTAGTTACTTAAATGCAAAAAACCTGTGTTAAATCAACCTTATGACTGCCCAGGTAAAACCACAAAAATACAACATTTCGGTCCCACAGCAATGTTAACTTGACTACATTGAATGTATGTAGTATTTTCTATTTCTGATTTTCTGGATAAATGGATAGCTTACTATATTGCTACTCATATTACAAAATATAGACCACAAATCAACAGGATGTGCAGCACGAACGAGTCAAGGCTGGGGTTAGAACAATGCGTTTTGCATTTCCTAATTTTGGTGTGATATTAACTGTGCAATCTTAATGTAGTATTAACATAATTTTTTGTTCTGTCTCTCTCTGTTTCTCTATGCATGCCTGCATGCACACACTCACATATTCTACAAAAAGTCAAGAATCAAACCTCCTCTGCCCTCCCACCCCCCAGTATGCAAATTGAATCTAACATATATTAGAATACAATTTTTTTATTTTGCTGTCAAATTCATTCCTAGCCAGGCTAATGAAATTCCCTCAGCTGCCTTAACAAGTCACTATGTAACCGGCAGGGCAAATTTGTGTCTGTCACGCTGCTGTAAATCTGGAGTAGTTCCACTGAGGTTAATGGGTTACTCCAGATTTACACCAGAATGACAGGGCAGAATTTGGCCCTAAGACTGTATCAATACAAATGTGTTTTTTGAATTCTTGCATCACATTCATCTGGATAATCAAAACATTATAAAACCAAATTATTATATAGCCAGGTTCCATGGTGTTTAAACAAATCTCCCATCTACTTCAATGAAAGATTTGTCTGCTTAAGGACCAAAAAGTGTGACCCTATAGAACAAACCCTATAGAAAGATTTTCAAGACAACACACATAGTTAACTTCGCTTAGGAGCAGGGCTTTGGAGCGGAGCCTGGAGCTGGAGCGCAGACCAGTAGGTTTTTGCCCGGAGCTGGAGCGGAGCCGGAGCGGAGCAATTCAAATTTTTGAATTGCTCCAAAATCCCTGCTTAGGAGATACCTTTTTTAGCAAAAGTCTGAATTGCCTGATGTATTTCTCTTTAATAACTCTACCAGCAGTGTTAATAATCTCTTAGTTGCCGATATGTTTATCTTAATGATGTATTTCGGAGACATAAAGGTCCAACTCTAAAGCTGATTCAGTGTACCACAACAAGATACAATTACCTCTGCTGTTGTTTTAATTACAGCAAGTCTAAACTTTGTAATAGCTGATCAGTAGGGTGACTCCTTGAATTTAAAAGGAAATCCCTCATTGCTAGTTGAAATTGGAAGTCAACATTTTGCAGAAGTGTGAGATCATAATTAGAAGAACTGTTATGTATTTATTGTGATATTTTCCCAACTTACATTTTAAAACTTAGTGGCGCTAATTAGAACACTAGCCTCTTACAAAATAAATGTTTTCTTTGACAGAAGTTTCTCTTGCTGCATAAAACTTGGTGCAAAATTCCTATGACTGGATGGCTGAACACAGAAAAAACAAGACATTAATCTCTGTCGGCAAGAAGATTTTTCTTTCAGTCATTTGGAACCAGCTTTTTTAACTACTGAATTTCCATAAATTCTTAAATGAAACCACAGTCTTTGCAAATGAAGCCAATGCCTTGCGCAGCACTGAGATGCTGCTTTGCTTCTGTGTTTAAAAAACCAGAATGACTAAATTCAACGGAATTACTTCACCAGAGTTTGAATCCAGAAATCCTGCTGGATTTTTCTTTTCCCCAATGGTAACTGAAGCAGAACTTACCTGGTGTTTCTTGCTGCCATTTCCTCCCTCATCTTTTTAATGTCACTCTTGCATTTCTCGATCTCTACTACTTTCAGTCCTTCCACTGTCAACAAAGCAAAAACAACAGGAGTGTTACCATGGAGAAACATGAAGGATCTTATTTCATTAATTGTGCAGAATTTCAAAAGGCTTGTAACAGTGGGGTTATCCAGTGAGTCAACAGGTTCTTACATGCTGCACCAGTTCCCATATGTGCAGGAGCTACTGACACCATGTAGCTTTAAAATCCGTAGGAATTTTCTGTTGCCAATTTTTGAAGTGAGCTCAAGTGTTTTAATTCACAAAATGGCCATAGCATCTGATCTTTTCAGAATAGTTAGCAACAGTCTACAGCTCTGTTACCTTTTTCACCCCCTCTTCCTTAGACCACTAATCAAAGGAACTAGTTGGCAAAGAAATGCTCCAGTGATATAAGATTCCCGGACAGCACAGTCACAAAAGTGTCCTGCTAGAATTCAAATTCCCATTAAGATAAAAGGTTTTAATTTAAAAAGTTCCCCAAGGAGCAATAGGAGACTTTGAGATGCATGCCTGGATACAGAGAAACCAAAAATAGACATTTTAAAAATGTCTTGGCACTTAGAAATAATTTTATTTCAGTTAAGTACCTAAAATATGTCATAATTCCTTGCGGATAAATTGTTGTGCAATCCAGGGTTATTGTTGCATACAGCACAGGAAATACTATACTCTCATCTGTATGTATTATAAGTGCCACAAGGCAGAAAGTTTGTCCTTATGTTGCAGCTTGTTTCATTCCATGCAGCCTTGAGAGCCTCACACAGGTCCAAATGCGTGGCTCTTCCTCTCTTCTCACTCTCAGGCTACCAACATACTCAAGGACATAATACCAAACCATTTATTAAGTGCATATCATTCACAGTGTGATCATGCCACAGCTCATTTATTTACTGTACTCACTGCTTACGTAGACGAGCTGATGTGCAGGAAACTCAAGGGAACTTTTAACTGTAGAATCAGTATTCATTCACTCTCTCTTAAAATAGTCATCATCCTACCCACCCATAGCATAACATGCAAGTGATGAAAAATTGCTTGGGAGAGACATAACCCTGTAGATCAGCAGAGAACTCAGATTTCATCTAATTGCTAGTAACTACAGTTATTGCTTTTGGGTGTGGGAAGGGGAAAAACACAAGGGATACACAAACTCAATCCAGACTATTACATATGAGAAGAGGAAAAGGAGAGGGTTCTGAAAATAATTCACGTTTGACGAAAGGGACCTGAAAATCACATTTCCATCTGAACATTTTGTACTTAATATTGTTAGGAGTAACCCTTAAGACGATTAGAGCTGAAAGGGATGAGAGGAAAAGGTTTATTTATTCAGTGTTTTTTTTATGTGCTTTTGACAACACTTGGTGTATGCTCAATTTTACTGCTTTGTTGGTAGTCAGTTGCACTTCCTGTCTCATACACTGGTATGATGACCTCTGTGATACATGACTGGAAAGGGTTAAGCATCCTGCAGGATAAAGGACTCAAATTCAACCCTTAACAACATATGGGGAGATAGTGTTTGTGTTTTTACATATATATTGGTAGAGGTCAACAAAGTAATCAAACAGTCCCTGTCTATGCTGTATTCTGTTAATTCAGAGATCAAAAGGACATCTTAACATTTAAATGAACTGTAAACATAGGATATCGCTGTATTCATCTTTCTTTGAAATGTATAGCAACTCATCTGCGAATGGTGGAAAAACAGGAAATTGCCTTATGTTAATCTGTGTGGATAATTCCAGTGATGCTTAGGAACTGGGTCCACTTCAAAGTCCCCATGAGTGCCTATTGTTCGCCTAAGGATTCTGAGCTGTCACAAGAAGGCCTGAAACTATATAAAGATATTTGGGTCCCAATCCTTTTTATCTCAGATCTGCTTGAGGCTTCATGCAGGAGAAGCCTAAGCCATAAGGACTGAAATCCCAGTTCTAACTGGACAGCCCTGAATATAAACACTGGATTATAACTTGTGAACTAATTCTGAAAGAACTCTTTGCAACTACAAAGCTCACCATCTCTGCTATGAATCTGAATCTCAAGAATTGTACTCATGTCTGTTTGTATACTGATCTTTTAACCAATACTCTCTCTCTTTTCTTTTTTAATAATTTTAGTTTAGTTAATAAGAATTGGCTGGAAGTGTGTATTTGGGTAAGATCTGGAATATTCATTAACCTGGGAGGTAATGTGTCTGATCCTTTGGGATTGGTAGAACTTTTTTATATGATGAATAAGATTTTCAGTAACCCTCATCGTACTTGACTTGGGTATCTGGGTGGAGCCTGAGGCTGGGTTACTATAAGGGAACTGCGTTGTTGGCTTCTGGGTAACCAGCGAGGTATTATAGGAGCTGTTTTGTGCTGGCTGGGTAAATCTAAGTATTGAATTATCCACCAGCTTTGCGGATTGTCTGCCCCATTCTTTGCAGTTCACCCTAATTGAGTGACCTCAGTTGGCTCCCCTGGGACCCCAGTCACAGTTGCTCTTCAGCTTTCCTCAAACCTGCTCACCATCAACACTGGAGCAGAAAACTAATATAATTATTTTTTAAAAGAGTGTTTTTAAAATTAAAAAAAATTAAGTGTTCTTCTCCTTCCTTACAGAGGTTTAGGAAGAACATTTGGACAGGCCTGAAACGGTCATGAAATTAATTTGTGGTCATGAAATTAATGTTGTTAGCATTGTACAATCACATGTAACAATGGTTTAAGTTGAGAGGCAGGGCCAGATTCTGCCCTCACTTTACATTTGTGAAATACTTTGTGGTCCCTAAATGTAATGCCATCAACCATGCACCAATGAAAGATAGATAGGTAAAGTGGTTTGAGCTCACTCATGGCCTTAGATGTCATTCCTTTAGGTGTCCTTTTCAGATAATGAATTTCAGCTATGGTTGCCTACCTGTCTAATAACTACTGTGACATGATAGACCTTTGAGCAGGGGAGGAGGACATTGACAAAAGGGTCATTTTTCTTCCTCCTGGCAAGATGTGGTTGTGTATTTTGTTCAGGTGCACCCTGGGTCATGCTCCTTTGGGATTCACAGTTGCACCCTTGTTACACCCCTCGTTTAAGGCCATTTATTCTACTGCAGGATGCTTTGCTGTCTTAACTAAGCACTTATCTACACGGGGAAGTTTTACAGGTATAATTTTAGAGATATTACTCCCCACTTTTATTTCAGCATAAAAATGGCTTGGGGGTGGAGAGTGGGGGTTAGCTGTAAACCCTTCCCAAGCAATGTAAGAAAAGGAAAAGTCACTCTTATACCAGAATAAGAGTGTCCCAGTGAGGGTTGCCCAAGTATAAATACATTGGATTATACTGAGAAAATTTTCCTGTGTAGACAAGGCCTTACACACTTCAGTCAGTTACACCCTGTAGGTGTCCACTTGGTACTCATTGATACGTTTCACATCCCTTGTATGCCAGCACCTGGTCTCCATTGCAGAAGTCAAGATCAAAGGAAACAGCTGAAAAAAAGTGTAATACACTACTTGTATATGATAAACTGCCTTGTTTATGCACATAGTTCAAGGCCCTTAACATTAATTTGCAGCAACAAATACATTTTTAAAAGACCCGGTAGTTTAAAAAGGCATTGGGCCAAATCCTGAATTCTGCACTGGATCATAACTCTTATCCAACTCAGTGGGAGTTTGCCTAAGTAAGGAGTTCAGGATCCAGCTCATTGCACTTATACACTTAAAACATGAAGACCTGGAATTATTTCACAATGTTGCATACTTGGCACAGTTGCAAGATCTTGAGGTCAAATTCTGAGCAGATGTGTGCACTCGTAGACAGGAAAAAATGAGCACCTCTTCACCAACACTGGCTGTTGGAGATGCGATCTGATCCATTCAGGCAGAAATAGCCCTGGATAGCCACATCTGTTGTTATTTCTATCAGTAGCGAGACCCAGTTTAAGGAGGAGCCTTGTTTGGGGAAAATTTGTCAGCTCTGTGAATGCTGGCTTCCCAAATCCAACTACCAAGCCCCATGTATTGCAGATATGTAACTTATTTCACCATGTAGCTGAAATAATACAGTTTGCAACTGTGACCCTAAAAGCATCCCAGTGTCAGAGGAAAAGGGACTCGCTGGTATCAGGTAATGAGTTTCAGCTGACACAACCAATTCAGTGTGCCCCAACTCACTATGGTTATAATCTGTATCTAAAAGGTACCATGCAATACGTCATTGGAAAACTAATAACTCACTGATCATTAATATTCTGTCATGGTGTATGCAAAGGGTGTGGACACAAAGTTATGAGTATGTGCTAGAATTATATTCTTAACATGTGTTTGGTGCGTGTTGGCATCCTTTCGTCTGCGAGAGATGGTGGGAATTGTAGCCTACGTTGTAGCGGTTTGCAATATCTCATGTGACTGAACAGTCCAATCCGAGATTTGCATGATCTTTGGCAGTTATTGCAGATGTATGTATCTTGGTTGGGAGCTGCTTGCTTCCTATGGGCTCTTTTCTCTTCAAGCTGTAGGAGCCAGCTTCTGTCATGGACTTTGATACCCCGATGGAGACAATGCCGCCACTTGTTACGATCACTTGCCAAGATTTCCCATTGGTCAATACCATGTGTTTGGTAAAAAATGCATAAGCACAGGCTGCCTCAGACAAAGGAATGTGTATTTGATTCTCTGACCAGACAGGTGTTCAGGCAAAGACCGTGAAAGTCCATAGTTACATATTAGGTAAACAGGGCTATTGAGCCGAGTAATGGGGGAGGAGATAGGATGGTGTCTATGCCCCAGCAGGAGAGAGAAGCTTGGTCTGGGTTTTACTTTTCAAAGAACACATTGTAAAGTTTTACTTGTCTATAAAGACAGGGGGGCTGAACCTCAAGTCATAAGCAATTGAATCAACTGATTATATAGAATATTACTGTATTATAAAAGTGTATAGAGTAAAGTCTTTTCTGAAAGCTAATGACACTGGTGATTAATATCATCGTGAAATGTATATATTTACAATATATGAGAAAATTTGGATATTTAATGATATTATGGCTTTACAGTCTGTGGCCAAACAGGGAGAAACAGGTACTCACCCCCCGCCCCCCGGACAGGAGAGAAGACAGCTATTTACTTGTGTCCTATGTAAATTAAGCACGGTGAAAGCAAAACAACGGAAGTCCCATTTACATACAGAGGGATGGGAAGCCCACAGGAAGGGAAGAACAGCATGAAGCCATCCTTCCTCTTGAAACAAATTCATTGAACTTTGCAAGATATAAGCAAAGACAGAAGCCATCTTTGGCACCCATCACTAGACAGGCACAAGAAGCCAGAGCTCTTGCAAGCTGAGAAAGATGAGTCCTTCAACCAAGATGGTGGGGTTTGAAGTCTCTGGAAACTGAATACAGGTTAGAAACCTGCTTAGGCAAAGTTGTTTTACCTAGGAAGACAAGGGAAGCCAGCATCTTATACTTTTGTGGAAGGTCCTGACTGAGGGAAAATCAGTCATGAATGGGGAGAAGAATGTCTGGTGAGAGAAATGTTGCTAGATTAAGTTTTAGACTTTCAGATGCGTGTTTTCACTTTTATTTGCTTGTAACTCTTTTTAACTTTATTCCTTTTACTTGGCATCACTTAACCTATGTCCTGTTGTTAATAAAGTTGATTTATTTTTCAAGGGCCAAAATCCATTTGCTTTGCATGTAAAATCTTAACTACAGTTTCTTCTAAGAACTTTTCATAGGGGCCCGGATGAGGACTAGCTAACAAAGAACAATACATGGCTAAGAGAAAGCTGGGGTAAACAGATAACCTTGTGTGTTTCAAGTCAATGAGTGAAGTCAGCATAACTCCGAATATAATTGGGCGTCCTTATCATGAGTTATAGACACATGAAGCACTGAGAAAGGCCTCACGGTTACTCCCTAATGCAGGGAGGAGATAGTGGTACAATACCCCTCAGATCCCAGACAGAGTTCAGGGAGAGGCCTAATATAATTGACACCTTCGCCTCACTGATTTATGCCAATTCTAGCCCACAGAAATGCAAGGGTAAACTTATAAACAATTGTTATTGTTAAATACTAATTTCTGCTTTTTTTTGCTTTAAATCTCCAGGAATGTACCTGTTGGTCAACCAGGAGAGCTGCTACCTCATTCCCCTGGGCCCCAAAATTAGGATTTAACCTATACACTTTAATAGACATAGTTTGGGGGTAATTACCTGTGTGTCAGCAATATGTTAATTTGAGCCTTGGGCAGAGCCATTATGTAATCTTTTAGACCATTGGCTTATTGTGCTTATCTTGTCTTGCTGCTAGAACCTATCCAGGGCTTGGGAAAACCCATCCCCGTCACTTCTCTCCACCCAATGAGCACCCTATATAATCTATTGTAATTGATTGTTCTGCAGTGTCTCTGAGCCTAATAAGCAAACTGACACTCCGCCAGCATTGTACGTAATAAACTCCTGTGCTTGACTCTACACAGTGTGGATTACTGTTACTTCAATTTTTAACTATAAACCAACTCAGATCTGTGTTTAAATGGAAGAGTGCGTTTACCCTCGTTAAATTAATAAGTTGTGATGTGCTTTTGTGTCTTCAGAAGAACACAGAAACCTTATCATTTCTCTGAACTATCCAGGAAAGGATAGATATTGCGGAGCACACAGTTTTGTGGAAACAAGGCTGGAGGAAGCTAGAGTGGGGCTGTAGACAGGGTGCTGGGGTCGGAGCTGCTGAATCAGGGCTATCTAGCACATAAACACTTCATGGTGTTTCAGAGTAGCAGCCGTGTTAGTCTGTATCCGCAAAAAGAACAGGAGTACTTGTGGCACCTTAGAGACTAACAAATTTATTAGAGCATAAGCTTTCGTGGGCTACAACCCACTTCTTCGGATGCATATAGAGTGAAACATATATTGAGGAGATATATATACACACACATACAGAGAGCATGAACAGGTGGGAGTTGTCTTACCAACTCTGAGAGGCTTCATGGTGTGACCTGCTTGCTTGTAGGCTGCTTGTGAGCATCCCAGGCTGGGAGCTACAGCAGCAAAGCATCGTAAGGCACCCAGTGTGGCAGGGCAAGTGGTGACATAACCCCTCACTGGTCTGGATTGAACCCTGAACCACGTGGTACAGCAACCTTTTGTTATCTCCTCCCATTCCAGCTGGCCTGCCAGTGCTGAAAGGCTGTGCATGCAGAGTGCACACAAAGTAGCTGGGGTTTAGTAAATGCATCTGTAGCTGGGGTTTAGTAAGTGCATCTGTAGCTGGGGTTTAGTAAGTGCATCTGTAGCTGGGGTTTAGTAAGCCACCTGGGAGAGAGCCAGTGGAAGAAGGAAGCATTTGGCTGGCTGGGATAGTTCAATAGAGCACTCACTCTGGAGCCTGCTCTGTACACCAGTTTGATGGGGAGACCCACCTGCTCTGGTCCATGGATTCTGGCAAGCTGCTGGTACTAGCCTAGAGTGAAGAGGCATTGCTGCAGCTGTGGTGTGGCAGAAGGTTCTGTCAATTTCTGTCTTAAATGTGCCTATGCCTGTGGAGCATATAAATGAGAACTTGACCCTGTCAAAACTGTGCTGTATGATAGTGCTTTATGTGTCCTATTGCCCTCTCTTCCGTAGGTCTATTTTATGCACTACACAGGGTGAAAAAATAAAAATCGGATTATATACAGAATAATGCTGCTTTGAACTTTACTTTCTTGCTGCAGAGTAACTAAGAACAATAATTTTACTGTTAAAACAATAAGGAAGAATAGAAACAATAATAGAGCCTTGCAGTGTTTTAATCTGCAACCAGGAAACAGGGGATGAAAGGCGTGGGTGTTCTGTGTTTACAATTCCAGTTTCGGCCGAGATAATTTAAAGCCTCTGCCTCTTTAATAAAAAGCACACGTAGCCTTTGTTGTCTAAACTATGTAGTCTCTTTTATATATGCAGTATATTTATTGGTATGGACAATATAGTATTTTACATTTTACTTACATTACATATTCAGAATCAGTGTGTGTGCTGCAGCTAGAATAGGAACCACAGTAGGTGAAAACCTGCATTGATATTAATGAGGCTTTTTCCTTTGACTTCAGTGAGACCCAGATTTCATCCAGTGTGAGAGTACAGAAAGGGAAGAAGAAAGTGAGATACTTTCACATATATTGGAAATACCTTAAAAACCTAATGCTAATAATGGGGAGTTTAGAGTATTCAATGGTATTCTTTTTAATATACGGTAAATGTATTAATGAAAGAGGTTGACTATAAGAGGAGGGAGTGTAAATGAATACCAAGGGTTCTGATTTGTGCAGATATCCAGCATAACCACATAAGATGGAAGAAGTTAACAACATTATCCTCATTTAATTATTTTTTTAAAAGTACTAAAAAAATTCAAGGAATGAGACTCTATTTTCCAGGACTATCCTCTCTTTATTGAGTGTAGGCACTTATCCTTTGGAATTGTACATCACATAAAAGTGAAAACACCACTATAAATATATATCTATCACAGCCACATCCACACAGCCAACATATTTTAAAAGTACAGTATTAAGGTTGAACAGTCAAGCATTAAAAGATAGGAAATTCCAGAATTAATTCTGCTCCCTTGTGTGTATGCATTATGATACAGTCTTCAATTACATGATCACATACTATTTTTTCCACAGGCGCTCTTCCTCGTTTAGTGCACAGGATGGGCAGTGCTCATTTAATGAGCAGCTATTCGATATTTTGTTTTCTTTTCATTGTCAATATGTGGCCCCAGGCCTGATTTACTGCACATTATTCAAACCCTGCTCTGAATATACAATTATTAATTTCCTCATTGGTTTTCACACTCATCACTAGGTTATCTGAGTGCTTCACAAACATTACTTTATCTTCCCAATCCCCTGTAAGGTGAGAGAGTGGGATATTATTATCTCCATTTTACAGATGGAGAACGGAAGCACAGCAAGATTAAGGTAAAAAGTTTCATTAAGGTCCACTAAATTTCGGTGCCCAGTTTGAGATGCCCAGGACCTCATTTTTCAGAGTGCTTAGCATTCTATACCACTTTATATGTTCACCTCACACCTCCCACTGACTGCTGTTGCAGCTCTGAATTCTCAGCACTTCTGTAAATCAGATCCTGAGGTCTCAAATCAGGAATCCAGAAAAGGAGGGACACACTATTGGTGACCACCTTTGAAAAGTGTGGTTTAAGGGACTTGCTCAGCATCTCATAGGAGCTCTGTGGCAGAGGCAGGGACAGAATCTAATTCTCCAAGCCAGCATTCAACTACTGTAACCACGAAACCATCCTTCCTCTTCCTGCAGTCCCCTGCCTCATTCACTACACACCTTCCAACTTCTGTAACAAATAAAGCAGAAGTCCAACGGACAACATTTTCTTTTACTACACAGCCCTGATTCCTCTCCAGAGCAGGTTTATCCCATGTACTAAATGAGGCAGGGGTCCTGCAGAAAAAAAAATAAAATGTGATCATGTTATTAAGGACTGTATCATAATGCATACACATAAGGGGGCTGAATTAAGGTAGCACAAGCCACCTTAATTCTGGCATTTCCTAACTTTGGAGTGCTTGACTTTGCAACTTTATATTGTTCTGTTAACACAGTATTGTGTGTGTGTAATTTCCTAGGTTTTTAAAAAAGCCAACAGAAAAAACAGAAATTCCATCATGTGGCATCTTATTGACACCAACATGGGTCATTAGCAGGATTGGAACCTTTAGATCCACCTCACAGAACTCTGCCACTTGAGTTGATAGACTAACCAATAGTAGTAGGTTGTCATCTTCCATGTGGACCAGCAGAAGAGGGGGACAGGACACTTTGCCAATGGGTTTCACAGATATTTGCTGACAGAAGAGGAAAGGTGAGACTCAGGAATCCTTGGTTCCATGTCAGGCTCTGAATGGGAGTGTGCTGTGGTGAGCACAGACTTATGTCCGTCCCCCATAAACATGACCCTTCTACCCTATCCCCTCCAACATGTCCCTGTCCCAGCCCTCTCTTCCCCATCCCTTGCTCCTCATTCCCATCCCAGCCTCCACTCCTCCCAGGCCCAGTCTCCTTGCCTAGCGACTCCAAGTCTCAACTCTTTGGACTCCCTGTACCAGTCTCTCCCCCACTCCCGGGGCCACTCCCAGTTCTCCTCCATAGCCCAGTTCATTGTCAGATCTGTCTCCCCTCCTCCCACATCTCCTTAGCCTGGTTCCATTGGTTCTCAGGCCCAGTCTCCTTGTCCATCCAGTCCCAGTCCCCGTCCCCCCCTCCAGCCTCTCTTCCAATCTCAGCAGCCCCTAAATCTACTGGCTCCCAGTCCCCTCCTGTTTCCCTCCCTAGCCATCAGTCCCCCCCTCAACTTCCAGTCTCCGTTTCCCTCTCCCCCCTGCCAGTCAACAGCCCCAGTCTTCCCACAGGCTCCTTGTCAACATCTGTTCCCTCTGCCTCCCCTGCAGGTGAGGCTCTTGTCCCCTCTGCATTCAAATTAGGCAGCTTCTTCCTACACGCTACCTTGTCATCAGCAGCAGAAGGGCGTGGAGAGACAAGCTGTCTGCTCTCAGTTTCAATGTCTGGCCCTGCTCTGGCCCATGGCAGCTCAGAACTACAATTGTACAGAAAATCCTGCTAATCACTGGACTGGAGCGTGCTCAGTACAGATGGGATATTTGGGGAATTTAGCAGCTAAAATCAAAGTAGTCTCTACTGAGCATGTGCAAACTGTGATTTTTCAAACGCTTATTACTTGTCCAAATTTGGGCAAATATTCATAGGGACAGAAAAAGGCACATCCTGACATAAAGACCACCTCCCTTGCCAACTTTCAAGTCCCTTCTCCAAAGGGGCGCCAGAGCTTGTCAAAGAAAAGGTCATCAGAATTTTTTAATGTGTACAAAACACCATATTTTCCCCTAGCCTTCTTCTTGGAAATGGATGAATTTTTTTGGCTAAAATTTTCCAGAACAATTCAGCCTCAGGCAAAGACCCAGCATGGAAAATTTCAGCCCAAATATCTGAAGTCTTGTAAAGTTATAAGTAATTGAAAACAGGGTGATATAATGAGAAGTGTCAGGAGACTTGAATAATGGGCAATGCTACCAGTCCCTTGTATTATAATTAAACCGATGTCGATTTTATATATAGTAATTCCTAATTTTGTTAAAAAATAAAGGACACTTACGTTCAACTTTTTTCTCCAGCATTGCCAAGTGATTTGCTACTTCAGTTTTCAGTTCATTGATTTTAAACACCCTGGGAAAAAAATCAGATATGAAATATACATTTGTATCTATATGTATACAATAAAGAAAAGATTTTGTACTAGAAACCGCACACCAGTTTCAAAGGACCAAGGAATGACATTTAATGTCAAGTAAAGAACAGCAAAATCTGTGCTGAATGTACAACCTTGAAGAAAGATGTGCACATTCAAAGGCTATGGAGAGTCCATGAAAATTAAAAGAGAATGCTATTGTTTTGGCTCTGAGAGAATGAAGTCATCACCCCATCTTTCAGCAGATACTTATCATGCCCCTTAGGGAAGCAAAACTAAAGTGATGGTGCTTCAAGGCCAGCATACAGGTATTTGTACACCTTTGAAGCTCTTTTTTCTTTCAATCATATTGGTGGCTTACAGAGATATAGCAGAATTGATCCCTCTTACTGAAGCCAGTGAGGATAAAATAAGCATCCGTAAAAACATTCAGAATTGTTATCTGAGGGAAGAAAAATGTGCACATTAAAATTGATAAACAAATGCTGAGCCTACAAAACTAAACAAAGATGCACTTTTTTTGCTGCCAATAAGATGATGGAAGCACAATTAAATCAATTAACCTTTCCTTTCTTGTGCAAATACCGTCCAAATTCCATCTTGGCATAAGCCTTGTGCATCTCCTCGTTGCAGTCAATGGGAGTTGTATGGGCTGAGTCCGGCAGTAAGGCTGGAATTGTCAAGAGTTCTAAGGGCATGAGGTGCCCAACTCCCTTTGAATTCCAGTGGAAGTTGGGTGCCTCACTTCTTTAGCTCCCTTTGAAAGCCTCAGCCGGTGTCAATAAAAGAAATAGAACTTTGCATTCATAACAATGATGTAAAGTTTTTACCTTGAGAATTGTTCAGCAACCTGCGTCAATACACTCTGGAACAATTCCTCTTTCTCTAAAAAACAAAATAATGGGAAAACATAGCACACGACACAGAAAGAGAAGGCGGTGAAGTCTGACACTGTTTGCATTACTTCAACTTTAGGGCTTGGCAAATGCCACCCACCTGCTGCAACATGTGGGGGAACTTGATGGAGCCATCAGTGAAGGGGGACAGTCCCAGCAGGGAGGTAAGGAGCTACTCACTGAAGGACCTCTCCCTTGGGAGTCTCTGGCACATATTGGCCAGTTGGAGGGGAAAAGGGTGCTGATTGGCTAGCATTCCCCAGCTCCCAGGATTTAACCTGGAATGGGGAGCCATGGGACTTCATTCCTGCAGCCCCATGCTACCCACCCAGAACTAGGAATGGGAACCTGGCCTGAGAGCTGATCATCTGTTTAGGGGGGTCAGGAAAGATTTTTTTTTCTCCCATGGGCCAACTAGCAGAGGACCAGAGAATTTTTTGCCTTCTTTGCAGCACCTTCAAGCCACAGTGGGTTAAGTAGGAATGCATTTGGTACCTAACAGGGGTACTTTGATTGAGTTGTTGATCGTCACAATTTGCAGCTGGTTTCCAGCATGGTTACAAGGATAAAACGAACAGTTCCCAGAGATAAGAGACCTAGGATTTTGGCGATGGGTTTTTGGGACAAAGTGAGACCTTGGGGCCCTTGCGGGCAGAGTCCCCACCCTGCTGCACCCTGTGTTCCCCTTGTGGGGGTACATTGTGCTGGGACTCAGAATGAGCTGAGTCCCGGGGGGTAGGCTGAGGAGTGCCTATGCTGAGTTATGAGTGATGTGGTAGGAGCCCTGGAAATCTTGCACTGGAACCAACTAAATGCCTGGTATAGGTGAGCAGGGGTGATGGTGGATAGCATCCCTTCCCTGTGTTAAAGTTTAATAAGATTTGTAGCCTTCGGCTTAAAATCCAGGCACGTGTCTGTCCTGTTTTCGCTGTGGGTCTGCATCAAAGAAACATATAGCAAAGCAGCTATTCTGGTGCCTTGAATGTAACCATTCGTTTTGGAATGTAGATATGCCAGTGATGGTACCTTTCACTGTACTTGCTACTTCCTTGGTTCTACCACAGTCTCATGTCCCCTGGCTACAGATTACAGCCAAGGTTTTCAAGAAAGGCTGGTCATTTTGGACGCCCAACTTGAGATATCTGAAAAATATCTGATTTCCAGAAAGAATTCTGCACCTATCCTCTGATGATTAGGCCCCTTTCAGGTGTCTCAGGGTGGACACCCAAAACTGGAGGCACCCAAAATCACTAATCGCTTTTGAAAATCGTGGCCCACTTTCCTCCTTCTGGTTCACACAGGTTGCATTTACACTATAAACACACCGTCTGAAAAACCCAGTAACAACATGTTAATGCTCCAACGTGGCTAAAGCACAGCTTGGGATCACGCTGTAGTCCTATCTTTGGCACTGACT
Organism: Terrapene triunguis; assembly: GCF_002925995.2. Taxonomy (NCBI): domain Eukaryota; kingdom Metazoa; phylum Chordata; order Testudines; family Emydidae; genus Terrapene; species Terrapene triunguis. The sequence goes on from NW_020664382.1 coordinate 954,366, forward strand.
GTAAAAAGCAGAAAAGTTCAGTAACTTCTTAAATCTAGGAACTGTCATTCCATAACCGTGTTGTATTCTAGGGTAGGTAATAGTATCAGAAGTGCCTTCTTTACAAGGGCATAACACATCATTGCTAAATAAGGTGATTTTGCAGAGTCGGAGCTGGCTGGTTGACTGTGGAGTCTGTAGTTCATTTCACCCACTGCCTGCAAAAACAGTCCCCAGATATTGGCCTACTCCCTGTCCTCCATTGTGCTTAACTACAATGTGGAAATAAACTGCATTACAGGAAATATAAAATCTTGACCTTTCTGGAGACCTAGGAAACCACTAGATCCTCTAGTTTGTTTGTTTTTTCTTTAAAAATTTTCAGGTAAATTTAGTGCTCATGAAAGTTAGAGACTAGTAGCATGATCTTAAATCAGGTAGAGTGCAAACAGCTGTTGTGAAAATTTCTCCCACACAACACAGTAAATGTACCTCATGCCTGACCTGCAAATCTCTTTTACTTACTTCCCCAGATACTGCCAGTTCTGCAGTGGTTTTGTTTTTAAACTTGTCTGCAGGAGGAGAGGAGACCACCATATTCATTTGCCTTTGTAATCCAAAGTAGGATTAAAATTCAGGTCCCCAAACAAGAAAGGCCAGTCAGTGTATTAACTTACTCTATTAGCTTTACTCCAAGAATCCCATTTTAATTTTCTAGAGGGCCCGACACATGACATTGAAAAGGAAGTCAAGCTATAAATGATAGGATAGCACTAGGGTTGCCAGGCGTCCGGATTTCGACCAGAACGCCTGGTCGAAAAGGGACCCTGGTGGCTCTGGCCAGCACCGCCGACCGGGCCATTAAAAGTCCGGTCGATGGTGCTGCGGGGCTAAGGCAGGCTAGTCCCTACCTGTCCTGGCTCAGTGTTGCACCCCGCAAACGGCCAGCAGGTCCGGCTCCTAGGCAGGTTGGCCAGGGGGCTCAGCGTGCTGCCCCCGCCCTGAACACTAGCTCCGCACTCCCATTGGCTGGGAACCATGGCCAATAGAACGGAGGGGGTGGTGCCTGCAGGCGAGATCAGTGTGTGGCGCCTCCTGGCCCTCCCACCTAGGACCCGGACCTCCTGGCTGCTTCTGGGGCACAGCGCAGCATGAAGCCAGGACAGGCAGGGAGCCTGCCTTAGCCCCGCTGCGCCACTGACTGGGAGCCACCTGAGGTAAGCCCGTGCCCCAACCCCGAACCCTAAGCCCCTACCCCAGCCCTAAGCCCCCCCAAACCCACAGCCCCGTCAACCTTCTGCCCCAACACAGAGCCCCCCCACACCCTGAACCCCAACCCCATGCCCCAGCCCAGAGCCCCCTCCCACAGCCTGAACCCCTCATCCCCAGCCCCATCCCAGAGCCTGCACCCCCAGCTGGAGCCATCACCCCCCCTGCACCGCAACCCCCTGCCCCAGCCCAGAGCCCCCTCCCACAACCTGAACCCCTCATCCACGGCCCCACCCCAGAGCCTGCACCCCCAGCCAGAGCCCTCACCCCCTCCTGCACCCCAACCCCTTGCCTCAACCCACAGCCCCCTCCCACACTCCAAATCCCTCGGCCCCAGCCTGGAGCCCCCTCCTGCACCCCAAACCCCTCATCCCCAGCCCCACCCAGAGCTCGCACCCCCCCAGCCAGAGCCTTCACCCCCTCCCACAAACCAACCTCCTGCCCCAGCCCAGTGAAAGTGAGTGAGGGTGGAGGAGAGTGAGCCACTGAGAGAGGGGGAATGTAGTGAGCAGGGGCGGGGCCTGGGGAAGGGGTGGGGCTAGGGTGTTTGGTTTTGTGCGAGTAAAAAGTTGGCAACCCTAGATAGCACTGAGTGATTTGATCAGGTAGCTAGAAAACAGCAAGTAAAATTCCTTGATTTTGTACATATTAAAAAACAGCCTAAAACCTACAGAAGTGGTGTCCATGTTCACAAGTAAAACACATTGCTAATTCTGCAATGGCAGGAAAGCAATACACCAAATGTTGAAACCAATGCTTACTGCAGGAGAGAATTCTAGCCCTTTACTGTTCTTTATGACAAGACAACTACAGCAAGTACACTTTAGACACATAGGAAAGGTTCACACTATACCTTGGCTTTACAATGCTTAGTACTGCGGTGGTTGACATGATAGCAAACCTTAAGACAGATAAGTAAGGAGCAACTTTCCAGGACGCTGATGTTTGACAGAATGAAAGACATTCAGGATGTACTTGCCTTTGACAATTTCCAGTAAATAATCCTTGCAATAACAACTAAGAACTACCATACTGGGGAAGACCCTTGATCCAACTTGTCTAGTATCCTTTTTATTTCTGACAGTGGGTAACTGCTCTAGTTATGAAATGCCATATTATAGGGACATTATTTTTTATTTATACTTATGCCCTGAAGCATGAAAAGTGACAGCCAAATTATATCCTCCCCAGTATAGCTGCAGAAGCTATATCCACCACCTATATCTACACACCTAGATCTATCATTTATCTCTATCATCTATATGTACACCCACACATGCACATATACGTACACAGACATTATATAAATGTCTAAGGCCTGGTCTACACTACCCCCCCACTTCGGACTAAGGTACGCAAATTCAGCTACGTTAATAACGTAGCTGAATTCGAAGTACCTTAGTCCGAACTTACCGCGGGTCCAGACGCGGCAGGAAGGCTCCCCCGTCGATGCCGCGTACTCCTCTCGCCGAGCTGGAGTACCGGCGTCGACGGCGAGCACTTCCGGGATCGATCCCAGAACATCGATTGCCTGCCGCCGGACCCTCCGGTAAGTGTAGACATACCCTAAGGGCAGATCCTCAGCTGATATAAAGTGTCATAGCTCCATAGAAATCCATGGACCTATGACAGTTTACACCAATTGAGGATCTGTCCCAAACCCTTAGTTTTGCGCTATTTAGCCAAATGTAATGTAACCAATAGAGAAGGAATCAGCAATAGACATTTTAAAGTAGAACAGGCCTATAATTCTAAAAGGAAATCTTGGGTAAACATTTTTAAGGCATTTAAATGACTTATGCGTCTAAGCATCATTTTCAAAAGTAACTTAGGTACTATTGTCAGAGGGGTAGCCGTGTTAGTCTGGATCTGTAAAAAGCAACAGAGAGTCCTGTGGCACCTTTAAGACTAACAGATGTATTGGAGCATAAGCTTTCGTGGGTGAATGCCCACTTCGTCAGATGCATGTAATGTGTACTATTAAAAATGGTACCCCTTAACTCTTTTGTCAGAAATGTTATGATCCTCACTGGCCTTGATATCCTTTGCTGGCATTTGGTTTGGTTTTTAGGCTGTATTTACTGACATTCAGTAAAACTATAAATATATATGAAAAAGAAATAACTTTGACTGGATAAGAGTCTGTGGTGCAAATGCAAATTAAAGTAAGATGGAGCATTTGAAATAATATTAAACATAAATGTGTCCAAAGTTTTGGACTAAGTGAGTTAAATCTAAAAAGTAAACATGGAAGATGTATTTGTTGTTGACATTGCTTGGGAGATAACCTACTTCTACATTAGATTTTTCTACTCACGCTTTAATTTTTACCTCTGTGCACATGGCTTATGCCTTCTTCCCCATTCAAGCATGGACTTAAATGAGAATCATTAACATTTATGCATCCCACCTGCAGTAGAGACCACCTCACTACTCCGTACATTCTGCTTTACCAATATGCCACAGGCAATAATTTATTCCTTGTATTATCATAGCGCCCAGCAGCCCCAGTCGAGGACCAATCATAGTATCAGTATTTCCAAGTAAAATCCCAGTCACAGAGCTGTGTTCTAAACCATTGATAATGCAGCAGGACAGCAAAGTTGCAGTGAGCAACTTGCCTTGTACTGCACAAACATCCTTAGGATAAAGCAGATAAGTGCATAATCCTGAAGTCTTACTCCTGGGGGCATTCTCTGCCAAAAAATTAAAAATTCTGCACACAATATTTTAAAATTCTGCATATTTTATTTGTCAAAATAACACAATATAATCACGCCAGTTTCAATTATTTTGGTAATTTATTTCAGAATGCCTGTCAGCAAATATGTCTGTAACAATACAGATAACAAAAATTATTCAGGAAATGTTTTCTGACAAATAGATTCATTACTAGGCAAATTAATACAGAACTCTGAGTAATAATTAATTTAAACTACAATACAGAAACATATTTCCCACACTCCTCAGAAGCAGTGCAAAGGTTTGGGGGAGCTGAGGGAGAGGGAAGTAGTTGCTGGAGGAGAAGGAGGCTGGGTGTGAACTTGGAGGGTTGTTGGGTGTGGGTGGGAGAAGTATGAAACAGGTTTTTTTTGTGCGGGAGGGATTGTTAGGGAGTGTTCCCCATGCAGACCCTGGCTGACTCCTATCTTCTCTCATTCATTCAGGCACATCTGCCCCTATCTGCATGTGTCCCTGCACCCGCACTCAGCCAGCTCCCCCCGCCATGTGTCTCTGCAGCTCTCTCCCTCTGCCCCATATGTTCCTGTACCCCCATCCTTATTCAGCCCCCATCCCAGTCTGTGCCCCCCACTAGCCCTTCTGAACCCCAATCTGTGACCCCCCAGCAGCTCCATGTGCCACACCCTATCCATTCCTCCATACCCCTTGCCTCCTGACCTGGCCCCCTGGACAGCGCACTGTGAGGAACGCAGCCTCTTCTTTTCCCTATCCGCAGTTGGGGCTGCTCCCACCTCAGAGTGGCTGCTCTCTGTTCTGGCACACAGTGGCCCCTAGTGGGTGAAAGGCATAACTGCAGCACTTCTTGGCAGAATGTTTTCTGCTGAAAAAAAAATATTCTGCGCCACACACGAATTCTGTGTGTACGCAGTGGTGCAGAATTCACCCAGGAGTAGTCTCTACACAGGAAAAGCTCCTAATGGAGTAATGGGAATCTTGCCTACATAAGGATGGCAGGATCAGGCCACTAAATTTATATTATATGGTAATATATTAATTGATTTATTTAAAAAAAAACAGTCTTTCTTTAAAAAATCCTCAGTATACTTTAAAAAGTTGCTAACCTTTAAAAAATGTAAGTGCATGAAGTGCTAATATGAAGTGCCAGCTTCACAGCTCTGGAGAACGGAGTCCTCTGAGTATCCATAGGTCAGGGAGAGCATTGGCATTTGCAGTACAAACTTGCCAAGTACTTTCCCCTGAAAATCAAACCTAACCCATCTCTACAGCCTTGTCTACAGTAGGGAATTAAAATGTAAAAATCCCACCATTGCCAGCACTGGTTCAGCTGCACTGTTAGCAACTTTGGAAGTCCTAGTGTAGACAGCTCTCTGTCTCCAGCAGCGGTGTCAATTAAACTTGCTCAGCAGAGTAGTTCAGGTCTTCTTATCTAGTAAATCCCCAGACTCTTTGCTGAGATGAACCACAAGACCATGCAATTACTGTTTGAAACAGCAAGTGCTTCTTAAACAAGAAGCTAGATTTTAAGAAATAGGTTCTTTTAGTTAGTTTTAAAAAAGTAAAATGACAAAACGGTGCTAATATAATTCCCTGTCTTCCACAAATGAAGTCCAGTAGCAATATGCTATATCAGGGGTCGGCAACCTCTGGCACGCGGCTCACCAGGGTAAGCACCCTGGCAGGCCGGGCCAGTTTGTTTACCTGCTGCGTCGGCAGGTTCGTCCGATCGC
>NW_020664382.1:960443-979046 GCF_002925995.2 Terrapene triunguis
CCCCCCAGCCAGAGCCTTCACCCCCTCCCACAAACCAACCTCCTGCCCCAGCCCAGTGAAAGTGAGTGAGGGTGGAGGAGAGTGAGCCACTGAGAGAGGGGGAATGTAGTGAGCAGGGGCGGGGCCTGGGGAAGGGGTGGGGCTAGGGTGTTTGGTTTTGTGCGAGTAAAAAGTTGGCAACCCTAGACAGCACTGAGTGATTTGATCAGGTAGCTAGAAAACAGCGAGTAAAATTCCTTGATTTTGTACATATTAAAAAACAGCCTAAAACCTACAGAAGTGGTGTCCATGTTCACAAGTAAAACACATTGCTAATTCTGCAATGGCAGGAAAGCAATACACCAAATGTTGAAACCAATGCTTACTGCAGGAGAGAATTCTAGCCCTTTACTGTTCTTTATGACAAGACAACTACAGCAAGTACACTTTAGACACATAGGAAAGGTTCACACTATACCTTGGCTTTACAATGCTTAGTACTGCGGTGGTTGACATGATAGCAAACCTTAAGACAGATAAGTAAGGAGCAACTTTCCAGGACGCTGATGTTTGACAGAATGAAAGACATTCAGGATATACTTGCCTTTGACAATTTCCAGTAAATAATCCTTGCAATAACAACTAAGAACTATCATACTGGGGAAGACCCTTGATCCAACTTGTCTAGTATCCTTTTTATTTCTGACAGAGAGTAACTGCTCTAGTTATGAAATGCCATACTATAGGGACATTATTTTTTATTTATACTTATGCCCTGAAGCATGAAAAGTGACAGCCAAATTATATCCTCCCCAGTATAGCTGCAGAAGCTATATCCACCACCTATATCTACACACCTAGATCTATCATTTATCTCTATCATCTATATGTACACCCACACATGCACATATACGTACACAGACATTATATAAATGTCAAAGGCCTGGTTTACACTACCCCCCCCCACTTCGGACTAAGGTACGCAAATTCAGCTACGTTAATAACGTAGCTGAATTCGAAGTACCTTAGTCCGAACTTACCGCGGGTCCAGACGCGGCAGGAAGGCTCCCCCGTCGATGCCGCGTACTCCTCTCGCCGAGCTGGAGTACCGGCGTCGACGGCGAGCACTTCCGGGATCGATCCCAGAACATCGATTGCCTGCCGCCGGACCCTCCGGTAAGTGTAGACATACCCTAAGGGCAGATCCTCAGCTGATATAAAGTGTCATAGCTCCATAGAAATCCATGGACCTATGACAGTTTACACCAATTGAGGATCTGTCCCAAACCCTTAGTTTTGCGCTATTTAGCCAAATGTAATGTAACCAATAGAGAAGGAATCAGCAATAGACATTTTAAAGTAGAACAGGCCTATAATTCTAAAAGGAAATCTTGGGTAAACATTTTTAAGGCATTTAAATGACTTATGCGTCTAAGCATCATTTTCAAAAGTAACTTAGGTACTATTGTCAGAGGGGTAGCCGTGTTAGTCTGGATCTGTAAAAAGCAACAGAGAGTCCTGGGGCACCTTTAAGACTAACAGATGTATTGGAGCATAAGCTTTCGTGGGTGAATGCCCACTTCGTCGGATGCATGTAATGTGTACTATTAAAAATGGTACCCCTTAACTCTTTTGTCAGAAATGTTATGATCCTCACTGGCCTTGATATCCTTTGCTGGCATTTGGTTTGGTTTTTAGGCTGTATTTACTGACATTCAGTAAAACTATAAATATATATGAAAAAGAAATAACTTTGACTGGATAAGAGTCTGTGGTGCAAATGCAAATTAAAGTAAGATGGAGCATTTGAAATAATATTAAACATAAATGTGTCCAAAGTTTTGGACTAAGTGAGTTAAATCTAAAAAGTAAACATGGAAGATGTATTTGTTGTTGACATTGCTTGGGAGATAACCTACTTCTACATTAGATTTTTCTACTCACGCTTTAATTTTTACCTCTGTGCACATGGCTTATGCCTTCTTCCCCATTCAAGCATGGACTTAAGTGAGAATCATTAACATTTATGCATCCCACCTGCAGTAGAGACCACCTCACTAGTCCGTACATTCTGCTTTACCAATATGCTACAGGCAATAATTTATTCCTTGTATTATCATAGCGCCCAGCAGCCCCAGTCAAGGACCAATCATAGTATCAGTATTTCCAAGTAAAATCCCAGTCACAGAGCTGTGTTCTAAACCATTGATAATGCAGCAGGACAGCAAAGTTGCAGTGAGCAACTTGCCTTGTACTGCACAAACATCCTTAGGATAAAGCAGATAAGTGCATAATCCTGAAGTCTTACTCCTGGGGGCATTCTCTGCCAAAAAATTAAAAATTCTGCACACAATATTTTAAAATTCTGCATATTTTATTTGTCAAAATAACACAATATAATCACGCCAGTTTCAATTATTTTGGTAATTTATTTCAGAATGCCTGTCAGCAAATATGTCTGTAACAATACAGATAACAAAAATTATTCAGGAAATGTTTTCTGACAAATAGATTCATTACTAGGCAAATTAATACAGAACTCTGAGTAATAATTAATTTAAACTACAATACAGAAACATATTTCCCACACTCCTCAGAAGCAGTGCAAAGGTTTGGGGGAGCTGAGGGAGAGGGAAGTAGTTGCTGGAGGAGAAGGAGGCTGGGTGTGAACTTGGAGGGTTGTTGGGTGTGGGTGGGAGAAGTATGAAACAGGTTTTTTTTGTGCGGGAGGGATTGTTAGGGAGTGTTCCCCATGCAGACCCTGGCTGACTCCTATCTTCTCTCATTCATTCAGGCACATCTGCCCCTATCTGCATGTGTCCCTGCACCCGCACTCAGCCAGCTCCCCCCGCCATGTGTCTCTGCAGCTCTCTCCCTCTGCCCCATATGTTCCTGTACCCCCATCCTTATTCAGCCCCCATCCCAGTCTGTGCCCCCCACTAGCCCTTCTGAACCCCAATCTGTGACCCCCCAGCAGCTCCATGTGCCACACCCTATCCATTCCTCCATACCCCTTGCCTCCTGACCTGGCCCCCTGGACAGCGCACTGTGAGGAACGCAGCCTCTTCTTTTCCCTATCCGCAGTTGGGGCTGCTCCCACCTCAGAGTGGCTGCTCTCTGTTCTGGCACACAGTGGCCCCTAGTGGGTGAAAGGCATAACTGCAGCACTTCTTGGCAGAATGTTTTCTGCTGAGAAAAAAATATTCTGCGCCACACACGAATTCTGTGTGTACGCAGTGGTGCAGAATTCACCCAGGAGTAGTCTCTACACAGGAAAAGCTCCTAATGGAGTAATGGGAATCTTGCCTACATAAGGATGGCAGGATCAGGCCACTAAATTTATATTATATGGTAATATATTAATTGATTTATTTAAAAAAAAACAGTCTTTCTTTAAAAAATCCTCAGTATACTTTAAAAAGTTGCTAACCTTTAAAAAATGTAAGTGCATGAAGTGCTAATATGAAGTGCCAGCTTCACAGCTCTGGAGAACGGAGTCCTCTGAGTATCCATAGGACAGGGAGAGCATTGGCATTTGCAGTACAAACTTGCCAAGTACTTTCCCCTGAAAATCAAACCTAACCCATCTCTACAGCCTTGTCTACAGTAGGGAATTAAAATGTAAAAATCCCACCATTGCCAGCACTGGTTCAGCTGCACTGTTAGCAACTTTGGAAGTCCTAGTGTAGACAGCTCTCTGTCTCCAGCAGCGGTGTCAATTAAACTTGCTCAGCAGAGTAGTTCAGGTCTTCTTATCTAGTAAATCCCCAGACTCTTTGCTGAGATTAACCACAAGACCATGCAATTAGTGTTTGAAACAGCAAGTGCTTCTTAAACAAGAAGCTAGATTTTAAGAAATAGGTTCTTTTAGTTAGTTTTAAAAAAGTAAAATGACAAAACGGTGCTAATATAATTCCCTGTCTTCCACAAATGAAGTCCAGTAGCAATATGCTATATCAGGGGTCAGCAACCTCTGGCACGCGGCTCACCAGGGTAAGCACCCTGGCAGGCCGGGCCAGTTTGTTTACCTGCTGCGTCGGCAGGTTCGTCCGATCGCGGCTCCCACTGGCCACGGTTCGCCGTCCCAGGCCAATGGGGGTGGCGGGAAGCGGTGCGGCTGAGGGATGTGCTGGCTGCGGCTTCCCGCCGCCCCCATTGGCCTAGGATGGCGAACCGCGGCCAGTGGGAGCCGCGATCGGACAAACCTGCCAATGCGGCAGGTAAACAAACCGGCCCGGCCCGCCAGGGTGCTTACCCTAGTGCGTCGTGAGCCAGAGGTTGCCGATCCCTGTGCTATATTTCTCTCAATCTCTCCTGGAAATGCAAGATAAACATTTTATATTCTCTCATATGTTTTAAATATATTTTTTAATATATTGGCACACACACATTTATATCTTAAGCATAAACAACATATTGGCATTTCTAACAGCTGCCTCTTGTACTTTTCGGATATATCAAAATGTATCATGAATATAACATACACAATGCAAAATACGTTTTGGAAAAGAATCAGTTGTATACACATGTAAGAAATAGATACCAAACATTTAAAATATATTTCTTTACAACAGCTTCTGTTTCCTTTGAGAGCACCCATTATTACTAGGCTACTCTTCAAAATATTACAGTTAATGATGAGAGAGATCAGTAATACTTGTCAGGAACATTTGCTTTTATTTTCCAAATGATTTGATTATTACATGATTGTGACTCTAAAATGGGACAAGCACATAGTACTCTGAAAGTCTAGGATCTAATTCATGCTCTGTTGTGTTTTTATTTTATTCGATTCCCAGATTCAGTGACAGTGACCCGAAGAGCAAATAAAAAGATTTGTTCCATTACAGGGAATAGTTTTCAGTTATCTTAGAAAGGGTTTTAACCTGCTTTTGAAAATCAAAGAGCTGAAACAAAACAAATAATACTTATTTAAAATACCAGGAAAGCTTCATCTCTGCTTACCGTATACAATGCCTGGAATGCTACAAGTCCAGCAGTAAGAATAAACACAGAAACCCGTGTACCCTGAATTCAACGCCTCTCAGATCGGTCTCAATGGCTGTAGCATACAAGAGAGTGACAAGTTGCTTTTAAAAACCAACTCAGTAACAAAACTAGATGTTCTACTTTCACTCCTTCCGCCTGTCAAAACTCACTAAGAGTACCAGGACATTCTAATCCAGGAAACAGTCAACTACAATGTGATGTTTATAGATGTAATAAATGACTTTCAAAACAAAAATGTATGTTTTTATAACCCTAGAGTGCAGTAAAGATATATGACTAACAACGGCACTTCCTCTCGTCTTAAAGAGACAAAGCACCTTTTCTTTTCAACATTTTAATCAAGAATGCTATAACTGCTTGTTGCAAAAAAATTTGAGATTTATGCAGACACCATTTACAATCCTCAAAGGCATTTAGGACCCTAGCTCCCATTGAAATCAATGGGCATTAGATGCCTAAAAACCTTTGAGGATCTGCACTTCTGTGCCTCAGTTTCCCATCTGTAAAATAAGGATAATAATAATCCTCCCATTCTCCTATCCTCTGTTTGTTGTGTCTATTGAGCTCTTTGGGGCAGGGAATGGCTCTTACTATGGGCCAGATTGCAATCTCCCTGCTCATGCTGAGTACTGCTTTATGCCATCAGTAATCTCATTGATTTCATTGCAACTCCTGGTGTAACTCAATGTGCATCAGGATATCACAATCTGACCTTACATGCATGCACACTGCATAGCACAATGGTGTCCCAGGCTTCATTAGGGCCCCTAGCTCCTACTGGAACACAAACATGAAACGTAATTGTCATCTTCATTCTGAAATTCACATTTACAAAAGTGGATATGGTTTTGCAAGACAAAATAATTTGCAAAGGACTTCAGTTTTGCTCCCCAGCATTTTGCAAGTGAAAATCAGAAGGTTTACACCCACCCAATGATATTGCAGTAAACTAATGCTGCACAGTTTACAGGCAAAATTCAACTCTTCCTGCAGCTATCTGTTGCCTATTCTTCACTTGCTCTGTGTAGAACTCTTGGCAAGGTTTCTTGTATGACGACAATGGGAATTCATCCCTAAATGAGGGCATGATATTCAGCAGTGCTTCCACAGCACAGATATGAGATCTGCAATATAAGATCAGAGAGGAGGATTTTGCTCTCTCTCTTTAAAGGCCAAATTCCAGCAGTCTTCAGGTTTGGCCAGAAAACAGGTGCATACCAATGCTGTAAAAGCACTTTCTTTGTCATGTGTACTGTGCCAGATGGCTGCCATGCACAGATTTTTCCTGCCAGAATCAGGAGAAATTAGAGTGGGACAGGTATATGCTGGGCTGATTAGGTTACACACACACTAAAATAGGTGGGCTCATATCCCATAACCCCTCGGTGCCTTCCTTAGAATGTCGAGTTACAATCCCTCCCCTGCTTCACCCCTTGTTCTGGTGAAGGAGGAGTAAGTTACTTTTCTCTATGGTTATGTCTACACTACCGCGGTAAGTTGACCTAAATTACGCTACTCCAGTTACGTGAATAACGTAGCTGGAGTCGATGTAGCTTAAGTTGACTTACTGGGGTGTCTACACTGCGCTGGGTCGCTCTGCCATCGATTTAGCAGGTCTTCTCTAGACCCGCTAAATCGCCCCCCTGTGCATCGATCACAGCAGCGTCGATCCTGCGGTAGTTTAGACATAGCCTATTTGTGGAGGGCCTTATTCCTCCCTCTGGCCCCAGACAGCTATTACAGCCTACAGGTATAGGGAGGCAGAAGCAGGGATCTTCCCACTTCCCACCCCTTCCCACTGACTTGCTCACGGGGCGGGAGCAGTAGCAGGCAATTCGGTCCTGTTCCCCTGAAAAACAGTCAGAATTGCAATCTGAGCAGGTCAAAGCGGGGGGGGGGGGGGGGGGGGACATAGACTGGCTGGCTTACCGCACCACACTTCCCTAGGTGGCCAAGCAAGGCCTGTGATAATCTCGCCCTAAGGAGCAGAATCAGGCTGGATAATTTCTGTCCCATGGTCCCATCCTCAACACACCTACCTGAGCTTGTGCCTCTGCCCAGCTCACAGTCAGGATTTATCTCTAAGCATTTTGTTTTGATAAGGAGGATAGTCCTTCCAAATGTAAAAGATCCGAAGAACAAAAACCTTAGAAATGGGCACAACGAGAGCTGGTTGGGAATTTTTTGACAAAATGTTTTTTCATTGGAAAATGCCAATTCATCAAAACCAAAACTTTCCATGGAAGTGTATTGGTTTTGCAAACTTTTGGATGGGAATGTTGCTGAGGTCTAAGCTGGAATTTCTGGGAACAAAAGAGACCCTCCGCATAATAGTCAATTGATTAGGGCCCTCACCTGGGATGTGGAAGACCCAGGTTCAAGTGCCTGTTCTGAGGTAGAGATGCCTCCCACATTCCAGCTAAGTCCCCCAACCTCTGGACTATAGAGTCAGTCTCAATTTCTTCTGTCGGACTTTGCAGAAATAATTAATAATCACAGGACCAGAGAACTCAGGCAGAGCACAGGCTTAAACCTGCATCTCCCACATCCCAGGAGAGGACACTAACCACTAGGCTATTCTCTTGCTCTTGCTAAGGGTCTCTTGCTTTGCCTCTCTGAAAATTATTAAAAGGTCATAGTTTTGTTCCACTGCAGAACAAAAACAAATTCCGAAACCTTGAAATTTGTCACAAAACGAAATTCTTGTTCTGTAGCCAGCTCTAATTCTGACCCCCAAATCCATTGCAGTTAATCATCTAAGATTACTCTACAAGTTCATTAGGGCTGAAACTTGCAAACCCTTACTCGGGTGAGTAATCTCTTTGCAAGTAACAGTAGCTGCTGTTGGCTTTACACTGGCATACCCGAGATCAGAGTCCAGCCCACGGGCTACTTGTGTGAGTAAGTTATGTAGGAAACAGCTTTGCAGGATGGGGATCTTTTTCCTGAAGACATTGTTTAGCACGAGCATGTCACACTCTTGCATAAGTTTTAAGAGTTATCTTGGCTCCTAAATGAAAATAGATCATCATATATGTAGATTCAGGCATTGTGACAAGTTTCTGTCATTTCACAAATAACGAATAGGTACAAGGAAGATAGTGTCTATATAACCATTCAAAAAAATCTGTGGGTCTCACTTATATATCATCAATGGGCTCATCAATCAGCAAGGCAGGTATATAAATAGATTTGCACACAAGTCTCCTACCAGGCAGCTACATTAATTTATGTAGATCTAACTCTTCCAATTCACGCTGGTATCTCAGGGGAGAAATCATGGGCTTTCTTCCATATGAGTGGTTGATAACAAGCTAATTGAAAAGGCAAATAAAGGGCAACTGAAGTTGGAGGCAAAGATGCATTTTTCGCCCTTTGTCTGGTCAACAGACTATGAAATGCACTGGTAACTGTTCCTAATGCTGAGGCTCTGTAGAAAGAAGTGGTAAAAGGCACTGATTGTCCTGTGTGTTGGTCTAGATCTCATCTCAGTTGATAAGACAAAGAGGCTACTAACCTCTTTGCATTTCAATATGCAGTCCAAATTTGTTACCTTTTTCCCAAGGACCTGTCTGACTGAGCTAGTGACAGTGGCACTAGGAAAAGCTCAGAGGTGAATTCGGTGCAGCTAAGCAATGACAGAGCAGAGGCCTCAAAAAGAAAATGCTAGAGGAATTTAGTTTTATTGTTTTCCTCAAGGGTCAAAATTCTGTAGGATTTGCTCTTCAGCATAATTTAACAGGCATCTATCATATTACGAAGTGCTTGAACTTTAGTTGTTGCACAACACTACGGTCATGAATCTGTGAGTCCTAAGACCATTTTAACTTCAGGAATGAGACTGCTGTCTTCACATTGCAGAAATCTAAGCCACTTGTGATAGAACAGTACTCACTGGAGTTAATGGAGGATGCCCCTATCATGTGACTGGGGTAATCTTCTGCAGTCCTGACCATGTGACTATGGCCAGGACAAAGACTGGCCTCTTACCAGTACTCCTGTGCATCACACGTTTACACCATGTCTACACTACAAACTTTGGTTGATGCAAGTTATGTCAGAGTAAAGCTGATGCAGTTAGTATACGCTTGTGCATGCATACTTGTCGCCTTGCATTGGCGCTGTGTGGTAATCACCAGGAGTGTTTGTACTGATGCACAACTACTGGCTCAGCATGTGCAGAATGACAGTTGAATGTGCTTTTGGTAGATTCAGGGGTTGTTGGTGTTGTTTACTCACAAGATTGGATTTCAGTGAGAAAAACATCCCAACAGTTATAGCTGCCTACTGTGCCCTGCATAATAGCTGTGAAGCAAAGGGGGAAAACGTTGCTGCTGGAGTGGAGGGTGAAACAGGTGTCGGCTGAGTTTAAACAGCCAGACACAAGGGCTATTAGAAGATCTCAAGATGGAGCTATATGGCTCAGGGAGGCTTTGAAAGAGCAATTTTTTATCAGTGAGCCACAGTAACGTGGTGTGGTGAGCTGTGCTTTACCTGGCCCTACTGTGTGGGGGCCTGTTAGGAATTGTGTGACGCTTGGTGTACATCTATACATATAACACTGTCAATGTACCTATTCATTTTGTGCTGCTTGCTGTACATTTATGATTATTACACTGTGCATGTTTGTCACTGATCCTGTGAGTTGTGTCACACTATGCAGAAACAAGTAAGTGGGTGCTTTCAGAACTGCTAGGCATTCTGCAGCGTATGTTATGAACTGATGAAGATGTTCCAAATAACTGAATTTTATTCAGTAACAAAACCAGTGCAGAGAGAAATCTGTGCAATTTAAAAGCAAATACACTCAAAACTTTAATAAATTAATAGAACAGAATGTATCAAGGGGAAAGAACATTCATATCCATTTGTGCTACACATACAGCTACCGTGGCTTTCACAGGTCAGTGCATGTGAAGCAGTGGTTGTCCTTAACGTCCCCCGGGGTGGTAGGGCTGTAGTCCCTGGTGCCAGGTGGAATGTTGGGGGGGGGCTGCAGGGAAGTGCTGTAATGGAGTTCGCCATGGACTGCAAAGGGAGGTGGCCCCAGGATTGTTGAACCCGTAGATCCACAAGAGTCTGCAGCATCTGTGTTTGCTGCCAGAAAAGCCCCATTATGTCCTGATGCATCTCCCTTTCCTTTTCCTGCTGGGAATCCTGGGCCTTTCTCCTGTCCACACTTTTCTTCTCCAGGCTGTCTGCAATGTTCACCTTCCAGGCCATCTGCTCCCAACCTTATGCAGCACTGGCTTGTAGGATCTCACTGAACATGTCATCCCAAGTCCTCTTCTTTTTCCTCCTTATCTGGTTGAGGCATTCCGCGGGTGTGAAGGGGGAACCCCTCAAGGCCGCAAGAGCAGCAGCTACAGATAAAACACAGAGGTACCCTTGTCAGTATAATCACAACAGAAAGCAAAAGTTAAGGTTCAGAACTCACTTCCCTTGCTCCCCCAAAGTTTTAAACAAGCCATGCCTATTGATACTTCTGCTTTGGAGTGCTTGTGTACGTAGGGTGACCAGATGTCCCGATAAAATCGGGACCATCCCGATATTTAAGTGTTTGTCCCGCGTCCCAACCGATCTTTGGTCGGGACACACTTTGTCCCGATATTTGCTTCGCCGGCAGCACTCGGCTTTTTTTTTTTTTTTTCCCCCTCTCTCCTGCTCAGCCAGCATGAGCCAGCCTCCCCCGCCGGATCCGGAAGGGGTTATTACTGGCCGCTCGGCCAGAAGTGACACCGTGGCCGGTGGGGAGCCGCCGGTTCCCCCACCCCGCTCGTAGGACTTTGCCAAGAGCATTGCGCACCATGGGGGGGCCGTGGGGCGGGGCCGGCTGGGCTCCGGTGGCTCCCGGGCGTGGGGCGGGGCCATAGCAGAGCCCCGCAGTAACGTCACCGGCTCCCCAGGGCGTGAGGCCGCGGCAGAGCCCCGGGGCGGTGAATCGCGGGGAACTCTGGGGGGCGGACCCCGGAGAAGCCCTGTGGGAACCACGTGTCCGCTTCGCGTCAGGGACGGGTCCGGCCGGGCTGCCTGAGGGCCAGGCGCTGGGCTGAACCGGCGAAAGCAGAACGGAGAGAGGCCTCGGGTCAAGCTGCTAGGACACGTGCGGGGGAGGCCGAAAGAAACTGGGCATCCAGCCAGTTCCTGTGGCCCCGAACAACCCCCAGCTGTGCAGCCCGGGGGGGGAGGGGGGTTTGCTACTCCTGGGCTGGGACGTTTGGCAGGGGAGGCAGCAGGCTCTGCTTGAGGGTGCTCAGAAGAGACGTTTGAGATTTTTTTCTCTCCTGCTCTGCCGGCAGCACTTGGCGCTTTTTTTTTTTTTTTTTTTGGTCCCCCCCCCCCCCCCCCCCCCGATATTTTCTTCCTCTCATCTGGTCACCCTATGTGTACAGCACCACTAAGCACCAGCCATGGTGAATAAGGCTTGAGAAATGAGGCGGGAAATTGCTCAGTTGCATGAAACTAGGGCAGTGGCACTGAATACTGGCACCATTTTCCACAGACTGTGGTGATTTTAGCTGATATCTCACTAGTGAGGGTAACAAAGACACAGAGATCACAGCTGCTACTGGTGACCCAAAGTCGCTTAGGCCTGTATGCTGCTAGTCTGTGTACTGCAGTGGCCTGCTGAAGTTACTGCTGACTGGCATGGGAAAGTGTCGTACCGCAGAGGAAGAAATAAGGTTGCCATCCCTAGAAACCTTCAGGAAAGGACTGCAAAGTACCTCCATGAAACTTTCATTGCGATCTCTCAGAAGGATTCCAGGGACATCCCTGTATATATAAACAAATTTCTCCTCATGGCGCCAATCTTGCCTAACTCTACAGGGGAATGAAAAGCAGATAACATTATTTCTCTTTTTTGTACTGCTACCTCTTCTAGTACAAGTAAAATAATGCAAAATCCATAAATGTGTCCTGTTAAGTCGGGGGTGCCATCACTGTAATGGGAAATAAATTTACACACTTACCAGAAGATCCTTCCGTCCACTGGGCTCACTCGTTCTTGATTGCCAGGACTGACTAGATGCATTGGAGTTTCAAACAGGTCCTGGCTAATGGCATAGCTGGACCCTCCCCCGGTCGCTTGTCTCCCATCCTCATCCTCCTTGCTGTTCCGGTCAGGGACCTGTGGCTCAGGCTCCCTGGAGGTATCCATGGTGGTGGGTTCTCCTCTAAGTATGTCATGCAGCTCTTTGTAAAAACAGAAGGCCTGTGGATTGACTGTTGGCCTCCCTGGCCTTCTGGTATGCCTGACGCATTTCCTTTGCTTTCACATGGCCCTGCTGCTGGTCCCTGTCGGTCGTACACCTTCTCCTGCAACCCCCCTGCAATCTGCTCATAGATGGCCACATTTCTATGGCAGGTCCATAGCTGTGCTTGCACAGCCTTTTCTCGCCACAGGCCTAAGAGATCCAGTATCTCTTGTCTATGCCAAGCTGGAGCTCATCTGGAGCATGTAGCCAGCATGGTCTGCTGGGCAGTTGTGCACAACAGTGGAGAGCTTCCAGGTGTGCTCACCAGGCTGGACAATCAGGAAAAGGCATTTTAAATATTCATGGGGCATTAAAAGGAAGGAGGGGCCTTCTGGTCTCTGTGACTCCTGGGCAGTGGAGTTCACAACTGAGATACCAGAGCAGTCAATGTTGGGATTGTGGGACAGCTGCTGGAGGACTGCTAGGGTCAACACAGTTAACTCAGTGTCTTTGCTTGCACAGCATTGACCTCTGTACATCAACCATAGCTCAATGCCGCTTGGGGAGGCAGTGTAACTGCATTGCTGTAACGGGGTGCTTACATTGGTGGGACACAAATTTAAGTGTAGACACATGCACAACTAGGTCAATGCAAAATGGCTTACGTTGACTTAACTTTGTAGTGTAGACCAGGCGTCACTGTAGTGAAGCTGCTGCTTGTATAGTCCTTTCTTAGGGTCAAACTTTCCAATCTCATCTTTCATGCTCTTCTTTGCTCCATTTACCCATATTTGACCGTTTTCCAGCTATGTCAGAGAGCAGTGAAAAGAGTAGTGCTAGCTACACCCCTTGTGGAAATTTCTGTGTCCCTTTTTTGGCATCTATTTGACTACCAGCTAGTTGCTCTTGAGAGCAGAATGTGGTTGCACCCTCCTTTCATGCAGTCCAGTTTGTTTAAAAAGAAAGAACTAGAACTGAACATTTTTACAAAAAAGAACAATTTCCCACTCTCAATTCTTTTTAAGCCCTGCAAAAGGTCAGAGGCTGCAGGGGGTGTGTGTGCAGAGGGGGCAGGGCAGGCAGGGGGGAGCAGAGGCTGCAGGGACGGGGGGGCGCAGAGGCTGCAGGGTGAGGCGGAGCAGGGCAGGCATGGGCATAGGGGCTGCGGGGCGAGTGGGGAGCAGGGAAGCACTTAGCAACCCCCAACCAAGATCAGAGCGGGAGGGAGGAGGGGGAATGCGGGGTGCTCAGAGGAGGGGGCAGAGTTGGGGCAGGGACTTTGGGGAAGGGTTTGGAATGGGGGCGGAGAAGGGGTGGGGTTGGGGCGGGGCCGGGGGCGGGGAAGGGGCGGAGTTGGGACGGGGGCGGGGCCGGGGCCCCGTGGAGTGTCCTCTTTTTTAAATGTTTGAATATGGTAACCCTACTGCTATGTGAAGTCTTTTAAGTCTCTTTACTGTCATAAAATCCTTTCCCCCTTCCAATCAATTCTATTCCTTTCCCTTGTCCTGCTCCCTTGCACATGCTTCTCCGTCACCTGTTCCCTCCCTCCGGACATGCTTCCCAATTGCCTGGCCCTCCCGTCTCCTCTGGACACACTGCCAGGCTGCCTCATTTCCTTTTCCTCTGGACATTCCTCTCCCAATGGAAGCTAGCAGATGCAGCTAGGGCCAGGCTATTCTTCCTTGTTTCCAGCTGCTTTTACAGGCCTCTGCACACTTCTTTGCAGTGAAAAGCCAGCATCCCTCTAGAGCAGGGGTTCTCAAACTTAATTGCACCACGACCCCCTTCGGACAACAAAAATTACTACATGACTCCAGGAGGGGGGACTGAAGCCTGAGCCCAGCTGAGCCCCACCGCCTCGGGCGGGGGGACCAAAGCTGAAGCCCAAGGGCTTCAGCCCCAGGCATGGGGCCTGTAACCTAAGCCCCGCCACCTGGGGCTGAAGCTCTTGGGCTTTGGCCCTGGGTGATGGGGTTTGGGCTTTGGCCAGCAAGTCTAACGCCAGCCCTGGCGACCCCATTATAATGGGATTCCGACTCACAGCTTGAGAACCACTGCTCGAGAACCAGCTAGGCAGAAGCAGCCAGTACCACATGACTAGCCGGCTCCCTGCTGAACAAAAGCAAATGCTCTGTGGACCTCCTGTGCACCCCACACCAAAATCTGGGAGCTGCTGACCTAAGCATGTTGCTCAAAAGCAGAGAGAAAATGTGAAGCAGATCGGACTGAAGTGAAAATGCCATTTCTGTTCCCTTTGGAGAGGGAACAACTTAGCTGCTTTGGAGAACAGGCCCCTGAAAGCACACATGGTATATGCAATGTTGTTGTCCACCCAGAGCTTCTTCAGTCATGTCGCATTTATTTAGAGTTACTGAACCTGCACCCAGTAAATGTTTGAAGGAACAACACCCTTTCCTCAGCCTGTTAGTGCTACCTAGGGTACAAATGTTGTGCCTAACTTTGATGACATGTTTGCAGAGGTAAAAAAAAATAAAAAATCTGACAAAATACTACACATGGGATTTTCAAAAGTGATCAGCAATGGCCTTACCCTTATTGACCTCAGTGGGAACGGTACGTCTACACAGCAACCTGACACCCGTGGCTGGCCCATGCCAGCTGACTCGGGCTCACAGGGCTTGGGTTGCAGGGCTGTTTCATTGCTCTGTACACTTCTGATTTTCCTACCTTGCAGGGTCCTAGATCCCGGGCTCCAGCCTGGGCCCAGACATCTACACAGCAATGAAACAGCC
Organism: Terrapene triunguis; assembly: GCF_002925995.2. Classification (NCBI taxonomy): domain Eukaryota; kingdom Metazoa; phylum Chordata; order Testudines; family Emydidae; genus Terrapene; species Terrapene triunguis. Next base: position 975,382 of record NW_020664382.1, read on the forward strand.
CCACATCCTGAACCTGAGTGGCTGGCACAGGCCAGCCATGGGTGTCGAGTTGCTGTATAGACATACCCTGATACCTTTAGCTTTGACCTCCGTGGGAGCAGAGTTAGACCAATGGTGAGTACTTTTGAAAATTCCATGCTACATGTTCACAGATGTGTCTCCAACTTGAATACCGGCTGATTTTAACCACTTTTTACTTGGGAGTTAAATATTTTGCACAGTTCCTGATTATGGCATAGCTACAGCCATGTCAGATCAATTTTTTTTTGCATTATAGCTAGAGAACATACAAGTTATACATTTTCCAGATTTTTTTAATCCCAAACTACCAGCTCAGTCAAAGGTGTTTTAGTAAATATGGCTAAAATAAAGGTGTTTTACCTGATAACTGTCCAGTGGCCACAGGTCTCACTTTATACGGCGTACTGCAAAATATCAAAGAGGGCTGGTTACAATAACACTGACAAAACGCTGTGTTTTCTGTATAGGACTGGTGTACATGCCATGAAGAGCGGGAGGAAGTATACGAATGCATTCTGAGCTGGCTTGAAATTTGTGGGTTGAAAATTTACCCATGGAAATAAAGAACATGGACTTTCTATGAATTTATCGCCTTCAAATTTGCCACTGCATTGGTGGTAAAGGACTTGGTCACGCTGCTTTAGTGCCACCAGAATATACCATTGTCACACTGCAAGCACAGCAGAAATCTTTCCCCTTTGAGAAGAGTCAGGTTAGCTTGGAAACAGAGGTGTCAAGGAAATGGTCACTGGGAAGAAGAAAGTTCCTTGGCAGGGCCGCCCAGAGAATTCAGGGGGCCTGGGACACAGCAATTTTGGGGGTCCCTTCCATAAAAAAAAGTTGCAATACTATAGAATACTGTATTCTCGTGGGGGCCACTGTGGGGCCCGGGGAAAATTGCCCCCCTTGTCCCCCCCCCGGGCAGCCCTGGGAAAAATAAACATTTAAAAACCTTCCGCATCTCAGCACAAACCCAGTTTTGAGAAAATTTCTTTTCAAGTCACCTTTACAAGGTATCACTGGTTCTCAGCATCAACTAGTGCTAAAAGGCACTAAAGCTCATTAAAAGGGTTGGACAAATATTTTCCGTCAAAACTTTTTTTGGATCGAAAACTAGGGGTTTTTAAAAAGCAGAAAAAAATCACTGACAATGTCTGCTTTCCTTCAAAATTTGTTGTGGTTTTTTTAATTGAAAAGCTGAAATAAGTCTGCCAAAACCTGAACATGATTTGGGGTTTCAGAAGTGTGTGGCCAAATATTTGCTGCTTGCTGTGTTTGATTGTTTAAAGAAACAATAAAAAAATTCTGCTTAAAAAAAATCCAAAACTTTTGAATTTTAATGGAGTTAGATGGCTTGCCTCCTTGATCTTCTCCGGCAAAAGCACACACAACAACAGACAAAGACTTTCCTCCCTCCCAGATTTGAAAGTATCTTGTCTCCTTATTTTTCCTGTTGGTCAGGTGTCAGCTAGGTTATGTGAGCTTCTTAACCCTTTACAGATAAAAGAGGAATTAACCCTTAACTGTATGTTTATGACACACTCTAAAAGCTTATCAGATGTCACCGCTCAATCTGATGGGGGCCCTAGTAAGCCAAAGTCCTTCCAGCCCTTCTGGAAGGGTTGCCTCTTTGGTCAGAAGGACTTGTCTGCTTGCTGAATCAAAAGAAGGACGAGTCAGTTTAAATGCAGACTTTTTATGCCAAACATCCTTTCTTAGTCCGTTGGTCTCTGGAAAACCTAGTTTGAACCGGTTTATGCAAGCGTCCCCAGGCATGGTACCTCTCTGGAGGTCTTTACAACCTGAGTGATTCACCTTAAATCACCATCCACTGCTTTTAGTTACTGGAGGAGCTGTGGTATCATTCCCCCTCACTCTCCTCCACTGCCCCAAGTTGCATACAGTCCCTGGCCCACAGTGATATATAAACCATTCATAAGCTTAATACAGTATGTATCCCCATAGATACTGCACAAGGTTGCAACATATGTCATAACAACCTAGTATGATATTAGTCTCTTTTGTAGCTGCATCATATTGTTGACACATTCACTTTGTGATTCACTATAATCCTCAGATCCTTTCCAGCAGTACTACTGCCTAGCTAGTTATTCCCCATTTTGTAGTTATGCATTTGATTTTTCATTCCTAAGTGTAGTACTTTGCATTTGTTTTTATTGAATTTCATCTGCTGATTTCAGACTAATCCTCCAATTTATCAAGGGCATTTCAAATTCTAATCCTGTCCTCCAAAGTGCTTTCAACCCCTCCCAGCCTGGTGTCATCTGCAAATTGCATAAGTGAACTTTCGATTCCATTATCCAATTGATTTATGAAAATATTGAATAGTACTGGACCTCTGTGGGACCTGCTGGACACATTTCCCCAGTTTGAAAGTGTATCATTGATAACCATTCCTTAATTACTGTCCTTCAACCAGTTTTTCACCCACTATTTTACCTACCTGCACATAACTGAGCCATAGAAGGCAGGCCAAGCACATACTTGGCTAAAATAATGTAGAAATATCTTGTGGTTAATCTGAAGAGCAGAAATACACTATTTTTCTTCTTTGCCCAAGGAGTGACTCAGTGATAGGTCTGGAGGAGGAATGTGCTCATGCCATCCAGCAAAAGTAACAGTTTCAGCCAGATATCTAGGCACTGGGACTGAGGCTGGGTGAGAAGCTGAGAGTTAAGGTAAACAAGCTATATTGAGCAGGTGCTCCCATGAGACTGAACTCAGGCCAGTGGGCCATTCAGGCTAGGCATAAGGAGCATACAGAAGCCTGTGCGGTGATTTTTTTGTTCAATCAAAACAACATTTAAGAAAAAATGTGTAGAAAAATGTTGTTTCATTCAACTTTCGTTTTCCACTTAAATTAAAGTCTTTAAAAATGGTTTTCACTGAGCTTTTTCTCTCTTGGGTTTTCCTTCTCCTCGCCTCCTTTTCCCTCTCGGGGCGGGAAGAGAAAAAGGTAAAGAGGGAGAGAAAGGAGGCGGGGTAGAGGGGTAACAACAAATTGAAAACCTTGGAGGCTTTTTTGGTTCTTGTTTCACCAAGAAGCAGAAAAACAAAAACAAACAAACAAATAAAAACCCTGCTAAACATTTCAAATGAAATGAGAATTTTTTAGAATCCCTGACCCATCCTGCTCCTTGTCCCCTGACCGCCCCCCCCGAGACCTCCCCAATCCAACCCCCCATTGCCTGTCCCCTGACCGCCACCCCAGAACCTCTGCCCCATCCAACCCCCCCTCCCTGTCCCCGGGACTCCCTGCCCCTTATCCAACCCCCCCGGCCCCGGCCGCTTACCCCCACCTCCCGTCGCCTCAGCACGCGCATCCAGGAGTGGCCCTGGACAGCGCTGCAGCCGCGTGGCTCCAGGAGGCCTGAGCTCCTCCCCGCTCAGAGCCGTGTGGTAAGGGGAGGAGCCGCTCGGCCCGGAGCTTGCAGTCCCGCCCCTTTACCACGTGGCTCTGAGTGGGGAGGAGCTCAGGCCTGCCGGAGCCACACAGCTGTAGCGCTGTCCAGGACGCGCTGAGGCGCCGGGGGGATGGCGGGAGCGAGCCTCAGCCATTCTCGTGGGGGCCCCTGTGGGGCCCGGGGCAAATTGCCCCACTTGCCCCCCCCCCCCCCCCCCCC
>NW_020664382.1:979146-1057256 GCF_002925995.2 Terrapene triunguis
AACCCCCCCCTCCCTGCCCCTGGGACTCCCTACCCCTTATCCAACCCTCCCGGCCCCGGCCGCTTACCCCCACCTCCCAGCGCCTCAGCGTGCGCATCCAGGAGTGGCCCTGGACAGCGCTGCAGCCGCGTGGCTCCGGGAGGCCTGAGCTCCTCCCCGCTCAGAGCCGTGTGGTAAGGGGAGGAGCCGCTCGGCCCGGAGCTTGCAGCCCCGCCCCTTTACCACGAGGCTCTGAGTGGGGAGGAGCTCAGGCCTGCCAGAGCCACACAACTGTAGCGCTGTCCAGGACGCGCTGAGGCGCCGGGGGGATGGCGGGAGTGAGCCTCAGCCATTCTCGTGGGGGCCCCTGCGGGGCCCGGGGCCTGGGGCAAATTGCCCCACTTGTCCCCCCCCCCGGGCAGCCCTGTTCCTTGGGGCAGGGACAGTCTTTTTGTTCTGTTTGTACAATGCCTAGCACAGTGAGGTCCTGGCCCACGACTGGGGTGGGGGCTAGGCACTACGGTAATACAAGTAAATACATAAATAAATAAAGAATAATGAGAGTGGCCACGGTGAAAAAAATAGCAAGGCAGAGCAAGCTATGAAATGCCAGGGAACAAAAGTAAATGGGGTTTAGAGCCGTGTTGGGCTTGGAGCAGCATGTATATGAATCCACACCTCATAAAAGCCGGGACCCCCAGTTTCTAAATAATGGCATGCCTACGTTCTAACAGAGAAATAAAGAAGGCTGTGAATTAAGGGAGCTGGGAGCCTTTGGAGTAAACACAGTGGGTTGTAAAAAGATGTTCTATACTAAATACTTATGTGCAGTAGTTTTCCCTCAGATAGCTCCGCCTACTTTAATAACAGGTAAAATTAAAAACCAAAGAGGCATTTGTGTTATAATCTTGTGCCTAACTTCTGCTGACAGCTACCTCTCACTGCACAGGCTCTGCTACCACGTCGCACAGAAACGGTGTTTGTGGCTAAGCAAACCCTTTCCCCTTGGCTTGGTGCTATTTTACAGGATCGAGCCCGCCTCAGGCTTACCTCTCTGAGTTTGCTGGCATTGTTGGATCGATGGATACCATGCAATTATCAACCGTCAAAAGTGAAATAGTTGTGTTCCTGAAAGACACGAATCAAAGAGGTTTATTTAACCTAGAAAGTGATGGTCCTGATTCTGCACTGCCTCAGACCTTGCATTGCACAGGTATAACTGGCTAAGTGGGCTTAAAACACTCCCATTCTGAGTAGCTACTGTATCACACCCATTTTGCACTGGTGTAGATGATGACTACACAAGGGGCAAGGCCGTGGAGAATTAGGTCCTTAATGGCTATGTTCTGTACAGTACAACCACAAGAGACATTTGTGATTAAAATGCAACTGTGGTCTTGTCTGTCCCCACAGGGAACTTTGCTCCCTATAAAAATCACATATGCTGTGCTGTTGAATAATCAGATACTGACTTCCACTGAGGAGGTATCATGATTTATTGACTTGGCAGATATATATTGACTGAGTTAAAAATCAATAAAAATATTTACCTTGAGATAATACATACAAAATCCAACCCCCTTCATTCTACACAAGTGATTATCAGTGTTGTTATTCACTTCTTTTACAAAAGGGAATTCTGAAATTGCTAAAGAAACTCCTTCACAACCAACAAAAACAAAACACCAACAGCAACTGAAAAGAGGGCAATGTTTTCTGAATATTATTTTGCTAGTTTTGGCACCACAGACTGAAATGGGCTCACCAGAAGCTTGTTTGTAATTAGTGAAACTTCAGCAGCCCTTTGTATGGCCCTATTTAAAACAAACCATAACCCAGCCTGTTTAACTGAAACCCTCCTGTTATTGTCCATGCATGGCTTACGTTGTTAAACAAGGTTTTCTGAGTGACAGTGGAAGTGTTTGACATCACAGGCAAACGACAATTGTTGATCTCTCCAATATCAAAGGAGGGGTAATAGCAAGGGTAAACAGCAAAGCTTATGGGATTCCATCCCAGAGTTTTATGTAAATAATAGTCAGTAGGATTCTCCAGATGCCCACAGAGTTAACCACACTCAATAACCCTGTGATTTAATGATCTGTTGTTGTTTTTCTTGGGTTTTGTACTGTGGGCATGTACATCTAAGGGACATCATACTCCTCTCTGCATACCCCTTTTTGAGGGTTCTGTGATGTCCAGGGAGCAGTGGGAACTGGACTCCAGTGCACAGACAAAGGGCTGCTGGCTGATTCCCCCAGATTCATGGGTGAAACCTCCAGCCAATTCCCTTTGTGGCGGATAAGAACACCAAACTCTATCCCAAATGAAACAATTAACAAGAAACTCCAGGAGTGGAGACTCATGGAATTTTTAGACCACACCCCTCCCACAGAAATAACCCAAATAAAGGAGAACATGGCCTGGAACAAGGGACTCAGTGACATTTTTGTTTGTTTGTCCCACTTGTGCACAATTCTAGTGGGTACTCTGTTTGGATACCAGGAACCTTGAACAAGATTGGAACAGTTCTATTTGACACTGCCCCAAATGTAAAACTGGTATCCTTGACTGGGTTTGTCTGTGCACAAGTTCTCAAACACCCCTCTCTTCTCTTCTATTTCTTATACCAGACCAATATTGTGATATCTGAGCACCTTCCAATAGTGCATTAAGCCCTCTTCTATTTATATTTATGCATGAATTACTGTTACCCCAATTTCTGATTCTCACATACTGTAACTTGAGATATGCCTGAGATGCAAAATTCAAATCTGGGTTCAGGTCTGGATTTTGAAATATCTTCTCCTCTTCCCAAAACTCAGGGATTGTTGGGTGAGGGGTTCCATTTTGAGGCGACTTCTGAATTGTTCTGGAGAGGGAAGGAACCAAGGTGAAAGGTGTGTTAGCCCTTGTCAAATGTATCAAGTGATACCTACCTTGGTAACCCAGTTGCAATGCAGAAGAGGTCCACAATATCTCTGGAATTGCAGTATTTACTGAAGACCACCTTCCAAGCAAAACAGCAGCAGTGAAGAAAAACAAGACAAAGAAGATAAGGTACGGTTAAATTCCATCGGACATTAACCTCATGTACTGGCTTTATGTAAATGATCATCCTTGCTTTTGAAATATCTGATTTGCCCTGGGTGTTGGAATTCTTTCCTCCCTTTCTTCTCTTCCCCCTTTTCTAATTCATTTATTTTCAATGAGAAAGCAGAGAAGGAAAGGAGATTTTGCAATCCTAACCCAACTATCTACAAATATAGCATACGGTACCTGAAATGATAGCAAAGAAACTTTATCATACACTTAATCTAGCTAATGATCATGACCACACATTGTAGAAAGAAACAATTGTAAGTGCTGAAGGATGTCTATATAATGGGTTAGATCCTCAGTGTCAGTAGGCATTGGTTAATTCAAGTCAACAGTGCTGCACTGATTTATATCAGCTGAGGATCTGGTCCTGTAATTTAGACAGAATGTAATGTTTTCCAAGTATGCCAAACTTCCCACTGTAATGTATGGCACTATTGCAGTACTGTTAAGTTAGCAGTTGAATCCACTTGAGACAAATTCTAATTTTTCCCACTGCTGTTGATGCCCAAAGAATGCCCTTTTCCCTTTTACACCCAAAAAATGATGTTAAAAAAACACTATTAAGATTGCAAAGACAATCCTAAAAGATGTCAGTTTCAACATCTCCAAAAGTCAGGAAATGCTGGAGTTTCCATGCCACCCCCTTTGTGCATTTGCATTATGATACAGTCTTTAATTACATGATCACATACTATTTTTTCCACTGGACCCCTGCCTCTTTCAGTGCACAGGATAGACCTGCTCTGGAGATGAATCATGATTGTGTAGTAAAGAAGGCTGTTGTCTGTCGGACCCCTGCTTCATTTGTTGCAGAAGTTGGAAGGTATGGGGAAGGGGACTGCAGGAAGAGAAAGGACACACTCATGGTCTTCCTGTAATCCCCTGCCTCGTTCCTTCTGCCACCCAGACCTCTGCCATTTGAGTTAACAGAATAACTGATAGCAGTAGTAGGTTGTCATCCTGTATGTGGCCCAGCACTAGAGGGGGGACAGGACATTTTGCCAGTGGGTTTCACACATATTTGCTGACAGCAGAGGAATGGTGAGACTCGAGGATCTTGCTTTCCATGCCAGGCTCTAATGGGGAGTGTGCTCTACTGGGCATGGATTCTTCTGTTTATTCCCCCCAAGCATGACCCCTTCTCCAGCCTGTTCCAATCCCGTTGCTTCCTCACTCTTGGCTCCTTCTTCCAATCTCATTCTCTTCACTTTGCAGCTCCCAGTCTCCATGCCTCAGGCTTCTCACCCCAGTCCCAACCTCCTTGCTCAGCCGGTCCCAGTTTTCCCCTCCTGGCTTCTCATCCAGTCTGCCTCTCTCCCCCACCCTGGCCTCCAGTTGCCCCCTCCACCCACATTCCCAGTCTCCTTCCCTAGACTCCTCATCCAACTTCACTGTTCTCTCTTGCTTCCCAGCTGTTTGAGCCACTCTCTTTGTCCAGTCAGTCCCACTTCTCCTCTGCACCAGCTCCTCATCAGATCTCTCTCCCTTCCCTGGTCACTTCCTTTACCCTGCCCCCACTCAGTCCCAGTCTCCTCCCACCTACTGGCTTGCTCCCCATTACCTTCCCTGGCTCACAGTCTTAGTCTCCCTCCTGCCCCAGCTCCTGATCTGAAACATGTCTTCCCCCCCCCCCCATGGCCTTCCCTAGCTCATAATCCCAGTATCTTTATTCAGCCCAGTGCCAGTCTCCTTGACCAGCCTGCCCGAGTCTCCCTCTCCCCACCCCCCATCAGCATGCAGCCCCACTCAGGCTTCTTGTTCTATCTATTCTCCCTCAGGTCTGGCTCTTTCCTTGCAGCACCCTCCTCCTCACTGCCTGGACCCAGCAGAGGGGCCATTAAGAGCCCAGTGTCTACTTTCAGTTCCAGTGCCTGGGCTCTGATTCAGCTTGGCCTGTAGCAGCCCAGAGCTGTAATTGCAGAAAAAGTCCTGCTCAGACCCAGGCTGTAATGTGCCCGGTGCTCATAGAATCTTCAGGGGATTTAGCCGCTAAAATCTAAGAAGTCTCTACTGAGCATGTGCAAACTGAAATTTTTCAAAGGCTTAAACCTTGGCCAAATTTGGGCAGATTTTCACAGGGATGGCAAAAGGCACATCCCTGACACAAAGACCAAATTTGTCAAGTCCCTGCTCCAAAGCAAGCTCCCCTCCCCCCACTCCCAGATTATTTCAAAGAAAAGGTCTCAGAAGTTGTTTAACCTGGGCAAAATTTATGTTTCCCTAGTCTTGTTCTCAGATATGGCTGAACAGTTTTGGTTGAAATGAAACTAAATAAATAAATTCAGCCTGAAGCAGACATCCAACACGGACCATTTCTACCCATGTAGTCAAAGTTTGGCAAAATTATAAGCAACTGAAAACAGGGTCTTATAATGCGAGGTGTCAGGCAACCTTAATAATAGGTGGTGCTATCAGCCCCACCTATAATATCAGGACTCAATCTTGTACTGATGCTTGCAGCCCTAAGCATTCAAAAAATCATAAATTAGGCCAAAAATGAGATTGGTTTCAAAATCACGAGATAAAAGTATCTATACAGATATTCCGTTCTTATTTGCCTTTTGGTTTTTGAGCCTTTAAGCATCATGTTGGCAAGCTTTTCTACACAACCCTGGGGCAGAAACTTAACATTTTCCCCCCAGACAATGAAAGTTGAGAATTTCACATAATAAAAAGATTCCAGGAGTTGGGGATTTAAGAAAACACACCAAGTATCACAAAAGTCGTAATAGAATTTTAAGAGTTGGCAATGCACAGGATGTGTGAGACTAGGTAAGATGTGCTACCTTGTAGAGGAGATATTTAACCAATGTTTCATATCCCAGTCTTTGGGAGAAATTAAAAACCTCATTGTAGTGGTGGCGGCATGTGGTTTTTGTTGTTGGTGGGGTTTTTTAATAGTAAGATAAGGGGATAAATGTTAGTGCATTTCCCCACTCATTCAGGTATCTAGATTAAATTTACAGGATTGAACAATTAGATCATAAAAAACCTGAGGCAGATCATTACCAGTTATTACACGTTATTTAGAAAGTAATTGGCATCAAGAGTCAATTTATCCTATATGGCTATTTTGATAATCACCACAGTGATGGATCTTAGTTTATTACAGTCCAGCTGCAATCAAAGCAATAAATCAAGGTTTTAAATATATTTTTAATCAGATTTAGATATGGCTGAAATCCTGCTCTTAGCAAAACACAGCATCTTTCGGAGGTGCTGGCTACTAAAACTGTCCGACACAATATCACAAGCCCATTATTGTACAAACAACTGACAAATGCAATAATTTAGGAGATGATGGCAATTGCAGCTGAACTCAGAATGAACTTTTGTGACATGCTGGGAGTGCTATTTCAGGTGTCCGGGGTTCTCATTCTGGAAATCAATTATTAGTGACCAGAAACTGGGATAAGAGTGGGATAAGATAAAAAATATTCAGGAAGCACTAAAGGTCAGAAAGCCAGCCTGTTTCATGAAGGAAAACACAGGGCTTTCAATGAAGCCAGGATGAATTTTTAAAAGTTCCAGATAATAACAAAAGAGTGCAAAGTTATATTTAAGTGGACTATGGGCTAGATTCCTAATTTTCTTGGTCTTTTAAAAGTTTGATAGAAACTGTGATTCATAAATCACTTGTTGCATTTTGATAAGGAGCTCAAGATTTAGTTGGGGATTGGTCCTGCTTTGAGCAGGGAGTTGGACTAGATGACCTCCTGAGGTCCCTTCCAACCTTGATATTCTATGATTTGAATGATTGTCTTTAGGGTTTTTTTTTTTAAACCAATGATTTTATGCTATAAAAGGTCTTTTCCTTTGTCAGCTGCTGAGCTCTTCTGATTGGCTTCCTTCTCTTTTCAAGCAAAGCAGTCAGCCAGCAAGCAATCATTTCCCAGCAAATATACAATTGTTTCTGTGATTGCCTGCACATTCTTACTCCCAATGAAGTAAATGGGAGTTTTCCTGGTGACTTCTCAGTGGGAAAAGGGTTGGGCCCTTTGTTTTGAGACTGAGGTGGTGAGTTATTTTGCCCTAACCTAAGGCCTGATTAATGAGCTAGTAGTATCCTTTCTATTTTACATTATGTGTAACTTGTGCGGGGTGTGGGGGGATGGACTTTGGGCACTTGTGCACCATTTATAGCCCTAGCACAGTCTGAAAAGCCCATTCACTCAGAGCCCGCTTTTATTACACAGACATTAGCAATTTTCACCATCTATGGGTGAACCACAGCAATATTAGCTTGCAAACATCCATTGCCACATAGGGTGACCAGATAGCAAGTGTGAAAAACCAGGACAGTGGATGGGGGGTAATTGGCAAAGCCCCGAATATTAGGACTTTCCCTATAAAATTGGGACATCTGGTCACCCTAGTTGCCAATGGCAAAATGATTAGCCACCGACCTGTCACAGTCTTGGTAACCTGCTTCCAGATGGCAATTGCAGCTCACTTCTGGCCTCTCTCAACTGCGTGTCCTGGTACTTAAGGGCCAAGGGAAGCTCATCACACACTCCAGAAAGGCATCTTTCCTCATACAGAAGTTCTAGAACCACTGACGGTCATCGTCCTAGGTCCGCATGATAAGGCAGTCCCATTGCTCTGTGCTTGTGGTCCTGCTCCAGAATTGCCAATCAGCTTACTGGGATTCCACAGCTATTAAAAGCTGCATCAGCTATCTCCACTGCTCCATATCTGCATGCAGCCTGCATGATCTCCTTAACAAGCCCTGCTGCCATCGTTTTCTCAGGATGACAAGCGGCTGCTGAAATGCCCTCTGTTGTGTCTGATGTCCTGTATCCGTCTTGAGTTGGGTTAATGCCAACATCTCAGAGTAGGAGCCATGGTTACCCACAGATTGGGACAGAGGTCCACCCTGGACAGAAATCTAGAGAGTGTCAAACAAGAAGTACTTCATTGAGTTGGTGGGCTAAGACCACTTCCACACAGGTGCCCAGATCGTCCCAAAATACGCTTCCAAAAAAAAAAAATAATTCATAGAGTGGCGCAGCTTAGAGCAGGACTAAGAACTATGGGATGTGCTCCCAGAAGTTCTACGGCCTTACAGGCGTGAGCACAGTACCAGTGTGGATGCAGCAATTCCACTGTGGCTTTGCAGTGTGGACACTCACACTGCTGCTAGGCCAACCTGGTTGTCAATCACTTGAGTTACCAAAATCATGTGATTGTAGTGAAGGGTGCTGGATTGGAACTCTGACTGAATTCTTCTACTTATCCATAGAAGAGATATAGCACAGGCAGTGGCAATTCAGGTTGCCGTACACTGCCCCAGCAACACACTGGAGAACTGACATCTAGGGTTTAGTGGTGGGTTGAGGCAATATAGCCATTCAGTCCTTAGTTTCTTTGTTAACTCCATTGGCAAGGGTGACATGATTGTGTGGATTCTTATCTGTTGGGAACTGGACTGGCGCCACTAGGTTAATTTCAAATAGACCTCATGTTGTAGCAACTTTTGGTAACTACAATTTTGGACTGGACTTGAACTCACCACCTTGAGATAGAAGGCTCTATATTTCACCAGCTATTTCCTTCCCTGTCCAGTTCCCTGCAGAAATGCTGTCACAAAGTTCTCTTTATTGAACTATCAAAGCCAGCTCAGTTTAGTCATTTTTATTTTGGTTCTCTTTTAACAACACTCTAAAGGTGGGGGAGAGGGCGCTAGAGGGTTTAGTCTGAATTTGCAGATTGCTAACTTCAAGATCCCCAACCATAGGGATAGCTCAGTGGTTTGAGCATTGGCCTGCTAAACCCAGGGTTATGAGTTCAATCCTTGAGGGGGGGCCACTTAGGGATCTGGGGCAAAATCAGTACTTGGTCCTGCTAGTGAAAGCAGGGGGCTGGACTCGAAGACCTTTCAAGGTCCCTTCCAGTTCTAGGAGATGGGATATCTCCATTAATTCAACATATATAAATCCAGTTAACCGCCTCTCCCTTGTGCATGTGCCAGACAGCAATGGAAGGAATATAATCCTCAAAAACATTATAGCAATTGCACATAGTTTGCTTCCCCAGTTTTAGGGTTAACATTTGTTGCCCCCTTGTCTTTAGAGGAATTTCCAATAGGCTTAGAAAAAAGTGAAACTGGTCATCATTTAATATTTTGCACAATCATTTTAATAAGCCTCCAACAAAGCCAACATGTAGCCATTTGATTTAAGTACAGAATATGCTCGACTTGCTTCTGAGGGTAACATGAAGCAAGGAAAGAAAGCAGAGTGACTAATAAGATGACTGAGACTTTCTGGAGTGGAAATAATAGTTGGATTAAATGTGCAAAGAGTGTGAAATAGGCCACTGAGTCAGCGCTAATGCTTATTGATTGGGTTTTGGGTCATATCCACAATGCTAATATTTCTGTAACCTTTTTAGACAAACGTCCTTTCTATCTTAGTCCCTTCTGTACAGCCCTGGTGTGTGTCAAAGATCTCATGCTACTTTCCAGAGAGGGTAGAGATTAATAACCCGTGTCTTGCCCGATAGTCCCACTCAATAAAACACATTTTAATATTCAAGGCTGAGCAGGAGCTGTTATTAAAGACACAATAACTGCTCTGATTACACATAGTCTCTACTCTACCAGTTTACAACTAATTACTTTGTATTTCACTTTGGGATATGGATATCATGAGTAGGAAACAGTGTATAAACCCAAATTCTGTTCTATATTTAGCTTCAGAGTATCTCATCCTCCGCATGTTCAGAATTCTATCCCTTATTAATTTTTGTTGATCATTGGATTTTGTTCCAATTTTTCAACAAGCATTTGAATTTTTTTTTTCCTGGTAAAATTCCTAATTGAGTAGTGCAAAAAATACTTTCGAAGCAAGCCTGTGCTTGGCTTCCAGCCCTTTGCATGGTAGTATCAACCTGTTGGATCTGACAACAGTAGCCCTTAGGTGATGTATTTTTTCAGTCAGTAAAATAGTCAGGATCACTGTCAAACAGTACAGGGTTTGCAACCTTTTAAAACTATGTAAAATGCTAGTGTCTGTAGAACAGTGGTTCTCAAACTAGGGCCACTGCTTGCTCAGGGAAAGCCCCGGCGGGCCAGGCCGGTTTGTTTACCTGCCACGTCCTCAGGTTTGGCCGATCGCAGCTCCCAGTGGCTGTGGTTCACTGCTCCAGGCCAATGGGAGCTGCAGGAAGCGGCACGGGCCGAGGGACGTACTGGCCGCCGCTTCCAGCAGCTCCCATTGGCCTGGAGTGGCGAACCACGGCCACTGGGAGCTGCGATCGGCCAAACCTGCGGACGTGGCAGGTAAACAAACTGGCCCGGCCCACCAGGGGCTTTCCCTGAACAAGCGGCGGCCCTAGTTTAAGAACCACTGCTGTAGAATAACACTGCAGCATAGCTTGTGTTGTACAACATACCATAATAAGCCAGCAGATGGTGCCTAAGTGCAAGCAGCCAAGTTTTGGTGGATCAGTCGCCAAGAGGGGCAAGAAGCCGGAGGATTCCAGAACAGTTGGGAGGAGTAGGTGGAGAGGCAGGGGGGAGAAGCGCCTCGGTGGAAAGGGAGAAGGACTGTGTTGCACTGGGTGTGGGTGTCTGTGAGCCCAGGGAACAGGCCTGTGATGAACACTGCTAGACTGCAACTGGTGGTGAACACTTTGGATTCAGACTCACGTGTCCCAAGGGCAGGTGAAGGCTGAGTAGCCAAGGAGCAAGGGCACCCCGACAGGTCAGAGGTCCAAACTGAGCAGCCACCGAGCAGCGCACCCCACCAAGCTAGCGCATTTCTGCTTTATGTGCACCACTCGTGTGATCGGAGGCCTCAGGTGGGCTGTGCATGTGTGTGAAGGTTTTGGGTACCTTGGGGGGGGGGGGGGCGGAAAGGGGAGGGATGGTACTATTGTTTCACTGTCGCTGTTTAATTCCCTTCAGTCCCCCATCCCCTTTCGGCCCGTCAGTCTGTACCCATTCCCTTGCTTATATTTCTTTATATAAATGGTCTCAGAATTCCTGTGTGTGAAATTGGGTCTTTGCGTTAGGGGCCTCTGGATCCATGTAAGCAAAGGGGGTTTATGCCCAAACCAAAAAGAGAAATAGGTTCAGATGCGTGCTACCTTAGGACATCTACCAGCATCTGTGTCCAGCTCAGAGAAGGGGTGCAGAGTTGGCACAATACGATTATGCCTTATTGTGTAATGTTTATTGTCCAGGCTGTGAAAAGTGTTACTGAATTGCTTTAACAACAGTTTTCACAGAAGAATTTTGGACTGCTAAATAAGAAGTCTGATGTGACGTTTCTCTCATCATGATTATCCTTTCCTCTCCAATGGCCTTACATGGCTATATCAATGTGAAACAGGAGCACTTAAATATTACTGTGTTGAAATCACTGGGAAAGAAGAAACTTTCTTTTCTAATTTTGTAATCAAATGGTGTTCTTGAGAAGCTGAGAAAGTACTGATAAGACTACCTATCTTATCAGTTATATTTTCCAAACATAGAGATAAGCCCCATCTAAAACCTCACTTCTAAATACCAAGAGTTTACGAGTGTTTGAAATTGAGATCCAAGTAGTGTAATTTGAGCCTATCCCTATCCAAAATAACAGGTTGTTTCTCCTTTATTTCCCAACTTAATTAATAGTTGGCCCAGTAACTTCACCTCCCTGTGCCTCAGTTTCCCCATCTATAAAATGGGGATAATGATACTTGCCTCTTTTGTAAAGTTCTTTGTGACATACTGATTAAAAAAAACCCAATAAGAGCAGGGTATAATTATAATCGGTAGTCTTGTCTAAACTATTTCAATGCCTGTTGAGCGTGGTTAGGATACAACACAACATTGAGATAGGATGCTCATTTTGTGTTTGCTACTATCCTACTAAAGTTTTAAATGTTCTATTCAAAATGTTATGCCTGATTCTTGGTTTATGCAGGTGTAATTCTAGTTGGGGGTGGGGGAAGAGAGAGAAACATCAGTCCAAGAATTTAAACCCTCCACTAGCTTTTTACATTGCCTGTGTATCAGACAGAGAGGTGGATGTTAGATCAGTTGGGGCCAGAGATCGAACACCTATATGGGTCAGTCTCGTCTCAAGAACATTGGCAGATTCTAAGGATATTCACTTCAGCACAGTACACAGATGAAGAGTAAATGATTACTTTTCTAAAGATAACAGTTTGTGATTCTGAAATGAAGCACAGAAGCCAGAAAGATCCTGCATACTGTGATTTCAAGACACACAACTTCTATGATCAAACATACTTTTTACCCTCTGCTACTTTTTAATATCCACAAACTGAGAGGTTTGGAAGAAACATCTTCAGGTGGAACCCTCAGTAAAGAGAAATTATCTGGTGAGCACTTGGTGATGTGCACTGATCAGTGCTTAATTTGTTACGAAAGAGGTGCTGGGGCCAGGGCCAGCTCCAGGCACCAGCTAAGGAATCAGGTGCCTGGGGCGGCCAATAGAAAGGGGCAGCACGCCGACCGGAATTGGGGCGGCACGTCCGGGTCTTCGGCGGCAGTTCAGCAGCTGCTCAAGCGCCCTGCTTTAGTCTTCAGCAGCGGGTTCTTCACGCCGTCTCTTCCTCTTCGGCGGAAGCTCAATGGGGTTTTTCTTTTTTTTTTTCGCCGCTTGGGGGTTCAAGCAATTTTTTTACTTTCATAACTGACACAGCAAGTCCAACGGTGCCAGGGCTCTGAACTGCCAAGCCGAGAGGTGCCCCGCGGGGCTCAGCCAGGAACAAATTAAGCACTGGCACATGAGAGCTCCAGGCTAGATTCCTGGTCAGGAATGCCTTGGGAAGAAGGAGTGCTGCAGAAGCGGTGTGCTTTTTAGAGATGTAGTGACTGGTACAGGAAGTGATAAGAGCTCAGTGTGGGTGGCGGGATAGCTGAGTGGTTTGAGCATTAGCCTGCTAAACCCAGGGTTGTGAGTTCAATCCTTGAGGGGGCCACTTAGGGATCGAGGGCAAAATCAGTATTTGGTCCTGCTACTGAAGGCAGGGGGCTGGACTCAATGACCTTTCAAGGTCATCCCTTCCAGCTCTATGAGATAGGTATATCTCCATTTATTTAACCTGTGCAGTCCTTCTGGACAGAAGGATGGTGGCCTTAAACTCATGCCTTCCAAGTGTTTGGAGGAATGCTTGGGGCTCTAAGAAATATACTGAAGATACCCAACCATAAACAGAGTTGCCACCTTTTAAAGGGAATGCAGAGGGGAGCATTAACTATTGATATGATCCCCTCTTCCAAATTTCTAAATAGTCTGCTTTAAACCATTCTTTACTCTAAAAAATATTCACTAAACTGTACTGTACAAATAATTTAACATGACAGGGTGGTTTAGAATGTGCATTGCTTAATTTGCTGCATTAATAACTAGACATCAAGAAACTATTTTATCAGCTCCCTTGAATTCACTGAAATTTGATGAGTCACAGGGAAAGTTGAAACAAATTACATGAATCATGATCTGCACTATTTTTCATAGGCTGTTGTCTTTAGTGGTCTACCATCAAGAAGTATGGCCCTGATCCTGCAGACAATTATTCCCATGCATAACTGCAGTGGTTCTCAACCAGGGGTATGTGTATCACTGGGGGTACACAGAGGTCTTCCAGGGGGTCCATCAGTTCTTCTAGATATTTGCCTAGGTTTACAACAGGCTACATAAAAAGGACTAGCGACATCAGTACAAACTAAAATTTCATACAGACAATGACTTGTTTATACACCTCTATATACTATACACTGAAATGCAAGTACAATATTTATATTCCAATTAATTTATTTTATAATTATATAGTAAAAATGTGAAATTAAGCAATTTTTCAGTAATAGTGTGCTGTGACACTTCTGTATTTTTCTGTCTGATTTTGTAAGCAAGTCGTTTTTAACTGAGGTGAAAGTTGGGGTATGCAAGACAAATCAGATTCCTGAGAGGGATACAGTAGTCTGGAAAGGTTGAGAGCCACTGCATAACGGTAATCCTATGGGTACTCATATAGGACTACTCATATGAATAAAGAGTGTGTGAAAGTTGGCCGGAGTACTTCAGAAAGGGATCTGGGGGTCAGAGTGGATCACAAGCTAAATATGAGTCAACATGGTTGCAAAAAAAGCAAACATCATTCTGGGATCAAGTATCAGGGGGTAGCCGTGTTAGTCTGTATCTACAAAAACAACAAGGAGTCTGGTGGCACCTTAAAGACTAACAGATAGTCTTTAAGGTGCCACTAACATCATTCTGGGATGTATAAGCAGGAGTATTGTAAGCAAGACATGAGGAGTAATTCTTCTGCTCTACTCCGTGCTGATTAGGCCTCAACTGGAGTATTGTGTTCATTTCTGGGCACCACATTTCAGGAAAGATGTGGACAAATTGGAGACAGTCCAGAGAAGAGCAACAAAGATGACTAAAGGTCTAGAAAACATGACCTACGAGGGAAGATTGAAAAAATTGGGTTTGTTTAGTCTGGGGAAAAGAAGATGAGAGGGGACATGATAACAGTTTTCAAGTACATGAAAAAATGTTCTCCTTAACCTCTGAGGATAGGGCAAGAAACAATGGGCTTAAATTATAGTAATGGAGGTATAGGTGGAAATAAGGAAAAAACTTCCTAATTGTCAGGGTGGTTAAGCACTGAAATAAATTGCCCAGGAAGGGTGTGGACTCTCCATCACTGGAGATTTTTAAGAGTAGGTTAGACAAACACCTATCAGGGATGGTCTAGATAATACTTAGTCCTGCCATGAGTGCCAGGGACTGGACTAGATGACCTCTTAAGGTTCCTTCCCAGCCTACGATTCTATGATTCTACTGATGGGTTCTCAAACACTTTCATTCTGCAGATTACCAGGATCTCAATATACTGAGCACCCTGGTCTAGCAGTTAGACTGAGTCAGGTCACGTACCGGCTTTGTGCCTCAGTTTACCTAACAGTACACTTACCTGTTAGGATGTGATACTTAATTAAATGTGAATGTTTTCATTAACAGCTCCTCAAGTGTAATGTGCTACATAACAGATCCTGAGGCATAATAGTCAATGAGTCTGATTGTCCTCTGACTTAAACTTGTGTAAATGAGGAGTAGAAGTCAATGGTGTACCCCAGTGCAAAACTGGTGTGAGGCCAGAATCAGGCCATTTATATACAAAAGTATTTATTATTATCATTATCATCAGATGCCCACCTCCATTACAATACTCTGAAATGTTAATCAGTACAGTCAGACTTTGGGGCTAAATCCTTTCAGACTCAAACAATTTTATAATGATCGTATTTCAGTACTGGGTCAAGTAAGGAGTAGTTCAGCATTAGTTTAATGAGCTGCCTCTAGAAATCACAAATACTGCATTCCTTGGAAGATTATGGATTCCTTTCGTCTAATTATGTCTTTACTTAGGAGGCATGAGGCTTTGTGAAATGCTCTGCTTACCCTGAATGAACCCCCATTTACTCTACATTTTTACTGCAGGAATCCTTCCAAACATTGCTCAGATGGAATTTCACATCTGACAAAAGAAACAGATAATGTTCATTGAGCAAAATTTATATTGCTTGAGTTTGCGTTACTATTTCATGCAGTCATGCCTCTGGTGTGTTCTTCTGCAATACAATTACTCTCCAGAGACTAATCCTGGGAAATGCTCAATTTTTAGCAGGAGGAAGTGACAAGTATTATTAAGTAAATATGATGTAAATGCTCTCGATCTTTTTAAAATAAAAATTAAAACCTTTGTTTTTCTATTTTTGAAGGGTTTTAGGGAACTTGACACAGCAACTGTCATTTCCTTGGATTATTAGGCAACTAGCTCTGCTACACTGTGGCAAAACATATATCCTCCCTCCTGTTTAACAGAGTTTGGATGCTTCTTTCTGCTAGTGACGAAGAGCTGACAGCAATAGAGATTTCACCTTCAACTCAAAGCCCCCAAACTGATGAGGTGATAATATTCTGCTCTGGGGAAACTTGTGCAGCTCTACATTATCCAAGGTCTTCTTTTGACAACATTCCTGATTCTCTATTTGCATGCTTCTGTGAGCTTGCCTTATGCAGGAGACTTGGTTAAGTCTTATAGGTGACCAGAGCAGTCGGGGCAGGGAGAGGGGCGGGGGGGGGGGGGGGGGAGAACTGCAGGCAAAGGTGACACACTTTGATATGACTGTAGGCAGCTAATCCTAAATTACCTGTTTATAAGGTCATTTAAAAAACATGGGGGAAAATGCATAATGCTATTTCTTTCCAAAGGAAAAGCTGAGGCTAGGTGAAATAATAATTTAGGCTTGAACCTTAAAAGATGGCTATTTTGAATTTTGCAAGCCACAGTGAGATCACGCTTTAATAGCTTACTGTCTTCTATTTGCTGTATAAGATAAGGCACTTGATTTGTGGCTGAAAGATGATCTAGGATAAATTAGTAATAGAAACAGTAGGGTGTTTATATGTAAAATGCATGTCTAATATATTTCACATATTCTGAGCTGTATGTTTTTTAGTTACTAAACATTCCTCAGAGCAGGGAAAGCATCTTCCTCCATGTTCTGTGTAGCACTGAGTACACAATAAACAATATCTGAAGTTTTGATAAAAGTTTAATGATATGGAAGAAGAACTTTGCCAATGTTATTGGGGATCCCTACCTGCTGATACAAATACATAAGGCACTAATGAAATAGCTTCCTATACCATTTAAAGTATATTTTAAAATGTCTTCCTACTGTTAATATCCGTGTGCTAGACAATCTCAAAATAATGCAACATAGCTTCTTTTCCAGTTACTATTGATCATGTGAAAACCAGGAAAGCACCTTTCCACATGCAAAACTTTGCAACCACACGTAAAGGGCTGCTCTTGTAGAGCAATCCTGGAAGACTATTAAATCTGGAATTCTCTCCCTCTCTCTCTCACACACACACAGCCCTGCAGCACAGAGAGTCCTAATTGCACCTAAAAAACCCCTATATTCATTTGCAAAACAGAAGTAACTCAAGAGCATTTTACAAAGAGTCAAGATCCATGCCAGAGCTGAATATAAACACCTTTTATATCACATAATAAACATAGCCTGCCATCATTATTGCTGCTGCTTACTGAAAGAGACACCAGTTTGTGAAAAATAAGAAAAAGTACCTTTTGAATTCTTCCATCAATATCCAAATAAATACACTTGGGTCGGTAAGTTGAGGAGCCGGATCCCATCTTGTTACAATTGGACTTTTACTGTACTTTCTCAGTGTCAGCTATAGAACAGGAAAAAAGGTTTAGCCAAACAACACTGAGCCACCACTGCCAGATCCTTTAGTGTCTTTGCTCTTCTATATGCCACAGTCTCATGCTATGAAGATCCCTCCTCTAACATGCATGCATTTTGCTGTGGCTGTGTGTGCGCGTGCCCCCTCCTCTTAGTTTTTCTTTTCTCTGACTCCAGCTGCCTTGGACAGGGAAACACAAGCTTCAGATCCTGTCTTCAAGTGCCCTCCCGATTCCCATAGCAACCCCCTTTGACTTCAGAGCTGGGAGCCTGTGGGCAATCAATCTGTAATGCTGTACTGGAGAGCGGGGCTTGATTAGCTGCTTTCAACACACAAGACAAAGTACCACTTATCACTGGGAGAATCCTCTACATTAGACTGCAGTCAGTGTCACTTATTTTTATGGTGAAATGGAAACAGAATAATCAATTAACATCTATCCTTTCAGTTGCCTTTCTATGCATTTTAAGAAGTGTGACAGACTCCCAGCTGCACTGAACGCTGACCCAACCCACTTTAAAAACACCATGTAGCCAGAGCTGGGACTGACCCAGCTAAAACTAAGCAGTTTCATTTATATACCGCCTTTATCATTGCATAGAACACAAGCCAGGCAAGAAAGAGTTACAGTAATAAAGTTTTAAGAAAACAAAGCCTGCCTGTTGCTATTGACCAATGTCCTAAATGCAATTCCTCTGTTTAAAAGAAATATAGGTAAATGTTAAGTACTCTGGGAAACGTGTACCATATTTGAAAACACAGTCTAAAAACTGGAGGGAGCAATACATTTGCTGTTTGATTCTAAGAGAACTCCAAATGCCATCTGCTGAATGTCTGTCTTGTTTTGCATTGTCAGTGTCTATGGGGAACAAGAACAGTGGTTGGTAATTCTCCGTGGTAGTGTGAAGAGACTTTGAGACAGCGATTCCTCTGACTTCACAAGGCAGACATGATCAGGCAAGCTGTGAGCAGGAAGTGCTGCTGGAAATAGCGCATTAGGTTACTTTTATTTCTAAGTGCTTTCTGCGGCTTTTAGTGGTTCTGCAGCTGAGTTAATAAAATATTTCCCTGACTCTTTTGTGTGGCAGCCTGAGAGAAACTATGGAAGATGCGAAACGGTGGATACACTGAGGGCCCAAATCTGCCTCTCTGACTCACATGACGGCCCTTATTGTATGAGCTGATGTTAATGGGACTACTTGTGTAGTGAGGTACTCCTCAGTATGAGTAAAGGTGTCAGAATTGAGCCCTAAGTAACTGAGGAAAAGGACCATGGACAGAGTCAAAAGTGAGTCAGAACCTGCAGGCCTTATTCAAGCAGAACTCTCATGGATTTAAATGGGAGCTTTGCCCGAGTAATAAGTCCAGATCAGACCCACAATTGTATCAATACCACCCTAACAGTGTCGGCAGACAATCTTTATAAATGATGACCTAGAGCTCTTTATAAGATCTCAGAGTTTAGTAAACCACTTTTATTAGAAGGTCTACTCTCTTATTTCATAATCTCACTGTAGATTTATAAAAGTTGGTTGAAGATAAGCAGATTTTTTAAATTCTCTTGTAACAAACTTCATGACAGGCCAGGAGTAGGATTTGAATCCTGGCCATTTATCACCAAACCATACAACTCCAACACTTGAAATAAAGGAAAACCTCCATTACATAGCAGCAGTAGTAGGCTGTTGTTATTTATAGTGTAACTCCTCGAGGAAAGGGGCATGACACACACTTTAGCAACATGTTTCACTTTCCCTGCTGATTTGTTTAGCACATTATTCTGTTACTGAGGCTCATATGCATCTTCATATATTCAACCAATAATCTTGGGTATTAGTTACATCACTCACCTGTTTTTGTGTTTGTCTAGTTTGATCAGTCCTCTGTTCTTTTCAAAACACTTTTAGCACTTTGAGCTGGAGAGACCCACTCCTTATCCCAAGCACCCAACCAAATGGAACATGCCTAGGTTAGCATTCAGAAAAATGCAAGAAGTTCCTCCAGTTCTCATTTCAGGTTCAATTCTGTCCATGCATGTGTAAGTGGGGGAATGATCCCGCTATTGTGGGGAATTTTCCTGACTTATACACTACCCCGGTGAAATGGGTTAGCAAAAGGATCTGAGTCGGGGTGGACAAACTATGGCCTGGGGGCCACATCCGGCCCTTCGGATGTTTTAATTCGGCCCTCAAGCTCCCGCAGGGGAGTGGGATCCAGAGCTTGCCCCACTCCGCATGGCTCCTGGAAACAGCAGCAGCATGTCCCCCCTCTGGCTCCTATGCATAGGGGCAGCCAGGGGGCATCACATCCTGCCCCTGCCTCAAGCGTTGCCCCTACAGCTCCCATTGGCCAGGAACCATGGCCAATGGGAGCTGCGGGGGCGGTGCCTGTGGACAGGTCAGCATGCAGAGCCGCCTGGCCACGCAGGAGGGACATGCCGCTGCTTTCGGGAGAGGTAAGCACCGCCCGGAGCCTGCCCCCTTGCTCCCCCATCCCAACTCCCTGCCCGAGCTCTGATTCCCCTCCTGCCTTCCGAACCCCTCGGTCCCACCTGGAGCACCCTCTTGCACCCCAAACCCCTTATTCCCAGCCCCACCCCCAGCCGGAGCCCTCACCCCCTCCCGCACCCCAACCCTCAATTTCGTGAGCATTCATGGCCTGTCATACAATTTCCATACCCAGATGTGGCTCTCGGGCCAAAACGTTTGCCCATCCCTGATCTGAGTCCTTGCTCCCACTTCCTTTACCCAGAGGCCTGCCTGACCTCAAGGGTTCCCCTTCCACTCTCCTGTGTGTTAGAGTCCTCGTAACCCCGACAAGGCTGGGCCCAGGATTCCTGGGGGGCTCGACCCCCACACTTGTCGTGGTCACTTAGGGCAGGGGCTAGGGTGTCCCCACTCTGGGGTGCTCTCTGAAATGTCTCTGGAATGTAAGGGAAGTTCAGTCTCTTCCTCACATGTCCCAGGCCTCCTTCTCAGGCTCTGGCTGTGCTGCAGGGATGCTGCGGGCCGGCTACTTGCTCTGGTGGTGGCCACACGCCCTCAGGCTCTAGGTGGCAGGACCCTTCTTCCCAGCGTTGCCCCTGCCCCGTCAGGGTTATGATCCCCCTCCGAGTCTGGCCTGCCAGGCCTCTTGGCTGGGGGTGTCTCCCTGCGTTGGGCCTGCTGCCCAGGATCCCCCTCACTCTCCCCAGCTGCTCCCCACACCTAGCTCCAGACTGCTCCAGCTCCACCACTCTGCCTCAGCTCCAGCTCCACACTGCCTCAGCACGGCTGCTGCTCTGCCTCCAGCTCCCTGGGCTGCTTTTCTGGCCCCTCTGGCTCTGGTTGCTGCAGCTCTGCTCCCAGCCCAGGTCTGCTCTGTGGGCTGCTCCCAGCTCTGACCTGCTTCCTGGGCTGCTTTTCTGGCCTGGCTCTGCTCTGCTCCCCAGCTCAGCTTGGGCCCCTGCTTTCTCCTTAGCTCTGCCCCACTCTGTCTGACCCAGGCAATTCCAGCTCACACGGAGGACAGGACCTGGGGCATTGGCTTCTCCCCATTGCCCCTGGGGACTGTCAGTCTCAGGGTCCTGATTTCCCATTGACCCTTCCCCTTACTTTTAGTACGGGGAGCTAGCCAATCACTGGGATTTTAGTAAGAGGACAACAGTCCTCTTACACATGCAACTTCAGTCAACTTCAATAGTATTTCTAACTACCTTTGAGCCTAGTTTTTATAACCTGACTTCTATTTTTGTAGAGACACTAAGAATTATTGGTGAATTTCCTTAACATGCTGTTTACTCTCTCTTCATGATCATTAATGAAGATGTGAGGAGATCAGACTAGAGGACCACCGTGGTCCATCTTGGCCTTGGAATCTATGATAAGCGTGACTGGACCCAACACCAATCCCTTTTGTACCCCCATAGATCTCTCTTTCAACTTGATGGATTGCCATGTACCATTGTCCTTTTCTTGTGGATCTAGAATTAAAGCACTGCTAAAGCCATCTAATCCAGCTCCCTGCCCATGCATATTATTCCCTACTCTACATTTACCAGTGTTTTGTCCTCCAGCCAGGGCCGGTGCAAGGAAGTTTCGCGCCCTAGGCGAAACTTCCACCTTGCGCCCCGCCCAGCCCTGCGGCAGCTCTCCCCCCTTGAGGCGCCCTCTCCCACCCTGCGGCATCTCCCTCCCCGGGGAGCCGTGTGGCAGCTTCCCACCCCAGCTCACCTCTGCTCTGCCTCCTCCCCGAGCATGCCGCCCCCACTCTAATTCTCCTCCCCTCCCAGGCTTGCAGCGCCAAACAGCTGTTTGGCGCTGCAAGCCTGGGAGGCGGGAGAAGTGGAGCGGCAACCGCGCGCTCGGGGAGGAACGCTGTAAAAAAAATTGGGGGAACCACTTTTTGGCACCCCCAAATCTTGGTGCCCTAGGCAACCGCCTAGTTCGCCTTAATGGTAGCACCGGCCCTGCCTCCAGCCAGTTTCAAATCCATGTGACTGCATTCCTATCCCAGACAATTAGAAGTAATTTTGAGAATAAGACTTTGGGCTTGTCTACGTTTAAAATGCTACAGTGGCACCACTGCAGTGCTTGAGTGTAGATACTCCCCACGCTGACAGGAGGGGTTCTCCCATCAGCATAGGTAATTCATCTCCATGAGAGGCGGTAGTTAAATTGATGGAAGGATTCATCATCGCTTTAGTGCACAGTCTGCACTGGGTGTTAGGTCGGCTTAACTATGCTGCTCAGGGGTGTGGATTTTTTACACCCCTGAGCAACATAGTTAAGCCAAGTTCATTTTCTAGTGTGGACCTCAGACCTTTGTGACATTGGGTTCAACCATCCAGCGCACTAGATCCTGCCAGGGGAGGCAAAGGAGGCTTTCATCAAGGCCACCAAGGGGAAACCCCTGTACTTGCAGAAAGCACAGTTGGTTCTCTAGCGTTTATACAGGAAAGACAGGATCACAGTTTTTAAAGCTTCATCTGAAAGAGAGACACAGAGAAGTGGAAATGGAAATGTAATTATCTGCCTCAGAAACATGAAGGGCCAGATGCTGGTCTTAGCATGATTTGAACCAACCGTTTCAGGAAGCTTAGATATTTCTTGGGATTAGGTTACCTAGCCATCCCTCTGGCTAAAGAACAGGGAGGTTATTAAAAATAAATCAAACATTTTTCTAGCCTATTTTGTATCTCTGCCTCCCATTTTGCTTCCTCTGCCTCACCTGTGTCCTTTTTCCAATTTCCAAGCTGCTACTATAAGCCTCTCTCAGGTCTGACTTTCACAGACTCCCCTGAGGGCCTTGTCTTACTGCTTTACTCTTCCATATTTTTTAACTCTTCCACTTATTCTAATGCGTCATTTTCTCTACCCCAAAGCTCAAAAATGTTCCTCTCACTGTCCTCCCCCGCCCCCAGTTATCTCTCTGTGAATCTGTTTTTCTCACTCACCTCTCTTTTGGGGTTTTTTCTCCTCAGTTTCTCCACTCTCACTCCTAGATTTCCACCCCCCCCCCAATCTGTGTTTTAGGGCTTGTCTTCACAGGAAAGTTTTACACATTATACTGGGATAGTGATACTGGGCATAACACACACACCCCTGCCCCCTGTGTGGATACTCTTATTCTGGAATAAAAGAGGGTTTTTTTGGTTTAGCTTAAACCCCTTTAAATTCACACCTTCACTTATACCAGTACAACTTTCCCATGTAGACTAGCCCTTATGCTTTCTCTCCTCCCATTTCTTTTATACCTTTGCCATTTCCCCCCTAGCCAGCACTGGAAACAATCACATTTGACGCTGATTACACCCTGCTGAATCAATGATCACAGAACATTTCTAAGATATCATTGCACCTGTCCATCCAGGTTGCCAAGGCATGTGTTCAAGCCTTCATCCTCTAGCACCTCTACTATTGGCACCAGCCACATTTCCCCCTCTCTGCCAAAAATCCATTCAAAGGGCTGCTGCCAGGATCATCTTCCTGGCTCACTGCTTAGACCTCTTTGCCCTCCTCTTTGTACCCCCCTCCACTAGCTCTCCCTGCTCCATCCAAACTCCTCGTCTTTGCCTTGAAGGCGCTTCATCACTTAGTCCCCCACTATTGATCAGATCTACTCACTTACTGAGACATCCACCCTCTCCTTTGCTCCACCAATGATACCAGCCTCAATCCGCTTCCCCCTTATGCAACTTTGTGTGTTCCTCCTACCCAGCCCTCCTTGTGTGGGGAAAAAATACCCGTTAAAATGTGCAGAGCTCCTTTAAATCTTCCTTAAAACCTGTCTCTGTTGTGATGCTTACAAATTGCTACCATCTGGCATTAGTTTGGCAAGTGAAATTCTGAGACTTCTCCTTTCATGGTAAACTCTGTGGTATTGTTACCAAATCCCCCACCTCCACCCCGTTTCCTACAAATGTTGTATGCAGTCTACCTTGTAGTTTGCCAGCTCTCTGGAGCTTTGACTATCTGTATTGATACTTGCCCTGTCCAGAGCCTAGCACAATGAGGCCCCGATTCTTGATCAGGGCTCCTAAATGTTACCATAACATAAATAAAAACATAATGATCATTTAAAAGCTGTAGCCTGTATACCATTTCATTGTCCTTTAGAACTACTACTTCACTAGCATACCAAAGACTGGCAGATGCCAATTAATGGGTTCTTGCACATGAGCGCATCTAACTGGAGCAGAGGGAAACAATCCCATAGTTGGGACCCTCCTTCCAGATGATGTTGTGGTATCCTCTTGCACTGAGGATACCTCTCCGGGGAAGGGAACTCCAGTTATTAGGAAAAGGCAGGTGTTAGTAATGGGAGATTTGATCATTAGAAACATAGATAGCTGGGTTTGTGATGACCGGGAGAACCGCATGGTGACCTGCCTGCCTGGTGCGAAGGTTGCGGATCTCTCAAGGCATCTAGATAGACTTACGTGTAGTGCCGGGGAGGAGCCAGTGGTCGTGGTATATGTAGGTACCAATGACAAAGGGAAGGCTAGGAGAGAGGTCCTAGAGGCCAAATTTAGGCTGCTGGGTAAGAGATTGAAGTCCAGGACCTCCATGGTAGCATTCTCTGAGATGCTTCCAGTTCCACACGCAGGGCCAGTTAGACAGGCAGAACTGCAGGGTCTCAATGCGTGGATGAGACGATGGTGTAGAGAGGAGGGGTTTAGATTTATTAGGAACTGGGGAAACTTTTGGGAAAGGGGGAGCCTATACAGAAAGGATGGGCTCCACCTAAACCAAAATGTAACCAGATTGCTGGCACTTAACATTAAAAAGGCCGTAGAGCTGTTTTTAAACTAAGGGCTGGGGGAAAGACAACAGGTGTGGAGGAGCACGTGGTTTGGACAGAGACATCCCTTAGGGGAGGATCTATTAATAGAGAATCTCTATGTCCTAGTGAGGATGGAAAATGATAAAATACAGGCAGGATCTGATCAGAAATAGTCAAATAAAAGAAGAGTCCCATTCAATTACATTGTGTAATGGCAGACAGCTAAAAGGAGACAAGATTTTAAACTGCTTTTATACCAGTGCTAGGAGTCTAAATAATAAAATGGGTGAACTAGAGTGCCTCATATTAAATGAGGATATTAATATAATAGGCATCACAGAAACTTGGTGGAATGAGAATAATCAATGGAATACAGTAATACCAGGGTACAAAATATATCGGAAGGACAGAACAGGTCGTGCTGGTGGGGGAGTGGCAGTATATGAGAAAGAAAGCGTAGAATCAAATGAAGTAAAAATCGTAAATGAATCAAACTGTACCATAGAATCTCTATGGATAGAAATTCCATGCTCTAATAACAAGAATATAGCGGTAGGGTTATATTACCGGCCACCTGACCAGGATGGTGATCGTGACTGTGAAATGCTCAGGCAGATTAGAGAGGCTATTAAAATAAAAAACTCAATAATAAAAATGGGGGATTTCAATTATCCTCATATTGACTGTGTGCATGTCACCTCAGGACAGGATGCAGAGATAACATTTCTGGACACCTTAAATGACTGCTTCTTGGAGACGCTGGCCCTGGAACCCACCACAGGAGACGCAATTCTTGATTTAGTCCTAAGTGGAGCACAGGATCTGGTGCAAGAGGTGAATGTAGCTGGACCGCTTAGTAATAGTGACCATAATAGAATTAAATTTAATATCCCTGTGGCAGGAAAAACACCACAGCGGCCCAACACTGTAGCATTTAATTTCAGAAAGGGGAACGACACAAAAATGAGGAGGTTAGTTAAACAGAAATCAAAGGATACAGTGCCAAAAGTGAAATCTCTGCAAGCTGTGTGGAAACTTTTTAAAGACACCATAATAGAGGCTCAACTTAAATGTATAGCCCAAATTAAAAAACCTAGTAAGAGAACCAAAAAAGAGCCACTGTGGCTAAACAAAGTAAAAGAAGCAGTAAGAGGCAAAAAGGCATCCTTTAAAAAGTGGAAGTTAAACCCTAATGAGGAAAATAGAAAGGAGCATAAACACTGGCAAATGAAGTGTAAAAATACAATTAGGAAGGCCAAAAAAAGAATTCGAGGAACAGTTAGCCAAAGACTCAAAAAGTAATAGCAATTTTTTTTTTAGGTACATCAGAAGCAGGAAGCCTGCTAAACAATTAGTGGGGCCACTGGATGATCGAGGTGCTAAAGGAGTACTCCAGGATGATAAGGCCATTACGGAGAAACTAAATGAATTCTTTGCATTGGTCTTCATGGCTGAGGATGTGAGGGAGATTCCCAAACCTGAGCCATTCTTTTTAGGGGACAGATCTGAGGAACTGTCCCAGACTGAGGTATCATTAGAGGAGGTTTTGGAACAAATTGATAATTAAACAGCAATAAGTCACTAGGACCAGATGGTATTCACCCAAGAGTTCTGAAGGAACTCAAATGTGAAATTGCAGAACTACTAACTGTAGCCTGTAACCTATCATTTAAATCAGCTTCTGTACCAGATGACTGGAGGATAGCTAATTTGACACCAATTTTTAAAAAGAGCTCCAGAGGTGATACCAGCAATTGCAGGCTTGTAAGCCTGACTTCAGTACCGGGCAAACTAGTTGAAACTATAATAAAGAACAATATTGTCAAACACATAGATGAACATAATTTGTTGAGGAAGAGTCAACATGGTTTTAGTAACGGGAAATCATGCCTCACCAATCTACTAGAATTCTTTGAGGGGGTCAACAAGCATGTGGACCCAGGGGATCCAGTGGATATAAAGTACTTAGATTTTCAGAAAGCCTTTGACAAGGTCCCTCACCAAAGGCTCTTATGCAAAGTAAGCTGCCACGGGATACAAGGGAAGGTGCTCTCATGGATTGGTAACTGGTTAAAAGATAGGAAACTAAGGGTAGGTATAAATGGTCAGTTTTCAGAATGGAGAGAGGTAAATAGTGGTGTCCCCCAGGGGTCTGTACTGGGACCAGTCCTATTCAACATATTCATAAATGATCTGGAAAAAGGGGTAAACAGTGAGGTGGCAAAATTTGCAGATGATACAAAATTACTAAAGATAGTTAAGACCTAGGCAGACTGCAAAGAGCTACAAAAGGATCTCTCAAAACTGGGTGACTGGGCAACAAAATGGCAGATGAAATTTAATGTTGATAAATGCAAAGTAATGCACATTGGAAAGCATAATCCCAACTATACATATAAAATGATGGGGTCTAAATTAGCTGTTACCACTCAAGAAAGAGATTTTGGAGTCATTGTGGATAGTTCTCTGAAAACATCCACTCAATGTGCAGCGGCAGTCAAAAAAGTGAACAAAATGCTGTGAATATTAAGAAAGGGATAGATATTAGGACAGAAAATATCATGTTGCCTCTATATAAATCCATGGTTCTCCCACATTTTGAATACTGTGTGCAGATGTGGTCGCCCCATCTCAAAAAAGATATATTGGAATTGGAAAAGGTTCAGAAAAGGGCAACAAAAATTATTAGGAGTATGGAACGGCTTCTGTATGAGGAGAAATTAATAAGACTGGGACTTTTCAGCTTAGAAAAGAGATGGCTAAGGGGAGAAATGATTGAGGTCTATAAAATCATGACTGGTGTAGAGAAAGTAGATAAGGAAGTGTTTACTACTTCTCATAACACAAGAACTAGGGGTCACCAAATGAAATTAATAGGCAACAGGTTTAAAACAAATAATAGGTAGTATTTCTTCACACAATCCACAGTCAACCTGTGGAACTCCTTGCCAGAAGATGTTGTGAAGGCCAAGACCATAACAGGGTTCAAAAAAGAACTAGATAAATTCATGGAGAATAGATCCATCAATGGCTATTAGCCAAAATATGCAGGGATGGTGTCCCTAGCCTCTGTTTACCAGAAGCTGGGAGTGAGCAACAGGGGATGGATCACTTGATGATTATCTTTTCTGTTCATTCCCTCTGGGGCACCTGGCACTGGCCACTGTCGGAAGACAGGATACTGGGCTGGATGGACCTTTGGTCTGACCCAGTAGGGCCATTCTTATGTGATAAGTCCCAGCAAAGTATATGGGCCCAATTTTGCAAATCCTTGCTAAAGAGTGTAGTGCTGCAAGTAGTCTCATCAACGACATTGACTTCAATGGGACTACTTACTGCGGTAAGCACTCTGCTCAGTAATAAGAGTTTGTAGGATTAGGGTCAAAGCTGAGGGTTTCAGATATGGTGTGTGGGTGGAAGATTTTATTGTAGAGCACGTCTTCTCTTGTACTATTTAGCAGAGTTTATGCTATTGCAGTTAGAGCTTATTATTACTAATATAAATGCATGTTATAATATACCATCTGTCATCCCAAAAGGATCCCAAAGCACTTGATAATTTTAAACTGAAACACATACCAAGACCAGTGAAGTGGAAAACAGCAGCTGTTTCACAGCACACAGGAGCTCTAGAGAACAATTTAGGACAGGAAATTAATAATACTGTATCCAACTGTAAACTAAAGAGGGAATAGTGTAGTCGAAGCTGGGGTTGGCGAGGACATTGAGGTTAACTCCCCTATTTTGGTAGTCCAAGCCCCAGTGACATTTTAGCTGAAAACAGACTTAAAAAACATATATAATACATTAGTGATCAAGAAAAAATGCCGAGTTTTTGCAAAATGAACACAGTGATGAATTTCTAAACAAAGTGTAGGTTTCCGTGGGTACGTTTACATGGCAAAACAAACAGGCAGCAAGTCTCACAGCCCGACCCAGGCTTGAGAGGCTCACACTACGGGACTAAAAATAGCAGAATAGACGTTTCTGAGACCCAGTCCCCTCGCCAGCCCTCATAGCCGGAGTGGGAATGTCTACACTGCTATTTTTAGCCCAGTAAAAGCATGAGCCTGAGTCAGTTGACCCGAGCTATGGAGATTTGCCGATGTGTCTTTTTTGGGGGGGAGAGGGGGAGGCGGCAGTTTAGACGTAGCCTGAGATACAATATTTTATAAGACAGGCCAGTCCAGAATAGGGCTATAGATATGGAGTGATATATTAGGATGCAAATCATGCTTTTTTGTGAGACATTGTCCTTGATGTAAACCCATTTTCCTTTTAAAGAATACACCTAAGCAAGAGAGACAGACCTGTCCTCCAAATGCATTGGGCAACTTGAAACCCCTCTCCCCTACATTTCCTTTCACAACATTTTTTCTAAGAAACTTGAAATATTAATTAATGTTCAGTTTTTGAGGCAGTGCAGATTCTTCCAAGGTTTTAAGTGCCTGTCTTTACAAAATTCATAGTATTTCTCATTAGATCAATGAAATCCATATTGATTTAATGACATTTCAGGGAATTTCTCAATTTTTAATTTATTTATGGCACACAAAAAATTTAAAGACTATGCTTTACTTCTATTTTTTTAAAAGCCACATTCACCAGTAAAAGACAACTCTTTGGGCTGGTAATAGCTGAAGTACGCCGTTTGTTAAGCTGAAGGGCAGTTTTCATGAAAAAAAAAAATTTAAAAAATCTCACACAAAACCAACACATTTGAAGTGTCAAAAATGTGATTTTAAATTAAAAATTACTCATTTGGGAGACCATTTGCATTCATGGCAGATATCTATTAGGCATAACTTCAGCCACAGACCACATGACACATAGCTAGAGAACCAGACTGCTAAAGTACTTTCCTGACTACGCGCCATTAAAAGGGGATATGATTTTTCCTACTTAAATGTAAATGTTATTGCTAGGGTCCTACCAAATTCATGGCCATGAAAAACGTGTCACAGACCGTGAAATCTGATCTCCCCCCATGAAATCTGGTCTTTTGTGTGCTTTTACTACACAGATTTCACAGGGGAGACCAGCGTTTCTCAAATTGGGAGTCCTGACCCAAAAGGGAGTTGCAGGAGGGTCACAAAGTTATTTTAGGGGGATTGCAGTATTGCCACCCTTTCTTCTGCACTGCCTTCAGATCTGGGGAGCTGGGGAACAGCAGCTGTTAGCCGGGCATCCAGCTCTGAAGGTGGCACCCCGCCAGCAACAGCACAGAAATAACAATACCATACCATCCTTACTTCTTTGCTGCTGTCTTCAGCGCTGGGTGGCTGGAGATTGACGGCTGCTGACTGAGGGCTCAGCCGTGCAGGCAGCAGTACAGAAGTAAGGGCTGTGATCCTGGCCAGCAGCTGCCACTCTCCAGCTGCCCAGCTCTGAAGGCAGTGATGCTGCCAGCAGCAGCACAGAAGTAAGGGTAGCAGTACTGCGACCCGCCCCCACAACTCCTTTATGGTCAGGACCCCTAGAATTACAACATGGTGAAATTTCAGATTTAAATAGCTGAAATCATGAAATTTATTATTTTTAAAATCCTATGACTGTGAAATTGACCAAAATGGACCATGAATTTGTTAATTATTAATTATTTGCTAATTATTGCACAGTTAATCTGAACCTCCATTACTATTTATGTTTGTGACAGCCTCCCCAGGGTGCAGCCTGGGACTGAGAGACCACTGTGCCCTCTGAACTCTCTCCAGCCTGGGCTGTCTATCACAGGGCTGCCCAGAGCGGGGGGAAAAGTGGGGCAATTTGCCCCGGGCCCCGCAGGGGCCCCGCAAGCCCTGGCCGAGAATCCCTTTCCTCACCCGGCAGCGCTTCGGGTCTTCGGCGGCATTTCAGCGGTGGGGGGCCCTTCAGTCGCTCTGGGTCTTCGGCAGCGGGTCCTTCAGTGCAGCCGAAGACGTGGAGCGACTGAAGGGCCCCCCCGCCGCCGAAATGCCGCCACCGCCGCAGACTCGGAGCACCGCCCGGTGAGTATGTCTGCTCCCCTGCTTTGCCCCAGGCCCCCTAAATCCTCTGGGTGGCCCTGAGTGATCAGCAGCAAACCCCTCCAGGTTATCACTCAGCACAACCGCATGTGGAGACCCCACACCCAGCTAAATTGCATGAATGCTCCCAGAGCCACTCATGAAGCACACAGAGAAAGGCACCAGAGCCAAATCCCCCCAGCTCCCAGCACTGTACCTCAGGAATATACCGTCATGCACTGCTCAAGACGAGCAATGCAGATTTATTAATTGGTTCACCACTTCATCAATGGAAAGTGGATATACACCAGCCTTTGCAAAACCTGAGCAGATTTGCCACACACTTCATACAAACTCACTGGTAAAGATAAACAGTTAAACAAATTTATTGACTACAAAAGATAGATTTTAAGTGATATTAAGTGATAGGCAAAAAGTCAGAGTTAGTTACCAAAATAAAATATAAGCACACAGTCTAAACTCTCAACCCTGTTAGACTGGGCAACATTTCTCACCCCTCTGAATATTGCAGTTCTTGGTACACAGATTTCATGCTTGAAATCTGGGCCAGTCCCCTCAGTTGTAGTCTTCAGAGTGTCCTTGTTGCTTGCAGCATAGGTGGGTGAAGGAAAGGCCAAGCATAGGCCACCTGTGTTTGATTTTATACCCTCAGTCCATGTGCTTGGAAAACACAAGTCCAGGCATGTCTGGGTGGGCATTGCTGAGTCTCCAGGCAAGACTGAGCAATTCCCCTGGTGTGGCCTCATCCAGGTGAGTCATTGCATTGTAGGTCCCTTGCTGGACAATGGTTGTTGATGGGTTGATTGACACCTCACCCGGGTGTTGGCTACTTTCCTTGCTGTTGCCTCTGGGAGCTAATATCTGGCTGATTCCCCAACTTACAGCATGTTTTAGTGACCACCATACAACACAATTCTCAGAACTTCATATGCATTAATAATATACACATATGGATAGAGAAATAACTTTCAGCAGATCATAACCTTTCCCCTGATACCTTACAAACCATGCTTTATATGCAAGATCACGATTCTATAAAAATGAGGAATGTGGGGGTTCCAGGATGCTCCCCCAAGGTGTAGAATGTCACAACATTATAAGCCAGGTTCTCTGGAGAGCTCTCTATTGCAAACATTGGTTCAAACTCGTTGGCCTGTGCTTGCATCTTTGCTGCGTGTCAGTTAAAACTGAGAGAAGAACACAGCAATAAAACCCACATGTGCCTTGTATGAGGGGAATTTTTCCTGTTTATGAAAGCAGATGTCTATCAGACTGTTCAGCATTTGCCACCTTTTGTGCCTAACTATACTCCAAGCAGAATCTTTTTTTTTTAAATCTTCCAGTTTCTGGTAGCTACCTCAGAATGTCTGACTTTAGGAAAGCTACTTTGACACATTTCAAAGCCCAACGTTTTTGCCATTTTCCATTACAAAAGGAAGTTCAAGTGGACAGGTGTTTATTGAAACTTTATAATCATCTGCTTGTAACACGGTGAGGAGACTTGGTAGAACAAACAAGTGCTGAGATGAAGAGTTCTGTTTCCTGGTGTAACCCTTCTGCCAGTCAGAGTTGGCAGCAACAAGGGCCAGATTCAGTATATAAGAGTTCCTTTTCAACAATACAACATGAAACCAGCTCGAGTCCCCAACCCAGTGACCTGAGACAATTACACAGCACCCTGGGGCGCCTCTAAGAGGCAATACTTCTCCTCTTGCAAGCACAGAGTCTGAGTGTAGCAAAGAAACTGTTAATAAAAGGAGGGAAGTAACCCAGCATTCATTTGGGAAAACATCGCAAGCAGGGTTCATAAACATAAACCATGAGCAAAAGACCCACCACGCACAAGTAAGTTAGGCAGTGTCCTTTTCCTTCAGGTTCTTAAGTCCAGCAACCAAAAGTCCCTTAAGCGTGCCCGTACCTTCTCTGCATCCCACTCACTGTTGTTGTCCTTGGTCAGGGCAGACTCAGAGTTGAGAGGTGCATCTGCACAGTTCACCTCCCACCCTGGGTGGAGGGGGGGAGTAAGAAGGCACCTTACTCGCTCCGCTGCCTGGGCACTCACTCGCTGTTCCTCTTCGCCAGCAGCCCTGCCGGCCGATCGGCACTCTGCTCTTGTTCACTGGCTGGCCTGCAACCCAATCACCACACCTCTCTGCAGGGCTCCACTCTGGTCCTCTCCACTGGCCACCCTATCACCAATCCGCCTGGATGTTTTCAGGTCTCACTGCTTAACACAGCTCTCGCTGATTTCAGCTGGCTGTTAGTGGGGGAGCCTCACTGCTGTTGCACATTGGGCAGCCTCTTGTATCAGAGACCCTGTCCCAAAGCAGGTCTAGTGCTTAGACCTAGATATCAGTGATTTCATCTCTGCGGTGTGTAACAAGCCTCTCAATTGAGTCTTAATCAGCTCTGTTATTACACAGGGAAGAGAGGAAGGGTCAAACAGTGTCTAGGGCCCACACCACCAGGTACCCATGTCCCCTGCCTAGTGAGTGTCCTTTTGTTGAGGGTGAGTCCCTCAATCAGGGTATGCTAAGCACAGTTTTCCTGCCCTTAATTCACACAACAAGGATAACAACCCTTTATTACTCCTGCCCCAATAACAAGGGGACTGGGGATCCAACACGAGCCAAAAGCCATCATTTGGGCAAGCAATCCCATCCTGCTGAGCACCTAAGCAGGGTGGGTGTGCCCATGCAAATGAGATCAGCTTCTGAAGTTTTCTTCCACAGCTCATCTCTACATGTCAGCGGAGAGTTCATTCAGACCCTGCTTACACTGGTTATACTAAGAGGACCCTGCACAAACTGGCTATAGCTATTTCTCATCTCTAAGCAGTTTTCCTTCTGACTCTCTTTTGAGTGTTCCCATAGAAAGTTCTTTCTTAAATTTAATATGTACCCAAACCATGGCGCCATCTGCTGGCAGCCTCCAATATTGCAGAATGACAACCAACTTCCCACCCCATTTGTTGTGTTATTGTTTTTTTGTCCCCCTTCTCTCATTCCACCTCCCCTACCACTACAACCCGTCAACAGCACAGTCTCACCGTTCCTGCTTATCACACTCCTTTCTCCCTCCTTTCCCTTTTCTACCGCTCTCCTTCATTTATCCTGTCCCCCTCTTACTTCAACAATCCATTCCTACTGATGGTAGGTACTTATATTGCCCTCTTTGCCACAGTATCTGAATGCCTCACAATCTTGCACATCAGACATTCCGCACTCTTCTACAAGAAGTATAAATGTTCTAACAAGCAGTTGGGGCTGTAGTCAGAATACTGGCTCCCACATCCAGAGTTTCTGGGAAAGCACAACCTTAAAATCTGTCTGGACTTATTTTCTCAAGGTTATGGAAGAATTTACAGAAATAGCTGGAAACTTCAATAACTGATGGGCAAATAATCAAATTAACTGAGTCTAGAGACGCCTGCTGGATCAGTCAAAGAGATGATAGCCAAGAAATGGAAAAGTAAAGTCCCTTCACTAGACTAAAACTGGCTGACCCTCTTGGCAAGGAAGCTGAGCTAGAGGCAACAGTATATGCCTCAAAATAGGAGACAGACAAGTATAAGGTTCTATTTAGGGAAAATCCTCCAGGAAAGTAAGATAATTCAGATACAGGGACCGGAAGGTAACATTTGAACAGGTTTATCCTGCTAAGTCAATCACAGCTTTATCTATAAATAGGTTACGTATTTGTACTTTCCATCTTTCTAAGTAGATCCTGGATATCACAATAAAAAGAGTCTGCAATTGTTTTGAAATACTTAGAGTGAAAAAAGGCACTGATATTTTCATAATATCAGCTCTGGAATACTGTGGGTAATGCATTATTTGAACTTGGGATGGAAGATTCAATGGACTTTTATATCAGAATGAAAGGATCCACAGACTTGATACAGTGTCAATTTTTTTTTCCAGACATGCTGGATGTATGAAGTCTTAAATGCTTTGGATAATATTGTTTTATTTTGATAATATTGTATATATTTTTCTCTCTCACATGCTCATTTTGCAGAACAATTATAAGGACAGTAATTCTATATAATTGCTTCCCTCCCCATAGGGAATTATGCACAGTTCCTTTTCCCCATCAGGGTTTACATTCATTTCAAAAGGGGACAAGAATTCAGAGGCAAGATTATTGCTGCAGCTATAAGTCACCCTTTTGTGTTTGTAAGATTATCCACTGCTTGCAGACTTTTTTTTTTTTTGCTATGTCTAGACATATTGGAAAAAATTAAAATGGATGTGACATACAAAACTAAATTCTTTGTGTTACAGCAAGTTAGACACTTCCGGGGCCTGCCTGTGATCTCACTTTCAGCTGTCTCGCACCAGTACAACTCAACTAGCAAAGAGAAGTTACTTCTGATTTACACCCATGTACAATAAGTGAGGTCAGAATCAGCTACCTGAAGTTTGCTACATCAGTACAGGTGAAGTTAGCTTACATAATTCACCGCATGATACAAAAACGGATTCCTTTATAATACATACCAATCACATTTTTGTTCTGTGTGCATATGATTCTGCACTGCTTCCACTAACATGCAGAGATACGTATGCTTTTTCAATATAAAGAGTCAGAGAATCAACATATCAGAGTGTATGGGGATATACTTGCTGATATGACAGTACAAGGAGGGGGAGAATATTTTAGCAAGCGAAGAAGATAAAATTAGATCCACAATGGGTCGGATCAGCACTGAGGGCTTCTCACTTGCTTCAGTGGAGTGCTGAAAAATGTCTGAAGCAGATGAAAATAGTGCTAAGTCAGGGACAGGTGAGCCTCATGGAGTTCAATTTTTTGTAAAGCTCTCAAACTCTCTTTTGGGTTCCCCAAATTAACCTGAGTTCATTAACCACTTTTTCTTGTAATTTACAACTTACCAAAAAAAAAAAAAAAAAAAAAATCAGGACACAGGGACCAAAAAACCCCCACGATTGGCTTAAAAATCAAGAGAGTTTAAAAATAAATAAATTTGGGCAGTTTTTCTTTGCGTTCTGGTTTCTTAGCCTTTAGGTTGCCCTCAAGCCATATTATCAAGTATTTCTTTGCAAGCATGAAGGATAGATTTTTTGTTTTATAAATGAAAGCAGAGAATCTCATGTAACAACCACATGACTTCTGTGATCAGGCTATGTCTACACTACTGTGGTAAGTCAACCTACGCTACGCAACTCCAGCTACATGAATAATGTAGCTGGAGTCGACATACCTTAGGTCGAGTTACCAGGGGGTCTACACCATGCGGGGGAGGGAGGGCGCGACAGGAGAAAATCTCCCGTCGACTTACCTTACTCTTCTCATCGGGGGTAGAGTAGACGGGTTGATGGGAGAGCGATCTGCAGTCGATTTGGTTGGTCTTTACTAGACCTGCTAAATCGACAGCCGGTGGATCAATCTCAGAGTGTCAATCCCAGCTGTAGTGTAGACCTGCCCTGAGGCTTGAAGTCAAACAGTAAATATTGCAAGACAAGTGATACAATTGTGAGAGTTGGTAACAGAGCGAAGTTAGGTGAACAATATGTGGGTGGCCTGTATAAGACTTTCACACTGTTCCCCCCCCATTAGAATTTTTCTCTGCTCCTTTCCCCCCCACTCTCAGCTCCATTTTTCACCATTGCCCTATTAGTTTTCCCTCTTCCCTCTTTTGTTTTCACAGTCTCTCCTAAATCAAACAGGAGCCCAATAACATCTGATTTAGAGGTCAAGTTTCAAGCCTGTGATATTGCAATAGATTATTAAATTCGGAGAAAACCAGCTCATCCATTCCTACCTATCTCTTGCAAAGTTTAGACGTTTAAATCAAGATATTCCTAATATGCACTGGCTTTCTTAGGTGCAGCCTTAATTTGTCAGTTCCTGGGACTCCCACGCCCCCTCATGTCAAGCCCCAGTGAGACCACGTCTGGCTTTCTTTGATGTCAATGACAGTTGAGCCTTGTCTTTGCTAGAAGAAGGATAGGACCAAGTACAATATATCAGTTTGTTTTCATTAATCAAACTTGTGATCTTGATCCAAATTCTTCTTGCTTTCTGCACACGTACCATTCCAATGGGATTATGCGTGTGAGGAAAGTGAGCAAAATGGCCTTTTTAGAAGTATTCTTCACATAGAAGCCTCTTGCTGATGATCTGCTTCTCAGAATTGGTCTTGGTGTTTTTATTTATTTGTGTGTTTTAC
Organism: Terrapene triunguis; assembly: GCF_002925995.2. Classification (NCBI taxonomy): domain Eukaryota; kingdom Metazoa; phylum Chordata; order Testudines; family Emydidae; genus Terrapene; species Terrapene triunguis. The sequence continues at coordinate 1,015,932 of NW_020664382.1, forward strand.
AAATTCTTGCAAATATATGATCCATTATAAACTCTCACACATTTAAATCAACTACTCACCACTAATTGAAGACATGGAGTAGAATCATAGAATATCAGAGTTGGAAGGGACCTCAGGAGGTCATCCAGTCCAACCCCCTGCTCAAAGCAGGACCAATCCCCAACTAAATCATCCCAGCCAGGGCTTTGTCAAGCCTGACCTTAAAAACTTCTAAGGAAGGAGATTCCAACACCTCCCTAGGTAACCCATTCCAGTGCTTCACCACCCTCCTAGTGAAAAAGTTTTTCCTAATATCCAACCTAAACCTCCCCCACTGCAACTTGAGACCATTACTCCTTGTTCTGTCATCTGGTCCAGTGCAAAAGAAGGTGATGGCTTTATAAAAATACCTATTCCTAATATGCAGTGTTACATCAGATCATGAATAGTAAATCACTGGGTCTACATTTACAAACATTTTCCTGGCTAAGTATTATTTGTAGCCATGTCTATAGTGCACTCACTGTGTTATCAGACCATCTGGTAAGATTAAGATACATTTTGTTACCTCTAAAATGTAGTACTCTTTTCATTCCTTTGAAGTCAATTTCTTACCTAGCTTAGGTGCTGCTGATCGATTCCATCTGTGCTGAGTTTGTCATTATATGAGATTGCTTGAGGGGCTGCCAGCATAATCAAGTGGGTCTGCAGTCGGCATCATAGTTGAAAGGTGATGAAATCCAGGCTCAACCCAATCCCCTGCAGCAGCCAAATCCATCATCATGGGTCTTCCCGTGAGAACACCCTGAACTTGACCACCACAAGTTCAAACCAGGACTCTGTCAGCCACAGCATTGCCACTGAGAATAGAAGATCTGGTGGAGAGCTAAGATACCTGAATGGGTAAGGCCCAGATGTTTTGAAACAGACCCAGAATTTGATGCTGGATGACATGTGACTGAAATCCATGATGTGATCATTTGGACAGGCTTGCTGTCCAAATTAGGTTCATATGTCATAGAATATTAAAAGTTGCTTGTAAACCATGCAGTTCCTGACTGCTCATTTGATCCTGAACATTTTTGCCTCATACAAAAAATGAGTAACACTATGATAAATTACAGGCAGTCATTCTTCTGAAAGACAAAGTGGGTGAGGCAATATCTTTTACTGAGCCAATTTCTATTGGAGACAGAGACGAGCTTTCGAGCCACACAGAGCTCTTCTTCAGGTCCAGTAGAAGATATTACTTCACTCACCTTCTCTCCGATATCCTGGGACCGACACAGCTGCATACAGTCGTTCTTCTGTCATTTTCAATGCAAAAAATTGGCTGGGCAGTTTCAGTTGTGGCCAGGAAAATTTTAGATAACCATAAGAATGAACTTAGTTGTTAATATTTACACTTGTGTATAGCTGAAAGCATAAAAGCTGCCATGCATTCATTTTAACTGCTGGAATGCTTTTAAGGGTTTGGATTAGAAAACACTTAAAAACAATATTCCCTGGGAGCAAATAGGTACTTAAAAATAATTTCTTTATGATGTTACACAGGCACAAAATTTTGGTGTTGCTCTAACAAGTGGATTATTTTGGTATTCTACAAGAGGATTTTGATTAGTCAAACACAGGAGCTTTGCTTTTAGTGATAACAATTACATCATTCATAACCTTTCTATCCACAGGCTTATTTCAAACACTAATGTGCAGATGGTGTTCTGAGGAGAACTAGCCAGCGTATTCGATTTCTTTATCTATGCAAGAAGTTAATTCCACTTTCAGAATTAACCATCATTTAGGATTTTAGATTCAGATATTTTTTCCCCCTGCAAAATATTAGTTCCTTAAATCTGCAGTCAGCACCCACTTCAAAGTGCCTTGACTTGGATAACAGCAAAGATTTTTTTAAAAAAAATCAGCCAGCCAAAAAGGGGGTAGGGAAAGGAAAATAAAAAGGGGGTAGGGAAAGGAAAATAAAATGATCATTCTATGTTAACCATCCAAATTGCTTTGCACTAATACATAGAGGCCAGTACAAAGAAAATCAATGGTATTTCAATATAGCTAGTAGAACTATGAAGAATGTAAAAAACTGTTCAGCACTGAACCAAAACCAAAACCAAAACCCTAAGTAGGGTAGTTCATCCCAGTGCACAGGACCCTCATAGATCCCTGTATGTCATTTGAGTTCTTTATTCTGTTCAAGATTAAAGGATATGAATCTTAATAAAAATTCTCTGTGGCCTTACCCTCTTTCTGTTGAGATGGACTTTAAAATTGTTATTACATCATTATGCATAACCTTGTGGAGCTGAGGGCAAAGGAAAGTAAGGCAGGGAAGAAGTTATAAAGAACTTCTAATTGTGATCTGCTAACTTGAATCCCAGCTATATTAATACATAAAACTAAGTAATCATGTAAGACCCAAGGATACATATTCTGTTACAGGATAACTTGCAAAGTTCAGTTCTTACCTGTCATATAAATTAGAGAGATTTAATAATAGATTCAGAATCAGCCTTATTTATTAAATTAAAACCTCACATACCATGCAATGAAATGATGACTGTTAGACGGAAAATATTTTTTCATGTTCTACAGCAGAATTAATATCAATGTTGTGGCTGGTCATTCAGAAGAAAACAAAACCTTTTGAAAGAAATTTACTGTACTTTAAATTGGCTATTTGTTCCCTGTTTATGGAATTGACTCTTTGTATCATAACACTGAAAATAGAAGCATTCATATACCAGTTTGTCATTTTGCTACATCTGTTCTTTTCCTTATTTTGAAACAGATTCACTGACTCTATCAGACTGCAGTTTTAATTCTGTTTTTCCAGTGAAGATTTTGAGTCCATACCTCAGTTCTAGCACAAGGCCCTGTCCCACCCACGCGCGCAAACACACACACACACACACACACACACACACACACACGCTGATAAATTCACCTTTTAATGAGAGCTGCTAGGTGCTCTGCACTTTTGAAAACAGGCCACATTTTTGAAATATACATAATGATTTATCAGCTTAAATGTAGACACACATTTTAAAAAAATCTTGGCCAAGTGTTCTTCAAATAGCATATGCATATGTTTTCTATTGCTAAACAGTGCTATAGCCCTGACATTTCCTGTCTTGGTTCACTTGCTATCTTCTTTTTGTACATGTGGAACTTAAACTAGTTAAAATAATATAATTAAAATGTCATTTAAAAAAAATAAAACAATCATGTCATAATCCAATCAATCTCCAAAACCTTGGATCTAGCCCAGGCTCTAGCTTTTGAAGCATCTACTTCACATCATCAAATTCATTCATTTGTATGCAGCAAGAGGCCTGTCTTCTGGTGTATCCAAAACCGTAATCATCACTTAATGTTGGGAAATCATCATCAACATTGCCAGAATTGGAAAAGAACGTTGCCTCTGATAGCAGAAAATGACACAAAATGATTTTCACTTTCAATTTTTTCTTTTAGGTTTCCTTTCGTTAGAAAATATCGTAAGCATGATAAGAAAACAGGAAATAAAGCATTACAATGGCCCTGTTTAAATGCTACATTTTCCCCACGGATTTGATTACCAAAATATTTCTTTACTGGTGGTGAAGGACAGGTGAACACAAGGTCATTCACGGTTTCAAAAGTCATTCGGGAATTTAAAATAAAAGTCTTCTGGACTTGCAAGACGCAGCTGAGTTGTGTCATGTACAGCAATGATGTACTTAGACTGTACACTCATGTGCCAGGGACTGTTTCCATTTTGTATGCATACATGTGCATACGGTGCCTATCTTAATGGAACCCTGGCCTCTAGGCAGTACTGCGATGCAAGGAAACGAAAAACAAACAACGATTCAATTACAATGTGTTTTTCCATCAAGGGAAGCCTGTGCTATGTAAACAGAGAAGAAAGCTGTGAAATACAGCATTGTGTGCTGCTGTTCTTCCACAGGAACATATACAAGCCCACTGTAGTGCAGAGTTGCCTTAGAGATGGAGGAAGCTTCTGGATCACTCATAGAAATGAAGGAAACGTGGCTAAGCCCCTTTTGTAAAAGCGGGAGGGGGGGGGGAAATCCTACCCAACCCTGCATATACCTAAAAAGTGGAACAGGCAGTTGAAGAAAGTAAATAAAAACATGGCAAAGGAATATATAGCAATCTACAGCCTCAGGAACAGCTTGCGACAGATTCTCACAGCACGTTTTTCAAAGCAGGTGACAGACAGTTCAGATGCAACATGTCTGAGAAAAGTTTGGCTGTGGAGTTCATAGTCTTCGAATGCACAAAAAGTTTACAGCAGTAGAAAGAGAGCCTGGTCTACGGTGGCACAGAGAGGCATGTGCAGTAGAATATTCCCCTAATGGCAAGTAATTCTCTGCTTGTAGGGAGATATATTTCCAACATTACTCCACGCTGAAAATTAGCCGTAACAAGGGAAATGAACAGAGGAAATGCTAAATTCTTTACATCGATATAGACAATTAAATTCTGAAGAGAAATTCGTATTATAATACATCTACAGCACTTGAGAGTAAAGCATTAAAATATTTGAATCAACCTCCAGTCAAGAGGATACACAAAATTTTAATTCAGCGTTGTAGGAAATATGGGGTGAAATTTTCAAAGCCATCTAGGGGGTTAGATGCACAATTCCCCTTGAAATTAAGGAGCGATGTGTTTCTACATTCATATAGTAGCTTTGACAGTCTCATCTGTAATTACCAGAGAAGACAGATAATGCAAGTGATTTCCATTTCAAAAGTTTTAAAACAACCCCCCCAAAACCAGACCCCCCCCAAGCTTAAAAAGTCTTAGTTGAGAGGTAAGGAAATCATACTTCTTGGATTGTAAGGACAGAAGAGACCATTAGATCATCTGCTCTGATATCCTGTATAACACAGGCCAAATAATTTCACCCAGATCTCTTTGTATTGAGCCCAGTAACTTGTGTTTGACTAAAATGGATCTTCCTAAAATCAGACCCAGGTTTGAAAACATCCAACAACTCTGAACATCCATTGACTTCTGTAATATACTAGGTCAGTCTGACTTTGAACAACATTTATAACAGATGTTTGCAGTGTCATCATAGCCATGTTGGTCCCAGGATATTAGAGAGACAAGGTGGGTGAGAGAATATCTTACATTGGACCAACTTCTGTTGGTGAGAGAGACAAGCTTTTGAGCTCTTTCACCAACACAAGTTGGTCCAATAAAAGATATTATCTCACCCTCCTTGCCACTTTTAACATTAGCAATCCTGTATATTGACCACTGCAGGAACCTATGAGTGGTGATGACTAAATGGAATCGTAAGTCTAAATCTATTAAGAGGTCACTGAGAAAGTCTGAATTAATAGGACATCAGCATAAATATAAATTAGACATCCCCGATATTCTAAAGTCTTCGTACCTGAGACATATACACTCAACATATGGAATAACTTTTACAAATGTAAGGAGGAATCCTATCTGAAATTCCTTTATTGAGATGCAAGAAGAACCACAACAGGAGTTTTTTGTTTTGTTCTTTAAAATGTCACATGTACCCCTTGCAGGAGGCTGAAGACAAAAAAATCTTCAGTGTGGTCTCTTTAGTATTTGAAGGTGAAATGTCATTAAAAATAAAACTTCACTTTTTCAAGGCAACAGAGATGGGCATTTCCAGGGAATTTACAGCAGCATCTGCCAGAGTTAAAGAGACTTACATCCCAAGAGGTATACACAAACAATGGATGGTTAATGCTATTATGGCTTCCATTCAGGCTCTCATGATTTGATAAGCAAAGTTCCAGAGTTATTATTCTTTTTAATTTTATTTCAATTAGATGAAAAAGGAAAGACTGACACTGGAATGTATTTACAGTAATTTGGCTATCTGGAAGATGGACTGTAATGAGGTACAGAAGTTTACATTTTTGCTATGTTTCTTTCATCTTTGTATTCTGTTGCCAAACTCAAAGCACTGAAGCCCCTCCATAAGCCTGCGTGCACATCACATTTGCCATTCGTATTATATAGGAATATAAGCACTGGAATGAGAAAAGAAATCCTAGGAGCCAAAGGTCCCATCTGTTTTAATACAGCACTTCTCCCAGGGCACTTTCAGTAGATTTAAGTTACTTCCTTTACCTTTGTCCTCACTAGAAGTTTGAACCATGGTTTTGTAAATTACTAGAACCTTGCTTGATTGGCTAAATGGGTATGTTTTTTCCAATAGGGTTACCTCAATCGAGTTAGCTTAGCATAACCAAAAAGCCCTGACAACATGCAGGCTAAAATGTCTGAAGTCACGTTATCAAGTCACGTTTTAGTATGGTGGGAGAGGGACATAGTCATCTTCACTGGTTACAGGCAACATGGTTCAGTTTGTGTCCACGCAGCAGCTTTACTGCCATCACAACCATGTTTGTACATCTGCACCTACCTTGTTTGTATTAAACAGTTCTGAGAAACTGTAGGAGGCTATCCCATAGTGCTCCAGAGAGGACAGAGTTTCTGCAGGGCCTGGGCACGGAGCAGCAAAAGCAGGATGTGAGGCAATGCATTCTCAGATGGCCTAGTGCAAAGAGAGCTGGAAGGAAGAAGGTTACAAGGCATGGTTAGATATTCTTTATTATTTTCATTCAGGTTGTGTCTAAAGGCTCCAGTTAGGATCAGGGCCTCATTGTGCTAGGCACTGTACAAACACATAGTAAAAGTCCCTAAATTGAAGGTTTACAATCTAAATAAGGAATCAGCTTTCACTTTCAAGGCCTCTGAGACCAGGTTACTATATGGATCCATTGCCACCCTAGAACCAGACGTTCTCGGGGAACAATTTAATCTAGTGGCAGAGCGGGAGTGAGAAGAACCTCAGGGAGGCACACCACCAGTGATTTATGGTAAATAGGGTGGTAACTTGTGAAAGATTGGCCACCTAGTTTCCTCATTTCAAATTGAGAAGTGAGTTGTTTTATTGAGTGGACCAATTTATCCAAAAACGATAGAGTTCTGATATCGGACATCATTCTTGAAACTAGTTCAAAGGGAAGTTCTATGGCTTGTCGATATCATACCCTCTGCTGGCCACATGGGAAGGGAGAAGACTCTACAGAGATTGGTTGCAGTCTTGATGGCCCATCATGAGATGACTAGTTTTGTGCCTCCCATCCAGAGTGCCAGAAAGTGGCTCAGACAGTTACCAGGCTCTTCTAGTTCCCTTGGTTCTAGTGAGAAGTAGCCTTTTGGGAAGATTAGGATGAGTCTTTTGATTCGATAAAGGAAGACATACATTCATTCTAGTAATAGTGGACTATGCCACATGGTTTTTGGAAGCTGTCCCACTTGGAACCTCACTAGAGAAGAAAGTGGTTCAGGAATTCTCAAAGGTAGGATTTCTCCCAATAAATTTTGCATTCATGGACACCAGCTTCATGTCTGCACTGCAGTGACAAATATGTGACCTGCTGGAGGTCAAACCTGTGTGTGTGTGTCTGTCTGTCTACAAACACCCAGACAGATGGACTGAACATTTCTCTCAATTTATTTTGCTATGGCTCTATATCTCTGTGATGCTGCAGTAGCTCTCTAGCTCTGTAAGGCTGAGTGCCACAGCTACAGACAGCACTTACCAAAACCATTTGAAATTGCTCTGTACTATAAGGGCCTTTGTATTTTTCTAACCCACCTCAGGGCTTCCATTTTTTTGTACATCAAAGTGAATTGTTTTTTTTTTTAATACTGGTTCATTTCTTCATTTCTTGCTCCTTCCCCTTCCCCCTCCTATAAAAAGTACTAGATTCCAGGGTCACACCCCGGCCCCCGATATTTTCTTTAGAAGTATTTTAGACACATGGAAATCTTTCTTCTGATGTAATTTTGCAAAGCTTCCTTAACTGGAAACTTGCTTTCACCTCCTAGCATTTTCCCCCCATGCAGAAGTGCTTTAAATCCCATTATATCTCTAGGAGAGTCACACAACATTAAACACTGTAAGTTGATCAAGACCATGAAATTCTTGAGAGGGCTGGGAACAGAGAGGAGGGAAAAGGAGAAAAGATGGGGCAGAAGTAAAGGGGGGAAGACACAGGAATATTCATTGTCTGCATATATGGACTATATATCCAAGAACAGATGGAACATAATAGACATAGAGTTTAAATGGCACTCTAAGGTAACTAGTATAAGAAGTGCTGGGCCCTGTCTCCTTTCTTGAGTGCCTGCTTTCACACAGGACAGAGAGGAAGGCTTAATGTCTCTCACTGATAGAAATTGGCCTAATAAAAGCTATTACCTCACCCACATTGTCTCTCTAATGGTCACATTGGGTCATTGCATCCTGCTCCAAGGTGTCTAATTCTACTTTCAGGTAAGAAAGCCACTGTGTCTGAAAGAAAGATTCTAGTTTGTTTTCCTTAATAAATTATCTCCACTACTCCCGCAAGAAAGGGGCTACTCTCACAGGCAGGAAATGGACAATTTCCTTATTAAGATATAAAAGAGGCAAAAAGCGATCCACATTTTAAACTTAAATACAGAATCCATCTTTATTCAATATATGCTATGAAAAAATATTTTAATCTGCAAATAATCAGTATTTAAAATGGAAACACTTCACATTCAGATATTAAGCCTACTTTGACTACCACACTTCTACATTCCTGTACACATTTGTCACCAGATTTGTTCACCCCCAGGTGAATGAGTATTGACACCAGAAGCTAACAAAATGCACTGTTTGCTCAGAATGCAAGGAATTTTAGGGCTGATTATAAAAGAGAAGTGACCAAATTCCTTCCCCATGGGCAAATTAGGTATGGGAGTTAGGCCTTCAAATTTAATTATCTGCACCGGAAAATGATTACACATGCAAACTGTGAACACATTTAGAGGTTAGGCTGAGGGCCCTTTGGAAATTTTAAGCCTGATCCTGCTGTTCTTAGTCAGGCAGAATTCCTGTTACAGACAAAACCCTTTGGCCTTAATGACCAGGGAATTCCATATGATGACAAATTTTTTTCCTGGCACAGAAATTAATCAATTTCCTAACACCTTAGAAAACATCATTAATGCTTCACCAGGTTTGTTATTCCTCAACATATCTTGACATTTAATTTGCTGGCTAACATTTTAGTGGGTTTTTTTTTATTTACAGTTGTGGATTCTCCCACTCAACCCCAAATAAAGTGGTAAAGAGAATATCACAACACTGAAGAAAATCCCACATGAGTTAAGTGAACTGCAAGGATTGTGTAAATTCAAAAGAATCTAAACTTCCGAACCATAAAGGACACAATGTGAGTAGCTGAGAGCTCTAATTCACCAGTGCAGTCAGTGGGAGGGAGGGCTCTTAGTCCTGCCTGGGACACGTTCACTGCCTCACATGTGGGCTCTTATATTGCCAAAAAATAAAAAATGAAATGAATAATGTCAGCTCCTAAGAAGGAAACACTTAAAATTGGAATACACTAAACATCTTAACAGTATAATTCTGTTATCAACTAATACAGTTAGAAGCACTTTAACATAAGACTTTAGCTGGAGTGACAAAGCTTTAAAAACAACTACTTGCAAATGGTGGAGTTTTTTGACAACTATGGCCTGAATCCTGCAAAGACTTAGGCATGTGCTTATCTTTATGCAGTGTGTGCGGTCCCATTGATTTTAATGAATCTGTTCGCAATGTGTGAAGTTAAGCATTTACGTAAATCTTTGCAGAACATAGACCGTTGTCTGGCATGGATCACACACGGACTTTGGCACATGCATAAATCTATTGGATTGAGGCCGATTCTTTGCTGAGTAGGGACCTTTATTTGCAACAAAGTGCATAGGCAAGTGCTTAGCTTTAAGCATTTGTGAAGTCTTGTTCAAGTCAATGGCATTTAAGCACGTGCCTAAGCGCTTTGCTGAATCAGGGCCAAAAATGCAAAAAAACATGAGAAAAGCGTGAGTTCAAGAACAACTGCTCAAAGGTTAAAGGATTTAAAACAAAAACAAAACCACCACCACCCAAAACAACCCAAAAAGATTAAGCATTGTGCCAGAAACAAAAATGCAAACAAGAAGTTGATGAGAAAGAAGAAATTTTTTTGTATGTTCTGAAGGGTTATTTTAAAAAAAGGTTATTTTGTTAAGCAAGTGAGGTATGTACAGTACCACAGTATTTTGTAAAAAAGTTAAAAAAGCAAAAAATTCAGAACAGTTATGCAGAGGTTTAATAAATACACATTATAACAATATACAGTTTAAGTCTATTTAACCTTTATAGTCAACATAATAAACATCTCTTTTATAGAAATTCCCTTTAATATTATTGTACATCTTACAAATATTCACCAGAAGCTTGTCTTCTATTGGAAGGAGATTAAAAACTGTCAGATCAAGAAGAAACAGTGTATTATGAAAACACTAACACGTGCACTTACAGGATAATATAAACCTCTGAATTTCCTCTCTCAACTTTATGTCCAGTATGTGGGTCAGGTTTTTTTTTTTTTTAAACTATATACTTTGGCTCTAAACTTGGACTGCAACATTAGTCTTTTGACAGATTTTTGGTGCTATGATTAAGGTCCGGATCCTGCAATGAGCTCTGAGTGGACAGACTCCCTGCACTGCATCCAGCCCCATTGAAGTCAATGGGTGCTTGAACTCAACACCATTTCAGGATCAGGATTTAAACCAGCCAATTTTTTGTTCACCCATTAAAAAAAAAAAAAGCAGCTAGTGCTAAAGCTTCAGTCACAGGTGAGACAATGCCTTTGCCCTCCAAATTAAAAATAACCTGCAACTCCAAAGGAGCCTATAGAATTAACAATAAAACAATTCTATAAAGTCTGTACAACCAGTGTATAATGCCCTACAAATCATTAGAACTCCTTACAGGAAATGCGCCATCATAATAAGCCTCTTTGTTGTTTGAGTCTCCTTTTCTGACAACCCCAAATGAGCAAAACTTCCCATCCAGGGGGCTAGTGGAGGCTACTTTTTTACAGCACATTGTAACTACTTATGTACAAGTTCCAATATATTACACATAAAAGAGCAGAATGCGGCCCTTGGGATTTTACAGTGTAGGATAAGTTAGTGCTGTAGTTAAAGTCTGATAATATGGTCGGACTACTTTCTTACTGTTTAAACTGTTTCAGGATATTGAATAGCAGTGAATCTGAGACAGCTGGTACTTTCACATAGTGTGATGACCTTATCTTTTAAGAGGTGGCATAAATGGGTGACAGGGCATGGATCATTTGATGATTACCTGTTTTATTCATTCTCTCTGGGGACCCTGGCATTGGCCACTGTCGGAAGACAGGATACTGGGCTAGATGGACCTTTGGTCTGACCCAGTATGGCCATTCTTATGTTCTTAAAGGACACTTTGCTAATACCATTGGCACATTCCACTGCTGAAGCATCCGAAGAGAGTTCATTTTCTTCTTTGTGCTCTATTCTCAAATCTCCTTGCAGTTTGTTAAAAATAAGCAGTTTAAGGTTTACTTAAAATATCCTATCAACATGAATCAAAAGGCACTTGGTATTTCTTTTTTGGCTCAGTTAAGGCATACAGCTTCCCAAAGCTTCTGTCTCTTCATGTGATAAACAGTCACCATCCTGAGAGACTGATGTATGTGCAAACAGGAAACAAAACAAAAACAAAAAAACTTCACCAGGAATTCACCAGCTGAATTTCTCAATTCTCTCCTGGTAAATGTGCAAAATGCTCCACAAGACAAATCACAAATACAGAATAATTTATTCCACAGTCTTTTGAGGGCGTAGTTTTGATCACACATGAAGACCTTAATTCCATGTCTGAGATATCATAAGTCAGTGTTCTTTAAACCTGTGAAAAAATAGCTAATATGAGAAGTTTGGAAGCAGTGCATAATAAGATATCAATAAATTCAAAATGCTGTCCACATTCTTTGTTATACACTTTCCTATTCTATGCTATATTTACAGATGAGGGACCTGATTTTGATTTCACTTGCACTCGTTTTACTTTTGTATAACTCCATTGATTTAGTGGAACTTCTCTGGGTTTACACTGGTTTGAAATCATAGAATCATAGAATATCAGGGTTGGAAGGGACCTCAGGAGGTCATCTAGTCCAACCCCCTGCTCAAAGCAGGACCAATCCCCAACTAAATCATCCCAGCCAGGGCTTTGTCAAGTCTGACCTTAAAAACCTCTAAAGAAGGAGATTCCACCACCTCCCTAGGTAACCCATTCCAGTGCTTCACCACCCTCCTAGTGAAAAAGTTTTTCCTAATATCCAACCTAAACCTCCCCCAATGCAACTTGAGACCATTACTTCTTGTTCTGTTATCTGCTACCACTGAGAACAGTCTAGATCCATCCTCTTTGGAACCCCCTTTCAGGTAGTTGAAAGCAGCTATCAAATCCCCCATCATTCTTCTCTTCTGCAGACTAAATAATCCCAGTTCCCTCAGCCTCTCCTCATAAGTCATGTGCTCCAGCCCACTAATCATTTTTGTTGCCCTCCGCTGGACTCTTTCCAATTTTTCCATATCCTTCTTGTAGTGTGGGGCCCAAAACTGGACACAGTACTCCAGATGAGGCCTCACCAATGCCGAATAAAGGGATATGATCACATCCCTCGATCTGCTGGCAATGCTCTGATTTATACAGCCCAAAATGCTGTTAGCCTTCTTGGCAACAAGGGCACACTGTCGACTCATATCCAGCTTCTCGTCCACTGTAACTCCGAGGTCCTTTTCTGCAGAACTGCTGCCTAGCCACTCGGTCCCTAGTCTATAGCAGTGCATCGGATTCTTCCATCCTAAGTGCAGGACTCTGCACTTGTCCTTGTTGAACCTCATCAGATTTCTTTTGTCCCAATCCTCTAATTTGTCTAGGTCCCTCTGTATCCTATCTCTACCCTCCAGCGTATCTACCACTCCTCCCAGTTTAGTGTCATCTGCAAACTTGCTGAGGGTGCAATCCATGCCATCCTCCAGATCATTATTGAACCACCCTTTCCTTCCTGCCAACTTCTGAAAAAAAAGTACAAATTGAGCTATTAAAATAATTCCACCACCAGCCAACCAAAAACCTCATATTGCCAAGTTTCACACTCAAGGGTGATAAATTAAGAGGGCCCCAACTTTTGGAGAAAATGTACAGAGAATGTGACAGAGAACTCAATTTTCTCTACTGTTTTAAAAAATAGTTTTGAAGAAAGATTTTCATGATTTAAAGAAAAAGAGGTTACTCTTTACAAAACAGAAAAATCTCACAGATTAAGGTACATGCACATAAAGGAAGAATCCATGATTTCTGCAAGGAGAAGGAGCACATCAAAGGTGGAGAAGCCAAGAATGACATATGAAAACATTTAATCATCATATAGAAAAACACAAGTAACAGACTTACAAGGTCTGGTCCATCTTACACTGGAGTTCTTTTCGTATAAGACGGAGTAAGAACTGTACAAAAACAAATCTGGGTTAAACATCTAGACAGGTGAACCACTCAGATAAATTTTCAGTGTCAAACGCACACTGCTACTCTGAGTACTTCATTTAATGTTATCCCGGTTCGACCGAATAGAAACCCATTATATTCTCACATGTTCAGTCAATGGTTGGAAGATGAATTTGTACCACTCACGTGAGAGGAGCTAAATCAAAGTCTTTCTCTGTATCAGCAAGGATCCAGAGGTTATGCAAGAACTGGAGCTGATGGACATTTTTCAAAATAGAACATTTTTGCAATCCCACCCCGCATTGTGACAAAATTGAAAAAACAAAAACTGCTGTTTTTTCAAATTATTTTTTCTCTTCCTCTCCCTACATACCTTTCCCCCCCTTCTGCCCACCTTTTCAGTGGCAAAGTTGGGCGGGGGGGGAAGAGGAAGGAAAACTGGAGAAAATCCCCATCCCACCTCAACACCCCTGCCCCAAATTCCCAAACATTTGGGATTACTATTTCAAACAAAAAAATTGTCCCACTTCTAAATCTGTGGAATGAAAATGAGTGAAATTCATGGTGATTGTCCTCCCTGCCTCACCATTTTTTTACCAGTTCTAACAATAACTATTTTATTATTGTACCAGCAAGACTCTGATGAGACCAGCAGAGGGAGCCCAAGACTGCAAGAAAAATGGTATCTATTATACCACCATTGCTCTGAGACACACATTTGGGTCTAATCCTGTAAGCAATTAAACTTACTCAGGTCCATTACTGACTGCAGGATCAGGCCCTTTATACTTATTGTCATAGGTATACCAATTAATACAGCCCTCCATCAAACGGGAAACAGAAGAGTGATCTTACAGACGATGTTTGATGAAAAACCCATGCTAAGAAAATTTCAATCTTCTATGTCTTCTGGCTATTATCAGTGTGAACCAGTTACAACTATTCTTAGAAATGAAGGCTGTGATTTTTCAAGGCACCTACTCCCCCTTTGCACACTTAATTCCCATTGGAATTCAATTGAATTCAAAGGCCTAATTCCCTCATGAAAAAAAAATCAGTTTAAAATATAGATCTTAAAAGCTCTATTTGTTATATTGGGGCAAAAAAAGAAAAAAGGTTCCAATAGCCGGATTTATCACCCTGACAAGGAATTTACCCACTGGCTAGTATAAATCCTTGCAGCACCAGTAATGGCTGAGTAAAGAAGTTATGCAGTCATGTATAAACACACATTCATTCACTTGATAGGACCCAGCAAGTGGGAAGCAGAGGTTTCCATCTATGATGGAAAGTGACATTCAGCTCCTTCAGAAGAATTGGAACTTGTACCGGGCCATAGCAACATGAACGCAGTCTCTTGGTGTACTAAAAGAGCTACAATCTAAAAACTACTGAATATTTGTGGGAGTGCCTCTTGAAATCTGACTAACTTGTCCATTTTATTTATTAATTTCCAAACATCTTACTCTATAATGTGGAACAACTTGGCAACAAACCAACCTTTTTCTTGAGTTAGAGATGTGCAATCTGACCCTCACAGGGGGACTGCTTCCCTTAGGGTGGCCATATAGCAAATGTGAAAAATCGGGACAGGATTTGGGGGGGATAATAGTTGCTTATCTAAGACAACGCCCCTAATATCGGGACGTCTGGTCACCCTACCTTCCCTGCATGTACGTGACTGAATTCAATGGAACTGTATGGCATATGGGACTGTCTGTGCAGATCAGACAGGGGCCTGATTCTAAAGTGTCTAACAAAAATTTAGCCCTTCTGTCACCACCTTCCAGCAAGTGATACCAATGCACTTTACAAAGGATTAATAAATGAACCTTCCCTAACCCTCTCTGAGGTGGGTCAATAATGTCATCCTCCCTTGGCAGAGGGGCAAACAAGAGGCACATAGAAGTTAAGAGATTTGACGAAGCGCATTCAGGAAGTCTGTGGCAAAATTAGAAACAGAACCTCCAGACTATATTCTCTGCTGCTGTAACACCACTGACTTTAATAGTTACACCAGCAAGTAATTAGTCCACAGATCTCCTGACTCCTTATTTTGTGCCTTAAACACCACAGAAGACAATCTGCCTAGATAAGATAAAATAGGGCAAGTCAGAAACAGCCTCTTTTCAGATCATCCCATCCATTACACTTTGTCAAATAGGAGAAAGATGTGATGGACACCCAATTGGAATACGTGAGGCATTCATTCTTAACAGTTGAATTACCATGGTGATACTGATTCTGTGGCAATGCAGCAAAATGTGTTACTATTTCAGTAAATTGACGTTGCTGCTTCGGTGCTGCCTTTAAGAGAAAAAACAGAAGAATTCTTCTGTGGGCCAAAACTGATGTGAATTTTTGCTTCCAACTATGTTTGGGGCAATCCCTTTGGTGAGCTACTGCATACAGATATCACCCATTGAAGCTAATCTGCTCTCCAGCTTCAAAGTTCAAAATGCTCATCTTAGTTCTTTAAATAAAAAAAAAACAAAAAGAACTCTACAATATGAATGGAAACATCCCACTCAATAATAGAATATACAAATCACAATACAAGGAGGAAATTTCCATTTTAACACAAAGGGCTTTATAAGAAAGAAATATGGCACTAAATGTTTTATTTAGACTTACTAATAAGGCACATGCATCTGCCACCATTAGCATGTAAAATACATTGTTCCAACCAGAGGGAGAGATGAGACCAGCTAACAGAGGCCCTAGAGCAGCACCTAAAATACAATAGTGACACAACATGTTCAAATTCTGAGATGGAAACATTACTAGTTCCTATGACAAGATATTCTGTGTTTGGATATTTTACTCAGTTTCAACCTTCATAAAAGCAAACCCATTTTGGCATACATTTGTAAGAGGATCCATAAGGTTTATAGACAGTATATATGGCTGCAAAGCTGCCATAACACTGGTGTAGCTGGATGGCCAGTGGATGATTCCCCTTGGTTAGAGGTGTCTGCAGGTTGTGTAGGTCTATCATGGTGGATCTCTGCCTCCCTCACCACTGCTGGTGCAGAGGGCATAACCAAGGCATCCTTGATCTCAGGTACCCAGAACAGTATACTGTTCTAATTTGTGCTGGGGGCCAGCCCACCACCACCAAGCCTGGGGAAGTACAAAGGAGGCCTAAAGCCGTCTTTGCCCATTCCCCACTCCCAAAGTGATGCTTAGTACTGGCCAGGTGTGACATGGAGAGAATCCAGCTTGATAAAGAGCCTGAGTTGATTTTGTAGCACTGGCAGTTGGGGGGGAGAGAGCCATCTTTTTATATGCAAACTGCGCACACGTGATGTGCAAATCATTGAGACACAGACAGGGAACTCCTTGATGCCAGCTTTAGTCCACTTTCAGAGCAGAACTACACTGTAATTCTCTAGCACCTAGAGCCACAGAAAGCCTACTGCAGATAAGGCAGGCAGCTTCCAAACGATAGCTTACCTACAGAACCTGTTCCATCGATGATAGCCGTAACTGTGGACAGGGCTCTTGCATTTCCTTTCAGACTTTTATGGGTACCCTACAGTGACAAATACTCAGTTCAGAACCATTTACAGATGAGCCTAGGAAATGGCCATGTATCTGCGTCATACTCCTGGCCTTTCCATAGAAAAACATATCATGAAATAATGGACAAATACATAGAAAATCATAGAATCATAGAATATCAGGATTGGAAGGGACCTCAATCCACGCCATCCTCCAGATCATTAATGAAGATATTGAACAAAAGCAGCCCCAGGACCCTTGGGGCACTCCGCTTGATATCGGCTGCCAACTAGACATGGAGCCATTGATCACTACCCATTGAGCCTGACGATCTAGCCAGCTTTCTATCCACCTTATCATCCAGCCCATACTACTTTAACTTTCTGGCAAGAATACTGTGGGAGACCATATCAAAAAGCTTTGCTAAAGTCAAGGAATAACATGTCCACTGCTTTCCCCTCATCCACAGAGCCAGTTATCTCATCATAGAAGGCAATTAGGTTAGTCAGGTATGAACATGTTAGCATGAACATTACCAAGTAGCATTCCATAGGTATGGACAAGACCCTTTTATCATTGCTTAAAAAAAATCCCCCATGACCAATCTATTTTAATGATGTTCTTTATAAATAACCCTTTCTATTGTGCATGCAAGGTGTTCAGGCAGAATGGGTTGTGCTTGAAGCCTGCAATTTTTCTCTGAAACTGCATAGTGGTCTGTCAGTACAGCCATTGTTGATATCAGAAAGCTCTGCAGAATAGAAGAGAATCACTAGTTGGACAAGAATACTAACAAAGCTAGAGTATCAATGATAAAAGCCATAAAAAGGGCCACTCAGCAGGTTATTGAGTCAAAAGGCACCAAAAGGAAGTAGTTGTGAAGGCCATTTTCATTAGGCCAGTTATTCAATAGGACTGCAGAGCAAAACGAATGATCATAGGAACAAGTTTATAACTTGGTATATAGGAGACTGAATGGCTCAGAGGATTGTTAAGAAGACAGAGCCTTTCATTTACTCAGGGCACTGAGGAGAATTCAGTCTAGGTCACCAGTCGCCTAAAGTCATTAGTGTCAGATGGTTGTTTAGTGACATATGAGAAAATCAGTTGGCGGTTTCTGTCCAGCTCCCAGAGGGCAGGTGTCTATGTAACAAGATCCTACAGTCTAGCTGCCAGTCACAGCAATGAGGCTATTGATTGAATGGACCTGAAGGGGGAGCATTCTCTCAACCCTACCGGTGCTCCCTTTTGATCACTAAGGAGGCTCAGGAGGAATGCTGGGATGGGGTGTGGATTTAAATTCCGCTGCCTTTCCTCTACCTATTCTGCTGGTGAATGACCTCACTCTGTGGGGCTCCCACCATCCAGCACCTTTCAAAGCAATACATTTACCTAGCATTGAGAAGCAAAATTGAAGAAAAGGTACCCAGGGCAATGTTTTCATGGAGCATCTGCTGCAGTCAGACCACAAGCCTGCAGGGCCTGGTGTGGCAGGGTGGCAGGGAGCACAGGCTGACTGGGGTGCAGTATATGGGTGAGCAGAGGCTAACATGAGCACAAGGAAGGGCAAGCACCAGGCAGTGCTCTCCACACCTAATGGAGATAAGCCTCCAGCCCATTGCACACCTGGTCCCTTACTCTCAAAGGTGCAGGGTAAAAAAAGTGCAGGATGTGGGTGGCAAATGGCACGTCTCCTGTGGCCTTATGTGTGATCCTCAGCACGCACATGAAGTGTTTATCTAAGAGATCCCCTCTTTGATCTCTCTTCTTAGGAGGCAGGAGTAATTATCAGTATTAATGCAGGGTTGAGTTCTTTAATGCTCCCCATCCTGCTCATTACTCTTTACCTTGTACACAGAAGTGCAACACACACACACACACACACACCACATCTGTACTACGGAGAATTGAGCCCTCAATGCTTTACACACATTTACTACTCATCACAGAAACCCACAGGCTTCCCCCCCCAAATGAGGGCAAACGAGCGGGTCTATCTGCTAAATGTAAAACAAAAGAGCCAAACTCACCAAGTCGGCTGAGACTGCAGTTGTGATCAGTGCATAAGGACCGTTCACCAGGGCTCCACTGATAAGCAGCATAACTGTTGGAAGTTCGATGAAGAAAAGTAAACACGAAGTTTCCAGAATTGATGTTATTTATAATCACAATCCCACGTGATGATCTAGACCTTGATCATTTAACATACTACATGTCTTTAATAAATGCAATGTAACTACAAGAGTATATTCATGGGAAGTACAATTTTGCTTCAAAATGGCTACCAAGGAAAACAAGGGTAAAAAGCCATCTCAGTAGCAATGGACAGATTTAAGCACAAAGGGGCGTTTGCTTCCAGCACAGTGGAGAACATGATGTGTCCACTCCCAGCTCTTCGGCTGCTTGTGCCTTTTAGACTGTAAACCCTTCTGGGCGGAGAAGAGTCCTTTATCTGTTTGTACAGGGCCTACCACAATGGGGCTCCAAAGCTCAACGGGGCCTTTGGATGCTTGTGCCATACATACAAAACCTCACCACCAGCACTGCCTTCACATTTCAAGTCCTCTCCTTTTGTATTTGGTAGGAGGCCACAAATAAACTGAGTTTATCCCAACAAAAGGTCAGAACCCCTTTACGTTTATAAGAGACTCTTTAATCATCTCTGATACTTGGAAGAGGGAATCGAGCACTCTCAGTTCCAGGTACAGAAACCAGTGTTATTCACTGGTTATTCATGGTTCTCACTCCCCACCCCCACTCATTTCCTGACCATGCAAAAAGAAAAGCCCCTTATCACAGCCTCAGGGAGGCAAGAGCATTTTCGTTGATGCATGCTGTTCTGTCAGTTTTTCTTGATTAAATTCCCTCTGTCCCATCTCAACTCAGTCATGCTTATGGCACCCAGAGATGTATCCTTGTAACAATGATTCTAGTCTGCAATGAGCCAGAGAGTAGGACTCCCAACACCCTTAAACACAGTTATCCGACAGTGTACATTTTGAGGCACTGGGTCAGCTCAGAGGTGCATTCTCCTTACAATTACATGCCTCTATTTGAGCTTCCTTACAGAAATATTTGACCACCTAATTCCTAATAATTCTCTACACACTATCAGCATGCTTCAGTCCCCAATCCACTCGAGGAATATTTTTCCTGACCCCTAAAAATGCAAACTCACAAAGATATTGTTCATTTAAAATAGAATTGCAAATAGTTTCCAGAACAGTCCTGGCTACTGAGTTCCCAGGATAATTTTTGTGGTTTTATAAATACATTTCCTGTTTTCCCCTAGTGTTTTTCTCCCCCTGTTGAAAGACTCGAGCAAAAAGGGAAAATGGTGAAAGTGGGTGTACAACATACAAATGTATAAGCTAAAACTGCACAAGACTTTTTAAAAAACGGTTTTCTTCTAAGATGCTATAGTGGTT
Organism: Terrapene triunguis; assembly: GCF_002925995.2. Classification (NCBI taxonomy): domain Eukaryota; kingdom Metazoa; phylum Chordata; order Testudines; family Emydidae; genus Terrapene; species Terrapene triunguis. Next base: position 1,036,287 of record NW_020664382.1, read on the forward strand.
ACTTATAACAATAATAGGTACAACATTTGCAGAGAGAAGTGTGATTTTTAAGTTAATTATGCTCCTTTCTGCTTTCAAAAGGAGATCAAACTGTTCCCATTAATTCAAGAGTATTTTATTGTCTTTGGATTTCCTTATCTCCCTCCCCCCACAAAGGCTTTCAAGATTCATCAGTGTTTGAGGCTGAGAGGAATGAACTCTACTCCTACTTTTAATCTGCCTTTCTGTAAATCAAACAATAGCCCAGATCACACTTCCAACCACTCTGTGCACGATTCTCACCCTCCTGAGTGGAAGGGACACCATCCTCCCCTTCCTAGGGCATCCTCCTCCTTCCAGTCCCACAGAGTGTCCCTGGAAGTAGTGACACAGCTTGGAGGAGGTGTTAGCTCGCAGAAGTCCTTAAGTGGAAGGGAACCCTCATTTAAGGGGGTGGGGGAATCACAGGGGCAGCAAGGCAATGGAAGGTCCTGGGAGTGTGACTCCAGTTCAGCTGCACTGCCAGGGAATTTGATGGGGAGCTCTGGGGGGCAAATACAGACTTCCACGCAGCACATGCATGTGAGGCTCCTCCAGCTTTGGGGGCAGGCCCTAGAGAACATCCCCCTCCAACAGAATGGCTGGGGAGAAACTCTGCAAGGGGAGTCACACAGAGACCTCCTCCCCCTCAGCCTATTCTGTCAGACTGCCCCTCTTGTGGTACAATCTGCTAGATGCAATTCAAAGCTGGTCAAAAATGGTCAAACAAAGGGTCTCCCCTTCAAAAAAGTGTCCTTTTTTTCAAAATTGGAATGTTTTTGGTGAAAATGTCTTAGTTTTGTGTGTGCGTCTGTCTGTCTCTCAGATTTCCTCCCTCCCCTTTACCAGCAGTGAAATGGATAAAAGTGGGGATGGGATGAGAGGAGAAGAGAAACTCAAAAAGCAAAAATAAAACATTTAAACCAAAAAGTTTTTCCAATTTTTTTTTATGAAACACATTGAATAGAGGAAAAATATCATTTCTTTTTGAAACCCCTGAAATAAAAAGGGCTTTGAATTTTCCAATTTTTTTGTGGAAGAGGTTTTCCATGTTTCGACCAGCTCTAATGTAATCATTTTTCCTATGGCCTGAAATGAAATTACTGTGCTACCAAAATGCGGTCCTCTGCCCTTTTTCTACGGGTGGTTCATGGCCTCTAAAGAGGCTAAGCAGAAATCCAACTGACTTCAATGGGAGCCGCAGGTGTTCAACACCTCTGAAAAGCAGACAATTAGTTTCTAGACTTTTTCCCCAGAAAAATCAGTGTGAATGGAACAAAAGTAAAAGAAAATCAAGTCCAGTTAAAAGCAGGCAGAATGTAATTTAAGTTCTCACCTATGGTAGCTTCTAGGCCCATTTTACTGATTGCAGAGAACATGTATAGCTGTAATGGATATGAATGGGTAAACATTTAAGTAGTAAAAACAGAAGAATAAGGTTTGATTCTGATCTCACGCTTTCACCAGCATAAATTCCCACTGAAGTTGAATGAGAGGAAGTTAAGGCCCCTTCTCTTCACAGAATTGTAGGTTTTCACATACACAAAAAAATCTCCTTAATGTCACAACATGAAAAATACAGTTGTCTTTGTGATGAAAAGTTGTTTGTTATTTTTGGTGCTGGAGTCCCCTGGCATGGAAATCACCGTCAATTTCCCCATGAGGCTGCCTGTCTCATAGAGATAGCTAATTAATATGACCATAATTTTTTAACCTGTCACTTTCAAATAAAGCATAGCACAGAGTTCTGCTGATTCTGGCAAGATCAGTGTATGCATTGTAGACATATACTATAAAAATCACACTGCACATATGTAGCAGCCAGATTCCTAACATTAACAGCTCAGCAATTTTGATTATTTAAATCAAAAAGACAAATCACTTGCCCAATTCTGATTCAGAATTGAATAACTGAGTAAAAGGATTCAGAGGGATGGCCGTGTTAGTCTGTATCAGTAAAAACAGCGAGGAGTCCTTGTGGCACCTTAGAGACTAACAAATTTATTTGGGCCTAAGCTTTCGTGGGATATAACTCACTTCATCAGATGCATGGAGTGGAAAATACAGTAAAAGCAGGTATAAATATACAGCACAGGAAAAGATGGGAATTGCCTTACCAAGTGGGGGCAAGGGGGTCAGTGCTAACGAGGCCAATTCAGTTAGGGTGGATGTGGCCCATTTCCAACAGTTGACAAGAAGGTGTGAGTGTCAACAGAGGGAAAATTATTATTTTTAGTGAGTGCTGTCAAAGCCAGCTGAATGTGACAATTTTTCATAGAGTCCTATAGCATATGACGTGCTAAAGAATGGCATATTTAATTTATTAAAACCAGCCCAAACCTCTGTGTTGGCTCTTGTGCGGAGACTTTTCAGAGCAACTTTCAACCTGGGGTGAATGGTCAGAGACTGCTGAGAACAGGAATCTCTAATGGAAATGCTCACAGAACCTCACCCAGTCCCACAAAAGGGCACAATTAAAATAAGGAGAATAGATCTTACGGCAGGGGCTGCTAGTAGTAACATCATTCCACAGGTTGAAGCCCTTTTTTCCAATCTATCTGATATCATGCCTGCCAAAATGCCACCTGAAAAAGAGACACATTAAAGAACAAAAAGGTTATTTCATGAGCATTTTATGCACTATAATTGGACATATATTTCCCCAAAGTTACAGCAATCCAGTGTAATTGTTGTAAAGGTACACTTCTATTATAAACACACACACACAGAACATAGGACTGAAAATCTAGTTTGAGTTAGTAGCTTTATTATTATCATCTATGCCACAAATGATTAGATTGAGCTGGACAACCGCGACAGGCACTGTAGTCTGCCTCATTGGCTCCTTCTCAGGTCATCTGTACACCCAGGATGATGTAATTGGAGGGGACCTCTAGGGTATGGCTACACTGTGTCATTAGTAGAGTGGCTCGCCAGTATTTTCCACCTGGTGTTTTGGAACCCAACTGCGTCAAACCAGCTTCTGGGGTTGAACCAATGAATTAAGGCCTCCATCTCCTCTGGAGGAAGAATAAGCCTAGCCTCAACATGTAGGATGTTATAGTCTGACCATGACAAAAGAGCCATCATCATAAACCCTGTGTCCCATCTGAATTCAAGTGTAAGATCCAGAGGTATGCCACCCACATTTACTGAGCCACAAATCACTTGGTAGGGTTACCAGAAGCCACCCTGTGTCTGCTTTCAGTTTAATACTGGATACATCCTTTGACTACCCTGGCAAGGATGCAATAGGGATTCCATCTTGTCTCCTCATGCTGCCCTGTCTGCCTGTCTCCTCCTGTTGCCTCTTGTCCTATACCTAGATTGTAAGCTCTCTAGGAAAGCGGCCTCCTTTTTGTTCTTTGTTTGTCCAGTGCCTTGCACAACGGGGCTCTAAATTCATGACTCGGGTTCCTGGGTGCTACTGCTATACAAAATGAAACAATAATAATAAATCCATTTCTCATCAAGGAGTTAAACCCAGAAAATAGGAGCCTGCATCAGGGAAAGAAAAGACCCATGGATCAATATTCTGGTAAGCATGTGGATGGCAGGAGAACTAACCCCCAAATTACAGATAAATACTTTTGAAGTGCTCTTTCCTATTCCATTTGACCCAATTATTATAGCCCTTTTGCAATAATTTTTCAAGTGCACTTTTGTTTTCCCAACTCTTCCATACTCTACTGCCCCCCTTCCCTCTTTTCAAAGGGTAACCCTCACAGCAAAATGCCCAGCTATATATATATCGCACTGACACATCTGGGTCCCCATCAAGCTCTGCAAGTAGCTATGTTGGTGGCTTGGATTTGCAGTGGAGCGAGATTTGTGTTTAGACTGCTGAATAAAATCTCTATTTTCCGGGTGCCAACTAGGCTTGGTCTACACTTAAAAGAAGTCAACATAGCTATTTTGGTCAGGAGTATGAGCAAGCCCACATCCGATTGACATAGCTATGTCAACATAACCCCCAGTGTAGACACAGTTATGTCAATGGAAGTTGACATAGAATAATAGACTCTTAGGACTGGAAGGAACATCGAGAGGTCATCTAGTCCAGTCCCCTGCCCTCATGGCAGGACTAGGTATTATCATAGCTACTGTTGTTCCGGGAGGTGGTGTTCTTAAGGTGATGGAAAAACTCCTTCTGTCAATATAGGGTCCCTCTACACTATACGGTTATGCCACCATAACTACAGCCATGCAGCCACATTGGTATAGTCTCTAACACGGAGATACACCTACCTATGCTTGCTTTAAATTGCATGGTGTGAAATTCACTTCTCCTGCACAGAGCCTGAGTGGAGAGGAGTAGTGCAGGTGAAATTCAGGGCCAAGCTGGAGCAGTGGCTGCAACCCCTTTCTGTCACTTACTCAGTGTACTGGGGCCATTAGATCTACATAACTCTGGATCCAGTGAAACCTCCTCCAGCTTACCCCAATCACTGCCCTGGAGACCCCTTCTGTGGCACATTGGGCAGAGGAACTGCAAAATTGGTGTAGTGCTGCTATGCAAGGGTGAGGACAGGATACCTTTTTGGGTCAGGGATGTGGTGACAGAGGGGAAGAGAGGGGTAAAGGGACAGAGACAGAAGTTTCTATGACACTAGGATCCTCCAATCTTTCTTGCACCAGGATCAAATAAGGGGCTATGGATTTATTCCCCTAGACCTGCTACTAAGGCTGGTCACATGGCATAGGATTTGGCTGTAAGGGCCCCATCCTGCTCCCACGGGAGCCAATTTTGCCATTTTCTGGTGGATGCAAGATCAAACCCCAATTTCTTAGTAAAAGAGTAAAACAGAACAGCTACGTGTACTACAGATTTCCTAACCTAGGTCTGATTAATAATAGTGTGTTAAACTTACCAAAGATTCCACCCACATCGAACAATGTAGAAAGATCCCCAGCTCTTTTCGCATCAAGATGCTCTAACAATAAAAGCAGAATAAATCTGATTAGAATAGCCTCTCACTTCAAAACTATGAGAAATTTCTTCATTTTATTCAGATCCATATGTAAAGCCTGGTCCACAGACAGCTTTTGCCCCAGAATAATTATGTTAGTTAGTGGTGTGATTTTTTTACCCATCTAGTTACAACCAGTACAACTTAGTGTGGGTGCAGTTATACTGGTATAAAGGTGCCTTACACCAGAATGACTTATTTACAAGAATAAGTTTTACTGGTATAAATAATTGTATACTGATAGAACTCTGTCCAAGCTAGAGGGGCTCATACCACTTGAGTTAAAGTGGTAAAACTTGTGTGTACACAAGAATTTTCTGGTTCATTAGCAACAGTCTTAAAAATAATCAGAGCACCACACTACTAATAAGTACCAGTAAGTAATGCTGCTTTGTTTCAGAAACATGTTTGGTACAAATTAAGGCCACATAGGGAGCCTAATCCTGAAGCCCTTACTTATGTGACCAGTATCACTGGCTAGCTAGATTGTGTTGGTTAAACGCAGCCTGGAGTAAAGAACAGCGCAAAGCTGCAATGCCACAGGAGCAGAAGGAGGCAGAATGACTCCTTGAACTCCCCAGCATGCAAAGGGACACCTCTGCAACTGGATTATAAACCATACGCAACAAAGACCATGTCTTTGCATGTGTTTGCACAGTGCCTAGCACCGCGGGACATCTGAGTGCTACTGCAACATAGGGTGGAATATTCAAAAGCACCTATGGGAGTTAGATGCCCAACGCCTCTAATGTTCATATAGTAAAACTAATTATATTGTTTTTAAACATAAAAAACTTATTAGCTAATCTTCTCCCTTCATCAAACCTATTACCACAGAAGTATTGGTGAGTAGGAGGGCATACTGCAGCCTGTCAAAGGATGTAGTGAGTGTCCCTACTGCACACACTTCCCTACAGGCATTCTGCCTGCCTGTCTCTTCTGGTCTTGAGGCTGTGGATTTAAAAGCCAGAGGATAGCCCAAAGAATATGAACTTCTTGGGGCAGCATGCCTTCCTCTACGTTCTGTATGGCACAAAGCACAATGATAGTGATGATCTAATAAAATAAATAAATAGTAGTAATAAAGTCATTCCTTTGTGCAGCTTATTAAGCTCTTTGGGATCCATCAGGATATAAGGCACCATTATAAATATATGATTATTATAGGGTTTATTTAATTAAATATTTTTGGCTGGTTCTCAAGAGCGAAAGACATCACAAAGACTTGCAATTTTCAGAGAGAAATCAGATTCTTATTTTTGTGGTCGCTATCTCTTAACTCTCAGTACGTATCATTGACATACATAAAAAACGGCAGTCTTTCAACTCTACTAGGGCAACCATAGCTTAAAACAAAAGCAGTAATGTTTATTTTCACGTGACTAGGCTCATCATAGTTCATGACACTCTCTAACTAAACACTTGTTTTCTTCCCACAGATACTTACCTACGTTTGTGATATAGAGTGGAAGCCAGAAAAGGAAAGTGTAACTGACTAGTTTAGCAAACAACAAACAGAGAGAGAATTCTATGACTCCCTAAGGAAAGAAAAGAAAAAAGAAGAACAAGGTTAGTACCTAGACATGCAGTATTGTTGTTTCTTTGCTTCTGTTAAACCACACCATGCAAGCAATCTCCAAATGGCATCTTAAGCCTTTCTGTCTCAGGAATTTCTCCCTTGAGACTTCCTGTTCTGGAAGCATGAAGCTTGTGATCAAAGCAGATTGCAGTATTCTACTTGTATATCTTTTTCTCTCCATGTAACTGTAACCAGAAACCAGAATACTAATAAGGACAGATAGAGCTTATAACCACTTCAGAGATTGACAGTGATTTTCTGTCATGTTACATGTATCTTCCCTTTTATAGAACTGATCTGGGTGCATACTGTTGCGACCTGGGGGTGTTTTCCCATCAACTTAAATTGCGCCAGGATTTCACCAATGGTATTTATTTTTTCAAAAATCCACACAGCCCGTATGGTACATGGTCTCAAAGAGGTGCCTAGTTAGGACTCAGCACAGTAAAAGTGGGTGCTTATTTAACATACAAGTCTCAGTATTCTTTTACCCTATTGCCTTAGCTGAGAATTCTATGTAAGGTTAAGTTATTATAAAAACACAGCTGAAGTTTATTTGACTGCCACATAAACCTGTTCCTGTCAATCCTTCCCCCACCATTTGCCATCTTCTGGCAGCAGTTTGGGGTTTTACACAGTTTTAAGTTCTTGCTGTTATGCTACTCCTGCAAGTGTCAATATGGATTGCTGGAGATTTGCCCCACCACCACCACCACCACATTCATGCTTTCCCATCCCCCTCAACACCCTCCCTCCCCCATTCACACCTTGAGGTATTTAAAGTGTTATTCATTCCCACCAGCAAGTGACAGGAGAAGTGAAAGGGGAAGACTCCAGGAGAAGGCAGAAGAGGATATTTTAGATACATATCACCTTACTGTTGCAGGATCAGGTACTGGGTAGAATCTAAGGGTACAGGAGGGTAGCATATAGTGCCAGCAGCTCTTTCCTACATTCACACCGGCCCAATATCAGTTCCAGCTGGATTTCATTTGTGTTTCCCTGAGCAGAGCTATTACCCTGAATTCAAACAAACTCCCCCTTTCCTTTTATCCAGCAGCCTGAAAGTTTGAGTGGTAAGATGCTCCCCTACATAAGCCATAAAATGTGCTTTCAAATTAGGAGCTTTTGAAAATGACAATTATCATTTATGAACCTACTAGTGATGGAAGTCATCTGCCTGAAAAGGTGATGCCATTTGTGACACCTGCCCAAATTAAATCCTACTGTAAGCAGGTATAACTCTACTGACTTCTGTGGCGTTATAGCCTGCTTGTACCAGGATAGAGCACGGTCCACTGACTCTATGGAAGATGTAGATAGGAGACTAGGTAGGAGTTTCCATCATATTTTAACAATTGTTGAATTCATTTTTCAATTTAACACTTAAACAACATAGGCAGCCAATTAATGCAGTGAAGCCCTGGTGTAATCAAGTGCTAATCAATGTTATTAATATTTCATAATGTACATCAATACAACTACTCCAAATATGAGGACAAATACACATACAACGGGGTAATGGGCTATAGAATATTATATTATATACCAAATTCATATAGCTCAACTTCAGACTTCCACTTCATACCCACCCACCAAAAAGCAAAACCAAAACACATCTGACAAAAAAAGCACATGCACTGAAGTTCAGCTTGCTCATACTGGATGAAGAGTTCATCCCACTTAAGGAGATCACAGAATTGCAGAACCACTGGGACTAAAGCTGGTCAGAAATCAGAACTTTTGTCCTGCAGGAAATTCTGATATTTCAACATTGTTTTTTGCCTCAAAACAGGATGAAAAGTCAAAATTGCTACATTTTTCAGGGAATGAAAAGTTCCAAAAAATTTCTATTTGGAAACATTTTGTTTCAGTTTGACATTGAACTGCATCTGCCTAAGCTGCCAGTGCCTCCTAGGAATTGTAGTTCAGATGCCTCATGCCCCCATTCTCCTCTACGAGCCAGGTTCCCCAGCAAAAACTACATCTCCCATGATACACTATGGCAGTTCAGCCAGAGGGAAGACCGAAGAGCATCATGAGAGATGTAGTCTAGCTGAGAGGCCTGACTCAGAGAGTAGAATGAGGAAGACCTGAATTACAACTTCAGTGAAGTACCATGGTAGCTCAGGTGGATGCAGATTAAAATTGAAGTGACTCAAAACATTTTGATTCTATTCAATAAACGGAAATATTTTGATTCAGGTCAACCCTACCCCAACAATTTTTTTTTTCCAATTTTCCATTGTGAAAAATTTCAAGAAAAATCAGTATTTTTGTGAAAACTACATTTTCCCATTAACCCCTCCCCCCAAATTAGATAGAAAATTCCAACCAGCTCTAACTGGGACTAGTCAGTTACCTGAGGTTTCAAGGCGCATAAGAAGAGGTGATATGAAAGGACAGTTCTGTCGCCTCCGCAGAAGAGGCTGTAGGTATTTCAGCTACTCCCCCTCCATCCCTGACAATTCAAGGTTGCCTCTCTGATCCCCTTATTTCTCTCCCCTCATACATAAATATTGTCCCATTATGTTAATAATGTCATCACACTCTTGGGTTCTGAAGTGTGTGAGTGCTAGCTATACAGCTTAAAACTCCAAGAGCAGGTTTAAACTTGCACTCACTAGTTTTTTGGATGTTTGTAAATTCTAAATAAATGTGATTTATTAATGTATTCAGTTGGCTTCTTTGAGCCAAATGTTCCCTTTTTCTGTATCCTCTCTTCTTCTGAATAGGACACCCACTTTGTCTTATACCATAGACCCCCTGATTCCCGACATCCAGTTAAAACTCAACAGGACTGAATAAAATACCAGTTTTGAGATGGGAAAACCAACTTTGTCCACTTCTCCATTTAAACTGTATAAAAATCAGAATCTTGTCGGATAAAACCCAAGTCAACGTACAGTGGGTAAGACTAATGCATGTACTCACAGGTATTCGCAAAGCACCTATGAAGCTTATAGCTGACATTCTAGTTCCACCTTCCCCATTGACTGCCACGTTATGGTTCAGTGGCACTGTGAAGTTCTCTCTTTCAGGAAGCAAACACTGCATCGCTGGATCCTACATACAGTTTCCCACCACCACAAAAAGAAAAGTAAATACATTAAAATGTATGTAGTAAACAACCAAGTCATTCACAAGTCTTATGACTTTACTTTTTGTACTACAGAAAGTGATTCACGGATTCTGAAATCTTTAGTGAAAAAAGCACTATTTTTTAGGGCAGCATGCATTTACTTCTGCAGTCAAAGCACTACAGTATCTGTACTGTGAGCAGATTTCAAATTGCAAAACCACTACACATCATAGCGTGCCCTGAACAGAACCCAGCTATTGGAAATTGACTTATTTCTTCTACTTTTCAATGGCTTCTCCCCATCCACCATTCAAATGTAGTCTCACTGGTTGGAGTTGAAAACACTTCTTGGTTAATATACTGAAGATATCACTGACATTACCTGGCTTCTAAATAAATATTAAGCTGATTTTTCAGAATTTCTGTCCCTTGTATCTTCACATTCATCAGTTTAAGTAGGGATCATTGGTACTGTTCAGGTATGTATAGCATATGCTTAATTTTAAAAGACTCATGAGTTTGTTTTGTTCCTGACCTCTATTTTTCAGTCTTACTCATTCATGAAGTGACACCTATGAATTAGATCAATATTATCGAAGGGCTAGATTCTGATGTTTTACACTGAGTAGTACTGTGACAGTCAGCAGCGACTCCCCCCCCCCCCCCCCCTTAACAGCTAGCAGCCGTTATGGCAGCCAGCGGCCATTAGGGGGAAGCAGACACCTCAAGTACACAGTAGCCTGAACTTTTCAACTGTCTTCCCTTTCAAGGCCTTGAGGTAGTTGGAGCTGGTCCCAAACTGGTTTTCTCTGACCAGATAGCAGAAGTACAGGGTCTGTTAACCACCAATCAAATGTTAACACGACCAGGGCCTGTGTTTGAGTGTATAAAAGATCTTTGGCTTTTGTATGAGTTAGAGTTTTTGTACCAAGGTGCAAAGCTCTCCTTTCTTCTGCAGAATAAAGCAACCTTTTCCTTATCCCTGTCTGGCTGTTACTGGCTCTCAGCTAGGAGGACCCAACATTTCGGTAACAGTTTCTGGCGACCCAGATGGGACCCTCCTAGCTCGGACATTGGACTCTGGATGGCTGCGGCGAACTAGGAACGGCGCCAACGGGGTGCTTAGCCCCTTTTCCTCACTTCACTGCAGCCCCTGGGGTTCATGCTCCGATAAGGTGAGCCCTAATAGGATAAGGAAACACTATCTGGTTCTGGTTCTGTTCTGGTTAACTGGTTAATGAATTTCTGTCTTGTACGCTTGGGTGTTAGGTGTGTGGGCGGAACGGAGCTTCTCGTTTGTAATTCCTCGGGGTGGAAGCCATAGCGAGTGAGGAAGCCCTGAGGTCGGATTGAGATTCTTCTGTCCCGTCCCCTGTAACAGTCGGGGTAAGCAGAGATTTCTGGATTAGACCGTAATTCCCTCCACCTTTCTGTCTAATTCTCAGTTTGAGTGTCAGAAGGGGGATGGGTGGGTCTCAGAGGAAACCCTCTAAGGATAGCCCTTTGGATTATATGTTAAGTAAATGGCCTTTACCCGGTGTTCAGAAAAGAATGTCGAAGAGACGCTTGTTGCAGCTTTGCACCCAGGATTGGCCAGCCCTGGGCACTGATTGGCCCGAATCCGGATCTTTTGACATTCCGACTTACTTAACTCCCTTGCGCCTGGTAATGGAAAACCAGGCACTGGGACAAATGGATTATTGTTTTTTGTGGGATCTGTGTTTTATAAGTTTGAGATGAATTGGTATTGTTTAAAGTTGCAAAAACCGAGAATACTTTTGCCAGATACGGGAAACTAGTGTTGTTTAATATGGTATTTAGCCTTTAATCCTTAAGGTGACTTAATGCTTTACGAGATTTAAAATGTTTTAAAGAAAGACCAAAGGTTGTGGCTGCTGCAGGGTAGTCAAAGCCAGGAGAATAAAAGATTTGAATTTGTTTTTGGGTTACAAAATAGCAGATGAAAGATCTGGTAAAGAGAGAGAAGGACAGTGCCTCTGGCTCTATGTGGTCGAACTGTCTTACTAGGGGTGCATGGAGATTTTGTAAGCACAAAAGAAATAGTTACACCTTGTGTAAAAATTGATGTGGCTAGTGTTGTGGAAATTGAATTGTGGAGAGGATGTGCATTTCCCCCAGAACATGTGCAGTGTATATTGTAGTAGAGGTAAAAGAAATGCAAACCTACCAATATAGGTTGTGTTGTCTTTTTCAGATCAGTGTGTGTTTGAAAGCAGAAGTTAGAAGTAAAAGGCAATCAAAAGTCTGGGAAAGTTAATTGTGTCCCTTTTTAAGTAAGAATCTTTAAGCTGTGGATAGCTTTGGATCTGGAAGCAAGCCAGAAAGCATCTGTATTAATGCAATTTTCTAACTAATAAGGTAGAAGCCACTGAAACCTGGGCTGCCTATGAAACAAATACCAGGAAATATGGGGTGATTCCTCTGTTTTGCCTAAAATCAACAAGAGTATGTGTATATAAAGGAAATATTTTAAGCAATGACTGACTGCCCAGAAGGGGTAGACCTCTGTTCTTTTGTCTTTCAGATCATCAGAGAAAACGGATGCCAGCTGATTAGCATTCAACGTACCATGCATTTACTGGCCCAATAGGAATTATTTTTGTGTTCTATGTCCTGTCTTGTGGTGTTTGTCTTGTGGCCAAAATTGTTGTTAAAATTTGCATACCAACAGTCTTTGGAAGCAAGGACATGGAAGGATAACCCACTTCCCATATTGCCCATGGGATCCTTCTGGCTACCTCAGATTTCTAGCCAGAGGGCTGGGGAGGGAGGAAAGCTATTGGACACCAGAGGTTGTACCGAGTGGACTCCTCAAAAGTGGGTGTGCTTGTCCTGGTTTGTTGCTCCAAAGCTCTGTAATAAAGTTATTTTACTGGAAGGGTAAATGGCATACATTGAATAATAAGACTAATGTACTGTATAATGGCAATGTGTATATGTTCATTGTTGGGAAAAGGTGTATGAGTGAAGAGTGGAAGTTTCCTTTGTAGGTTAAAAGAACCCAAGAAGGGGAGAAGGAAAAAGAACAGAACGAGTTAACTGGGAAAAAAAATAGCTAGCAAGCTCAGTCCAAAGATAAGATGCTGGCCCCATCCAAGGACATTGCCCACAGCTAAGACTTGCCTGACAGCCAAGAAAAGGGGAGCCTGAATGTGCCCAAGCACTATGAGATCTGCAAAACACTGCCAGGCATTAATGAAGTGTGTTAGGTTTCTTTTCTCACAGATAAAAGAAGTGCTACCCAAAGACCCTAGCAGCCCTGCCGTTCATTGAAACAAGGAGACTGAGTCTATGTAAAGATCCACCAACGAAAGACTGCTTTGGCTCCATGCTGGAAAGGCCCTTTCCAAGTCCTGTTAACCACCAACACCTTCTGCCAAGGACTGCCTACCTGGACCCATGCTTCTCACTGTAAAAAGACCCCTCCACCTCGGGAGGACTCTCCGACTGATAAGCCTATTTCTCCTTCTAGCTCTGCTGTGCCTTCTGGACAGCAGGAAAAAAGACAAGGTAAAGTGCTAATAACCTCTCCCTTGTCCACTGACAGACCTACTGTGCCTTTGAATTTTTTTTAGAAGACGCAAAACCATTACAGGGTGATGTGCTAGTAACCTCTCCCCTGTATGATGCTGAACCATGACTGTTTCAGGAAAAGAGAAGAAGGAACACTTGCTCCATTGAAACCATCAAAGTCCAGGGATTCCTGCCTACAAGAGACATTAAGAACTGACCCTGGTGAAGAAACAAAGAATTATACACTGGCAGGAAGAAACTTGTGGGACCCATGCTTGGGAATGTGGTATAGTACTACACCAAAGAGAAATGTATTAGGATATCAATGGACTGTGATTAACACTACACTAGGGACTGTTAAATTTTCATTACCCTTATCCAGTTTCCAGATCACCTCTACATACCCAAATTGCTCACAGGGGGCTGCCATTAGATTAGCACACAGAGGGCTTGGGTTATTTCCTCTAGAAAGAAAAGTGACTTGACCGGATCCCTATGGGATGGGGCCAATAGTGCAGCAGCAGTTTGGAATATTTTTAAGAACCAAGAACATGATGAGAAATTGGGGCAATTAGAAAAGGCCACTAGCCTTATTTCTGGGGCACAGCTAACCCAGGTACAGGCTGGAATTGGTGAGTTACATGTTATCTCCGCCCTTAGTTCTATGACCCAGAAGTTGCTGACAGGAATGGTATTGAATATCACTAAGGCTGGGAAGGTATTGCAGCGGGATCTAGCATGTTCAGGCTTGGCCCACTGCCCTTACAGACACATCAGGAGTACCATCTGATCTGTGGCCATGGAGACATACTTGGAGGCTTTCTGGGTGGAAGTGTGAACGTTCTCAATGCTCCTTCCAAGCATATGGACCGATTGGGGGGGGGGGGTGGGCTCCCACATACCGAATCCCGCCAGGTCCATGGAGAGGATGCACGTGGAATTGGGTAATTCACCGAGACATCTGGAAAATTAAACTACCGCCGATGCCCTGGTGGACTTGGCAACTGCACAGAGAAAACTAAGGCAGATGGTTCTCCAGAACCGCTTGGCTCTAGATATCTTTCCCTCCAGCTTGATCGCAAATTGCGCAACGGGCCTGACAATTTGGGTTTGTCAGGCCCGAAGGGGGGACTGTGACAGTCAGCAGCGACCCCACCCCCCTTTAACAGCTAGCAGCCGTTATGGCAGCCAGCGGCCATTACGGGGAAGCAGACACCTCAAGTACACAGTAGCCTGATCTTTTCAACTGTCTTCCCTTTCAAGGCCTTGAGGTAGTTGGAGCTGGTCCCAAACTGGTTTTCACTGATCAGATAGCAGAAGTACAGGGTCTGTTAACCACCAATCAAATGTTAACACGACCAGGGCCCGTGTTTGAGTGTATGAAAGATCTTTGGCTTTTGTATGAGTTAGAGTTTTTGTACCAAGGTGCAAAGCTCTCCTTTCTTCTGCAGAATAAAGCAACCTTTTCCTTATCCCTGTCTGGCTGTTATTGGCTCTCAGCTAGGCAGACCCGACATTTCAGTAACAGTACCTTACTCCACCTGACTTCAATAGCAGTGACACCAATTGCAGGGAGTGGGGAGAAGTGAGAGCAAATCCCTCCCTCCCCCCATGCTTTTTGCACTTGCCCAAAGTTCCATAGGCCACGGAGCAGGGGGGCCATGGCCCAATTATCTTTAAGCAGCTGTCCCATACTAAACAAATACAGCTGCTGCCAGAGCAGTCTGGACCAACACCCCAGCTGTGTAGTCACATTGCCACTAAAGTTTGACCTGGCCTCCCCTCTGTACACATGAAGGGGTGGCCAGGCCACGTTTCAGTGAATGGTGTTGCAACCTGGAGCATACGGTTACCACGCCACTGAAATTTTGGAGGAGCGGCGGGGTGAAATGATGTGGTGACCTGGCGCACCAGGAGCCTGTTCCTTTACAGCAGAGTGCAGGGGAGCCCACCGAGAACTCAAACTGGCTCAAGCACCATGTGGTAAGAGAGATGGACACTCCCTGGGTGAGGGAAACCTGGGGTCCCTTCAGGAGGAGGCAGTCGGGAAGGGACCATAATTTGATCATCCTCCCTTGGAAGTATCTGATTTGGCACCTCTGTTCAACAGTGCTGTTGGGATAAAGTACTATTCAATATGAGTAGGGACTGGAATCCATGCCTAAGTGTGTGAAGCCAATTATCCAGAGATTACATTGAAGCAAAACCTCTCACGTGCTCCCTCCCCGAATCTTGAGGAAGTTCAAACCTAAATCCAAGATTCAGCACTCACTCCCATGCGTGGTGGCAGAAATTTTGGATACAAAGCTGTCAAGGTCCATCAAAACTATTTTGCCAGCTTGTAAAAATGATAGGTTCAGTAGTTGTAGCAACCCAGTATTTCACCTGCACCCTGTGGCACTGTCACCCTTTAAGATGACCTAGCAATGCTTCTCTTTTTAGCTGCAAGACGATTTTAATGTACGTTCACCCTTCTCCTAACCATCACACATTTATATTAAATCTTGGTGAAGAGCTTAATACTATCACATTTATTTGAATCTAAGCTTGGAAAGGTAAATTGGTACATTATTCCACCCCCCCGTACTTGTGCGGTAGATGGAAAGTGTCTGATTAATATTAAACAAACTGACATGGAGAACAGATGTTACAGCTTAAAAATGATGGAACAGATTTGAAAATGACACTTTCTATTGAGTGATTTTGAAATAATCCTATTTATACTTTTGTTTTATTTTAAATGGCAACAAATTAGCAGTAGACACTTAATTTCAGTTTTTAATCTTTGAATAACTGAAACACCATTGATACTTTAGTTTAACATTTGCAATTCAAGCTATCAATCCCAAACACAAAACAAAAACATTGGTCAAAATCCCTTCAGTCATTATTCAGGAAAACTTCCTATTGACTTCCACAGGAGCATTGCTTGAATAAGGGCAGAGTAAACCCTGCAGGATACCTGTAAGCATAATAGCCTGATTGGAATTGTCTGAGTAAATGCTGCTCATTTCTCAGACAGGTGACTCTAAGCTTACTAATGCAAAGAGATGATAATTCTGAAGTGGAAGTTACCAATACACAACACATATCACCTCTCTTAGCAATTCAAGTTGGAGATATATATCAATATCTTGGAGTTAAGTGCTAGACTGAGCTAGATACGGAAAAAGCAATTTGAGCTTGGCAGGGATAATACTTTTCAGCTTTGTCAGTGAGAGTGAACAGACATATGGTACACTCCTGAGCTCTGGGGAAGGATTTATTATTGCTCAATAGTGTATAATTTTAAGAGGCCAACCTGACATGATAGGTAATGTATCTAGAAACACATTCTGCTTTTATTTGTTGCATATACTGAATATTATTTTTCTTGTTATAGTGTTTAGAGTGGTCAGCTAAGAATCAGTCAGAGCTGCCAATCTAGTATGCTAGGAATTGACTAGTTCTAAAACCACTGAACATCTGCTGTTTGTACAGGCAGCAAGAAGCAGAACTATGATAACCTTAGCTTAGCTATAGTGTACCCATTGTAAAAAATATATTCAACTCCACATTTACAAGAGCAAGATTAGATACAGTTATCCTCAACTGGAGGGGGAAAGGGCAAGGTCTCAAAAACAGAGCAGAGGCCAAGAGAGAGCATTTTTTGCCTGGTTATTTCTCAACATTATGAACAACTAACTCAGATAGCAAAGAAAACACACATTAACTCTGACAGATTTGACAGCAAGCACCCCAATGCTGCTCAGCCAGTGTCCGTCTGTCATGATCAAGATGGAACACCTCTCAGGATAAAGTCTCCTTATCCATTCAGTCTATAGCCTCTCTGCACAAACTGACAACAAGAGTGCCAATTACTGAGAATTATGATTAGAGCTGGCAGAGCAAATTACAGCCAACAGTTTATTTTCAAATTTCAGCTCTTTGTGTTTATGAATTGTCCAAAAACAGCTTATGAGATTCAAGACTCTTGCCATTATTTTAAAATTATTCCGAGCATAATACTGGCAAGTAACATCTGGGCTGCAGGTTGTACTCAAACAGTTCACTGTAGACAGTGAATATACTTAGTTCAGAATGGTTTGGTTAATTTTGATTGAACACATAGGTGACAAGTAGAACTGGTTGAAGTATGGTGTGTGGAAAGTTTTCCTACCTAAAAAATATGACTTTGCAATTGAAACTGAATTTTTGGAGGAGAAAATAATCAATTCTGAGAAACAAATTTCAATTGTTACCACAGGAAGACGTGAAAACAAAAGTGGTTAGATTCACATCAACATTTTGAAATGAAACGAAGATTTTTGTTTTGTTCTGGTCACAAGATATTTCTTTTCTCTGAAGGGACAAATCCAGAATCTGTTTTCTGGTGTGAATACCAGTACTCATTTACAAATGTAAAGTTTGCTCCTGTCAATAACTTCTAATAGATTAAATCCTTTCTATTTCCATGAATATTCCTGCAAGTAAACTCACTGGCCACTGGGGGGAGCAAACACAGTGGAAGCAGTTTAAGAATGAGTAATCTCAGAATTTTTGGCAGTATTTACCCAGGGCTAGTTTTTTTGTATGTTTCTCCCCACAGAGAATTAGATGAAGACTACTCTCATTTTAAAAAAAAAGTCTATATGACAAACAAGCAACCAAATAACCACCTACCACCTGTAGAAAACCTTTAAAAAATGGTCCTCAGGTGATATTCAGAGCTGTACTTCGCCAAGGAAATGAGATGTTACGTTGTCCAGTATCATGAATACTATACTTAGACTGCACTCAGTTCTCATTTTCAGAAGGATTGTTTTTGCAAACAAAGGGCCTGCAAAGTTCAGTAAATAAGTATGTACAATGGGGAGAGAGAATAACTCTATTCTTTTTCTCTATAGATGTTCTCAGCATGGAGGGTGGGAAGAGGTGCCTCCCAACCCAAAGTGTTCAGTCTCCATGCTGAAGTCCAACCGCTCAAAAAGTTACATATTAAGCACACAAATAACTAACCATTTCCCAAAAAAATCAGAGCGCTAAACAGTGGCCAATGCCTGCACAGAAGGGAGAGAGAGCATGGACTCTGCCTCCCATGGGTGGCCCACGTAATGGACCTCCAGAATCAGAAGTCCCTGCACTCAGGGGAGTGCAGGCGCTGCTAACAAGTTGCTTCCTCTGCCAGCAACAAGACAAAAGTGGAGAAGGCAGAATCATGCCTTTGAAGAGAAGTGGGTTTTTTTACCCACAAAAGCTTATGCCCAAATAAATCTGTTAGTCTTTAAGGTGCCACCAGACTCCTTGTTGTTTTTGTGAATACAGACTAACATGGCTACCCCTCTGATACTTGAAATCATGCCTTTGTTTCTCCACCCCGCAAACCAGGAGAGCTTGTTAGCTATGTGATGGGGGTCTATTAGGCACCGTAATAGGGTGTAGCAAATTATTCCTCTCCCGCAGGGAGCTCCAGGAGCCATTTTGTTCCCCTGGAGTGGTTCAGCTGCACATCAAGCCTTATTACAGGCTCTGCCTACCAGGCATAACTCAGGCCTTAGAATGAAAAGAGGAACACGTAAAATAGCTGCTCATCAGTAAGGGCTTGGTCCAGAGTCCTTGGAACTCAGTGGAAAGACTCACATAGCCTTTAATGGGCTTCGGATAACACCAAAGAAACAAAACCAGCTGTGTTGTCCCTTAATATGATGTGGGAGAAATGGTCTCTCCTCTACTCATTAGTGAATAATCAAATACATTCCCTTGTAATATATCATAAGAACATAAGAATGGCCCTACTGGGTCAGACCAAGGGTCCATCTAGCCCAGTATCCTGTCTTCTGACAGTGGTCAGTGCCAGGTGCCCCAAAGGGAATTAACAGAACAGGTAATCATCAAGTGATCCATCCCCTGTCGTTCATTCCCAGCTTCTGGCAAACAGAGGGTAGGGACACCATCCCTGCCCATCCTGGTTAATAGCCATTGATGGACCTATCCTCCATGAATTTATCTAGCTCTTTTTTGAACCTTGTTCTTATGTTCTTGGCCTTCATAGTATATTTAGTAAACAAAGGGATGCAGAATGAAAGGTACTTAAGTTTTGGTTATTTGTGCCTTGTAGTGTACAGCACATTACTCTGCTCTCCTAAATGAAACTCAGGGATGCGATTATTGCAGAGATTGGTCACAACTACAATGTTGGGATCTGAAGGTCTCCCAAATTTGGGGATGTTTTTGATCCAGGCTATCTGTTTAGGCTCATCCCCTTATCACTACTGTGAATTTTGCTGACATTGCTCTCGCTACTCTTCCCCTTCTTTTAAAATTAAATTTTCATTCTGAAGAACTCAAAGTGTACCACAGAACTGATGCAACTGGTTTTGTAGGCGAGGACAATAGGGCACAGAAGTTGTTAAATCTGTCATTGTTTTTAAGAAGCAGTAAATCTCCAGCCGAAAGCAAAAAACACTAAGGGGACACTACAGAAGAAATTAAGGGGAAGATTTTCATATGCATAAAGGGCAGTCAGTCACCTAGCTGTCTTTTGTGTCTTTGAAAAATCTCCCCCTAAAACACTGTTTACAGTAAGTTGAAATATTTTTATATTTATATTTTTCTATAAGATCTTTAGCAGATTGAAAAATTCATAGGTAAAGCCATTTTCATTGGAAAGATTATATCTGAGCTTAGAAAATCTTACATACAATTTTAACTTAAGAAATTTCATTTTACCCGAAGATTGTTGGTTTCTTTAAGATTTAAGGTTGGCTTATGGACTCTGAATTTATTTGTACCATTCATGTAGGACTTTGAGCTCTGAAAAAGAATTTTAAAAAGCACTACCTTAAAGAAGTCACTGATGCTAGAAGTAGGGTTAGACCCTACTTTTACATACCAAAGATCTATGTTCATCACACCTCAGATGCAAAGCTAAATGGAAAAACTTATGGTTTGATGACTGTACATTCTAGTTATTTTAAATTCAGGTGGAGTTCTGTGAATCTTGCAAAATGTGAAAGAGAAGGCACTTTTATATATTCTCATTTCAAATTGTGCTGTACACAGGAGCGGCACAGGAAATTCAGATTTTGAGCTGATTCTACTTAATGGCTTCGACATTTTTCACTATAAAATCCACATTTTGTAACAATACTTTAATCACAATTAGACTTCCTAAACTGATCCATTTATTTCAGAGGCTGCTATTAAGGAACAATTTCTCTCCTCCTCCCTCCCCATTGAAGATAAAGGTTTCTCACATTCTCATATAAAATATTCATTCTAGCTGTCTGAGCCCAGGAAGGGGGCACCACAGTTATAGTTGTGGTCTTTGGGGTCTTCCCCCCCCCCCCCGAGGATCTGATCCTATCTATCCTCTGTGGGCTCCCCAGGCCCCCAACTGGAACAGATCTAAATAGTTGCTTTCCTGTAAATATAGCCATTCATTTGCATGCACAGTTGCACATCAGTGCATGCTGAAATTGCATTCTTTGAAATATGTCACCATATGACACTTTATCTAAAAAGATTTGCCATTGATATGAAGTGTGTGGGTTGGGTAGCTTACATGTAAACCTTAAATGTATATTCACCACCAGGTAGAGAGAACATGGGGCTGTGTTCAGTTGCGTATAACATTAGAGCAGGGGTCGGCAATGTTTGGCATGCGGCTCGCCAGGGTAAGCACCCTGGCGGGCTGGGCCAGTTTATTTACCTGCTGACGCGGCAGGTTTGGCCGATCGCGGCCCCCACTGGCCGCGGGTTCCTGCCGCCCCCATTGGCCCGGGACGGCGAACCGCGGCCAGTGGGGG
>NW_020664382.1:1072256-1120659 GCF_002925995.2 Terrapene triunguis
TGCGGGCTTGAACTCCTTTATTCTTTCCTCTCATATTTGCGCCGTTATCATAAGCTTGGCCTCTCATGTCAGCAATGTCTATTCCTAAGTTGTTTGCCTTTTCAAGAAACGCTTCCAATAAGCCCTCGCCAGTTGTATCATGAACATTAAGAAAACCAACAAACGCTTCACGAATATTGACACCATCTTCACCGTTGAATTCAACAAAGCGTAACACCACAGACATCTGTTCTTCATGTGACACGTCGGGAGTACAGTCCAAAATAACTGAATAATATTTTGCTTTTCTAAGCTGCGCTATGCTGGCCTCTTGAATGTTACTGGCAACAAGTTGAATCACCTCGTTTTGGATCTGTGGACTGAGGTACTGAACATGTGTCTCTGCCTTCTTAATCCTCTGTAAAAGTTCGCTGAGGACAGTATCATACTTTGCAAGCAATTCAAACAGTCCCAAAAAGTTGCCATTCGAAGGATCGCCGAGCTTTTCATTACTTCCTCGAAATGCCAAGTTTCTTTCGGACAAGAAAATAACGACATCAACCATGCGTTTGACAACATTTCTCCAGAAATCTCTTTCTTTTAGAAAAGCCTGCAATTCGAGTTGGTCAATAGATGTACGGTTTACTATGCCTGACCAAAGGTCAAACCATTTCACCATACAGTCTTGATGACCTTTGCCTGTTTCATGTTGCTGAAGTCTTTTTGACAGTGCTTTCCAAGCAGATGTTCCACGACGTAGCAGTATGTTGCCAGTGCCAAATAATTTACAACAAAAACAAAAAGTGGCATCTTTCTAAACTGAGTACATTAACCATGAACGTCTTATTTTCTCGCCATTTGCCATGGTTCGATAGAAATGAGTACTTGTGAACCTCAGTCTTTCCTCGTTAAATGGAAATTCGTAACTTTCATTCTGCTGCGGTGGGCCACGTGCAACAATGTCACACACTTGCCTGTCCGATATTATAGACGGCCAATCTCCTGGATCATCAGTCAGTGGTTCAGATTCAGATACTTCTTTCCCGGCAGCAGCTGGAATATCTGTCACAGTTTGTTTGGTAGAACAACTGGCTTCACCTTCGACCTCACTTGAAGCACTTCTGGATACTTCTGGATACGATTCGTCGCTGCTAGCGCTGTCCGTTTCATGTGCCTGTACCTGTACGTTGGATTGCAGCGCAAAATACGTTGACAACTTTGGAATTTTCTCAAGTTCCTTCTCAGCATCTTTTGCTGCCTTTCGTTTACTAGCTCCGCTCTTATACGTTCTCTTAGACATCACAAAGCGTGCTTCTGCGTTGGAAACAAATCGTTTCAAATGATAAAAAATTAAACAACTAAATTAATAACATTTATCCGCTGACCGCCATTATGAACGCAAATACACATTCTTTGAATGGGTCCAACTAAAATTCGAAACTGACCGACAGACAACTGATGTAGCCAATAGCATTATGATATATCATAATAACTTCACGGTTTTGTCAGTAAAACCGACATGGATTGTGCAATAGCGTCAATAAATGTCACTTACCTAGTTATACCTTACATTTTTTTTGCCACTTTTAGGGGCCCCCTTCCTTGCGGGGCCCCCTCCGGTCGGAGGGTACGGAGGGCGCTCGCTATGCCTCTGCTAGCACGCTAAAAATAAACAGTACCTGTGGCAGCTCAGGCAGCGGGAGGAGCAAGACACCCCGATTACGTATGTGTCGGAGACCACAAGTATGTAGTCTAAGTGTAGCAGTGGTAGGAGGGGCTAACTGCCTTGAATACGTGTCTTTGGTCTCAGACTGGTACCTACTTCAGGGCAACTAGCCTCTTTTACAGCTCGCCTTGCCACAGTTACAGTTAATTTTTAGCATGCTAGCTTGATCAGAGCTAGCATGGGTATGTTTCCTTGAGCTGGGAATTAAACATCTCCCGCTCTAAGTGTAGGCATACCCTAAATGATTTAGGAGCATAAGTCCCACTGCCTTTCACTTAAAGCTTCATCCAAAGTCCATCGACGTCAATGCAAAGTCTTTCCATAGATTTCAACAGGCTTTGGATCAGACCCACAAGATTTCTGAGAATTCTACTCCATGGCTTTTTGTTGCACCAGCTGGCAATATCTTGAACACTTTTCACCAGTGCAGGAAACTGCTCAGAAAAAAACAGCACCCTACACTCAGGTCTTAGCAGACAGATAAAAGTAAATGTATTTGTTCTCAAAGGTATATTATTTCTCACGTTTAGGTTTACACACGTGAATGATCTGGGATTTTAAACAGTTCATTTTTTTAAAAAAAACTATTTCATTTAAAACATATCTTTATTTTTAAAACTATGTATTTCTTGAGACGCTATGGCAAGTAATCTCTTACAAAACTGAATTACATTCAAACCAGAATGGAATGCATCTCGCCATGTAACCACTAAATGCTACTCACATCTGAAAATAAAATAAATAAATATGGAAAGCCAACGAATCTAGGGAAACAAACAACAGTATGCTTACCTGAGCTATCATGTAGAACCACAGGTTATGTATATTATAGAAATAGCCCAACCCAAACATTGCAGTGAAGAGTCCACTGGCAAGCATTCCAGCTGTTAGATAATACCGGATAGGCAGTCGCTCTCCTATTATACCACTGAGAATGTACAGGGGTAAAGAAAAAAACATTTAAAAGAAACATGAAACATGTCACACACCAAACTTTCATAGCGTATAAAGAGGATGTTCAAATTCTGAATCTATTAGGGTTTTCCCTGAAAGTTTCAACAGAAATTTTAACTAAAAATCAAGCAATTAAGTAATAAATATTTGGTGCATTACATAACAAATGCTGATATTGTGAGAATTGAATGGTTTTACGGTGGGCATAATGGGAATTACTTTCCACGTGATTCTTCACGTTGAGTGTATCTACACAGCAGTGGGGGGGTGTAATTCCCAGCTTATGCAGATATACATGTGCTAGCCCTGCTTGAGCTAGTGCACTAAAAATAGAAGCACAGATGTGGCAGTGCAGGCTGTGTCTTGGGCTTGCTGCCTGAATACAATCCTATCCAAGATCCTAGTATGTACTCAGGTGGCTAACATCTGCCATCACCCATACCACCACAGCCACACTGCTGTTTTTAATCATGATAGTCTCAGTGTGTATGTCTACCAGATCTGGGAATTAAACTATGCAGCTGCTATTTAGACATACTCATTGATGTATATGGGCTAGATTGTCATCTGTGATACATTTCAGTTCAAGGGAGTACAGAAATTCATAGGAAGGATTAACCTTCCTATGAATTTCTGTAAGGGTTTCAGGATAGTCACTGTGAAAAATGTGCCTAAAGACTTGTCTACACTACCTGCCAGATCGGCAGGCAGCAATCAATCCAACGGGGATCGATTTATCGTGTCACGATAAATCGACCGGTGAGCGCTCTCCCGTCGACTCTGGTACTCCACCAGAATGAGAAGTACAAGCAGAGTCGACGGGAGAGTGTCAGCTGTTGACTTACAGCAGTGAAGACGCACCGGTAAGTAGATTTAAGTAAGTTGCGTATCTTAGATCGACCCCGCGCGGTAGTGTAGACAAGCCCTAAAATCAGGTCTTTGTATGTGTGAGACAATCCAAATTTCTCCTTCCTTCTTCAGTGATCATTCATCAGAAGCTTCCCAAAAGGAAAGGATAACAGATTAGAAGCATCAGAGGGGTAGCCGTGTTAGTCTGAATCTGTAAAAAGCAACAGAGGGTCCTGTGGCACCTTTAAGACTAACAGATGAGAAGCAGTGCAGCCTTCTGAATCAATAATTTAAGAAGTATGAAAAAAAGTCTAAAGGAATTACCTCAAATACATTCCAACTGCATAAGCACACAGAAATGAGTAATCCAGGGCTCCCAGTAATTGTTTGTAATTGTTCTTGTCTAAGAAAACATTTTCAAAACAAATCAGTGGAATAAGTTTATCAATAGCTTTCAAACCTTTATTATATATTTCATGTACAGGTCTTGGAAATCTTTAAAAAAAAAACACTATAGGCATTTTTAGTTCTAAGTGAAATTTCTAGCAGAAAAAAAAAGAATGCCAGTTTCTTGACACTTTGCATTCTACTTAACCAAAGAATACTGTATTTTCTGTTTTCATCTATTACATATTAGAAAAACATTGTTCGAAGCATTCTTAATCTCCTCTTACCCAATTCATATAAAAACAACATTTGGAAATGGAAACCACAAATTTATTAGCAAAATATACTGTATTTTCAAGCTTCTAAGAGAACAAAGTTCACAAAAGTCTATAAAAATATATTTAAAATTCCCTAAAAGGAAAATATACTTTTCAAATATGTCAGGTCCTAACTGCAAAGATGGCGGAAGCAAATTTTAAAAAGCCATCTGGCAAAGACTAACTACTTTTAAAAAACAATACAATTAAAAAGGATGTTGTGCTTTGTTCTTTAATGCTAGAAAATAAATATTTCTTCAGTTTTTTCCCCTCCATTACAATGTTATCTCTGATCCTGTAATCAAACCTGCTTGTGTGGGCCCTTGCAGCCCATATGTCCCTAAACCGCTGACTGCCAGAAGCTGGGACTGGATTACAGGGGATGGATCACTCATTAATTGTTCTGTTCATTCCCTCTGAAGCACCTGGCACTGCCCCAGTCCAAAGACAGGCTACTGGGCTAGCTGCACCATCGGTTTGACCCAGTATGGCCATTCTTATTAGCCCACTAGAGCCAATGGGGCTCTCTGCATGCCAAGAGGCCATCTATGCAGATACAAATCTCAGGATCAGGGCCATTATTTTGACATATTGGATGAAAAGGAGTAAGGTTAGATGACATGGTAATTAAAATGTCCATTGTTGCTCGACCAGTGATGGGAGAATGACTATCGATTGAAAATGTTCAGCTAAAAAACAGGTGTTGGATTTATGCACAAAATCTATGAACTGCACACAGGCCCAGTTCAGCCAGGGACTAAAACGCATGTCAAACTTCAAGCATTTGAGTAGCTCCACCAATTTCAACAGAACTATTCATATGTTTAAAGTTAGGCACATGCACAGATTTTTCTAAATGGGGTCACAGATGATCATGCACAAGAGGAGGCAGCCATTTGAAAAATCAGGACTTGTCAGAGTTACCACCTGTCCATCCCCATTTTGAACACTACTACTTGGGCCTCAAATTAGTCCTGGCGACAGACTGACTTCATAAAGAAACACAAGCTAAAAAGGTCATGAAAACAATGGTGTTCAATACCACGTAATTTCCTGCAATTTTCAGCTTTTAAATTAATTATTTTTAGAAACCTGTTGAATATAACACTGTACTCAACAGTAACTTTCAATCAGTGGCTTCTGAAAGGAGAAAAGTTTAAGGTGTTTTTATCCCCTCAGGACCTAGTCTATCAGAATGTTACACACATACCCTTTTAGGCCCCAATCATGCACTGAACTCCATGTGTGCAGACCCTACACCCACACAGAGCCCTTTAATGGAGCTTCACCCAGGCACAGAGCATGACAGAGTAAGATGTGTCTGTATCTCATTATGAATTCTGGTTTGTACCATGTGTTGAACACTAGTCTGCACTCTGTCCAGGGACAGACTTTTTACTACATTCCCAACAGCTACCCAGCCCTGGAAAGGTGTTTGACATTTCACTGAAGGACCATCACACAGACAGCAATCCAGGGCTATCAATTTTGAATGATTCTCAACTGCTGGACCATCCCATGGAACAATGGTCTTTCTACACAGGGGACGGCCGTGGGTGGTTGGGAAGTATGCCTGGTGGATCTGGAGATTCTCAGGTTAGGTCTGCATTTACAACACTACTGCAGCTGTGCTGCTCTAGCTCTTCTGTGCAGAAACTTACTTCAGCGATTGAAGGGATTCTCCCATCACTGTAGTAAATCCACCTCCCTGAGAGATGGTAGCTAGGTCAGCAAAAGAATTCTTCCATTGGCCTAGTGCTATCTACATGGGGACGTAGGCCAGCTTAACTATGTCACTCAGAGGTACAGATTTTTCACATCCCTGAGCGATGTAGCTGGGTCAATCTAATTCTCTAGTGTAGACCAGGCCTCAGTTTGAGCACGTGGTGTGACAGATGTTGCAACCGCATCCAGTATAGTTAGGGACTATACTGTAGTAATTTTATGAATGGTTTTTACATCAGATTAGACTAGGGATTGCAGGCTACTCCACCGGCTCCTCCAGGAATGAAAAGAAGTAGAAGGGTGATGGAGGCAAATCACGCAGGCTGTAAACACATCCAGAGAAGTGCCACCCTCTGGGGAGCTTTGCATACACTCCCTGGCCCACCGTGATACATAAACCATTCATAGACTTCATACAATATGGTCCCCAACTAGCCTGCAGGTGGTTGCAATATCAAAGGGAGAATATGCAGGTACATTTTCCCTGAAACTGTGACACATGGCACACAAGCAGAGGCCCTATTTAAGAGCAGTGTAAGGAGAATTTAAAGGAGAACTCTGCTCAGCCTGAACGGCTGATGAACCATTGACTCAAAAGAAGGAGTGAGCACAGACTAGAGAAGAGTGTGTTTCAGGACTGTCATTTGCGAAGCTCTGTAGTGCTTTATCAGTAAAGTCACTGTGGTAAAGAAATTCTTCTGGTAAACCTGTGCTCCTTGCTTAACTGCCACATTGTCCCCAAAAGGGTTAAACTAGGAGCCCCAGAGTGCCCATGGACTAGGTGGAACGCTGAGTGTGTGTAAGCAACGGGGGATGGGGAGACCGGTGACTAGGGTCTGAGACACTGGTTTTCAGGGTCTAGGATGGCTAGATGGCAGCACCCCATTTTCTAAGGAAGGGTGTCAGACAAGAGGTATGTACTCAGGAGTATGCCCTGGAGTCCCAGAGCTACAAATGTATAGTGGGTTACCAGGCCACTTGATAACACAGGGGTCTACCTACACATAGCTGAGAGTGCAGGATCACAGCCTTAGTTAGTAATAATTGAACAGTTTCTCCTTTGCTAGTGAGCTATCAAGTTACTAGGATCTTCTATTCTACTGACATTCCCTGTTTATGATCAGATGCTGAACACAAGATATCAAGCACTTATTCAAAATCTCAGTTATTATATTCAAATTATTACAGTATTAACTTGTAAATAAGCAAAACATAGCCTTTTAATTACAATTTAGTTTTCTAAATGAGCATATTTTCTTTGTTTTGAAGGTGCCAGCATTTCTGGAATGTGCATGGCATCCATTTATAGAGCTGGTTAGAATTCCATGGGAAATTCTGACATTTCAAAATTTGTTTTTGTTCCAACTCGAAAACATTGATTTTTTCCACTGACTGGAAATTCTGGAAGCATTGAATTGTTTTGTTTCAATAGTATCAGGACCATATAAAATATAATATATTTGATAAAATATAAATGTCAAAATGAAATGAAATGAGAAAGCCAAAATGATCAGTTATGTCATATTTCCATAACAAACATATGTGGAATCACCACATTCCCATGAAACAATTAGATTTGACAAATTTGCATTTTCTAACTGAAATTTGTTCCATCAAAAAGTTTAAGACCAGGTGTAATAGTTTAGTCTTCAGCAGCTGAACTCATAATTTATTTGGAAAAGAAGTTCTTGTAAGAGACTTGCCATTTAAAGCTTTATCTCATTTGGGACACTCACAACATATTAGCCAGGTTAAATTAAAAACAAAACATGCCCCTCCTATCCGTTTTTCCATGGGAATAATCCCTGTGATAAGTAACAAGGTACAACACTTGTATAAATATCATTATTACAAAATTAGCATGCAAATGAACTCACCAAATGGCTCCCAACCACACTGAGACTCATTAGATAACTTTTTAACAGGCTGAATCTGGATGGCATATTCTTTGTAGGAGTTGAGTTCAACTTCACTTGGAGGAGCACAGTGCTTATGTAGTTCTCCCTAATGTAGAAAGAGAATTTGACAATATAAAACTCATCCAGTACAGAATCCTGCTATACACAATACAGTAGCAAATTTAACAAATCTAGCTATTTATGGGCCCAAACCAAAGCCCATTTAAATCAATGGTATATCTATCCTTTTTAATTTGCAGTGCTGTTATAGCTGTGTTGGTGCCCTGATATTAGAGAGACAAGGTGGGTGAGGTAACATCTTTTACTGAACCAACTTCTGTTGGTGAGACAAGCTTTAGAGCTACACAGAGCTCTTTTTCAGGTCGGTCCAATAAGAGAGATTATCTCACTCATTTCATCTCTCTAATATCTATTGTAATGGCTTTGGATCAGTTCCTATACATGAAACACCCTTCACCACATGTGAGGCTAGTAACAATATTATAATGACAGTGCTTTTCATACCGAGAGATCCCAAAACACTTTACGAACACTAGGCCTGATTAACCACTGTTACGCTGCAGTTTTGTGTCACTGTGAACGCCAAAGGATCCCTACAAGGTTTGGCTGGGAGTTACACTGGTATAAGATTGAAATAACATAATCCTACACCTATTAGAAATCAATAGAAGTTTTGCCATTGGCTTTACTGGGAGCAGGACTGGGCTCCAAAACTGACAAAAACTACAGTCCCAGTCTTGCAAACAATTATGTACCTGCTTAACTTTAAGTACTGTGAATAGTCCTAGCAAAGTCAGCGCGCACAACATTAAGCATGTGCGTCAATCTTTGCAGCACCAGCGGCAATGTATTGTATTTCATCCCATATAATGCAGCACAGCCAAGTTTCGGACAGGGATAGAAGAGAAAAAACACACCCCACTGAAACTGCAAGGGAAATTTAGGTAGGTGAAATGTAATTACCAGGATTGACACAGCAGAGTTCGACACCCCTGTTCTCACTACAAGTGCTATGGGAACTTTGGTGATCAGAAATAGGCCAGGACTTGGATTTTACATCTCATTGGAACGATGGCATGTCCAACAGCACACTACTCAACATGCTGGGGAAATGGCCCAGTTTGCCCAGCAGCTCCCATAGAAGTCAACAAGCATACTTCAGTGGTATGTAATACCATACATATCAAACAGAAGCAGAATACCTCTTCCCCCCCCCCCCCCCGCAAGGAAAAAAATGATCTGTTCACAATGTTCACAATATATAAAGGGGTAATGGTATATTTTTCTAAAAATGCTCATATGTAAGTGATGTTCTCATCCATGCAGGTGTAAATCTGGAATAGCTCCATTAATCTCAGTGAAGTTACTCTGGATTTACATTGCTGTGAATAAGGGCAGAATGTGTCCTTATGTCATCTGAGAACATTGCAATGCCCTTTCCTTCAACAAAGAACATTTTATTTTTCAGTTTATATCTTAAACATGTCTCCTCATCCCCAAGCACACAACTACTGCACATACCAATGCTGCAAGCTGATGTGCATGAGCAGACTTCTAGGTCTGTGAAGAGTCCCACTGACATAACCAGGACTCCACATACATGTAGGGATCTGCGTATACAGATCACATTGCAGGATTGGAGCCCATGAGTTAGCATATCATTACGCCCAAAAGGAATCAGAACAGTAAAATATATGGACAGGGCTGCCCAGAGGATTCAGAGGCCCTGGGGTCTTCGGCGGCGGGGGTCCTTCCACTCCGGGTCTTCGGGGCACTTCAGCGGCGGGTCCTGGAGTGAGTGAAGGATGCGCCGCCGAATTGCCGCCGAAGTCCCGGAGCGGAAGAAGCTCCGGGTCTTCGGCAGTGGGTCCTTCACTCGCTCCGGGTGTGTTCGGCAGCACTAAAGGACCTGCTGCCAAAGACCCGCCGAAAACTCTCGTGGGGGCCCCTGAAAACTCTTGTGGGGGCCCCTGTGGGGCCCGGGGCAAATTGCCCCACTTGTCCCCCCCTCTGGGTGGCCCTGTATACGGACACTGAAGAAACAGACTTGGGGGGGAATCAATCAGCTTTTGGAAGGATCAGTATTAAAAAAAAAATGGAAAAAAAGCCCACCACAAAGTCAAAAAATAAAAATAGAAAATATAGTTTGACACATCAAGCTGCAGGAAACTTCAAAGGAGATACAGGGAGGAAGAGATTAAGGCCTGGTCTACACTAGGGGGAGATCGATCTAAGATATGCAACTTCAGCTATGAGAATAGCGTAGCTGAAGTCAACGTATCTTAGATCAACTTGGAATCACTTACTTCGCATCCTCGCAGCGCGGGATCAACGGCTGCCGCTCCCCCGTCGACTCCGTTTCCGCCTCTCGCCGTGGTGGAGTTCCGGAGTCGACGGCAGAGCGATCGGGGATCGATTTATCGTGTCTACACTAGACGCGATAGATCAATCACTACTCGCCAATCCGGCGGGTAGTGTAAACGTACCCTTAGTTTATTAGTTTTTAATTAGATCAAGTAACTGCTTACACTGCTTAAGGCCAAGCTACCAATAGGTAGATCTAACACTGATTTCCAGAGCAGTGTGGATGGAAATTTCACTCTTGAGAACTATGCTCTCTTTAAAAAATGCTATTTTATAACCCCAACCAAATATAATCTAAAGTAAGATAACATGGTTTTCAATAGGACGATCCCAGTCTATACAGATCAGAGAAACGGTGCTAACGTCAGTTTTATCCCTTGTGTAAACAAGTTCTTAGTGGGAATAAAATCAAAAGGTTAATGAAACACTTGACAATTTGAAATGTAAACAATGAAACCGTATCTAAGCAATTTGCATTCTGATAACAGGTCCAATGCTATTTATTTACTGTATGGAGCAAGACTTTTTTTTTTATTATTAATATGAATAGGCTGTTGAGCAATAAAGTTAAAAATATACATGAGAAATAACTTCAGGTTAATGTACTGCCAAAGTCTAAAGGTGAAAATGAAATACATTATATTTCTCTGATATCACTGCACTAGCTCATGCATAGTACTGCACAAGAACCAAAATCGTCTTGAAGATCTAACGCACACAATTTACTCAGTCTCGATAGATTCCTCAGCTCTGAGCAACTCTTCTAAGATTTCAAGCCTTGATCCTGCAAACACTTACACATGTACTTAGCTTAACTCATGTGAGGGCCTAAAACCAGAAGTATGTGCAGTATTCTAGGTGTGGTCTCACCAAAAATGTATAGCATGGAACTATGGTACGACAACTGTAATTATCGGCACTTGTTTTTACAGCATTGTGGGTTAAACTTTAACACTGTCTTTGAAAAAAAACAACACACACACACAAAAGTATACTTTCCTGTTTGAGAAAATTAGGAGGCTATTTAAACAAAATGATTCATTGTTGCTTACCTTAACTATACTAATAGGTTTCCTTGACAAGTGGAAACTAGCATATAACAAAAAGGTAAGAACAAAAATGAAGGCCCTGCACCTGTAACAAAAGAAAAATCAGTATTTATTTTAATATTTCTAAGTGATTGAAATCACTAGATTTATATTTACCAACATCTTACATAAAACAAAATATTTCAAAGTATTCTTCACATTTTTTTTCACTTCATGTTATCATAAACCCTGGAAGCTAAAGAGACTCTAAATTAACTCGAACTACTGTATATTGGGGTATAAATTTGAGCAATTTCAATAGTTTCTATATTTAAGCCAGCATCAGAGCAAAACATCATTTTTGCACCTGTGACACCTTTACCCCCAGAGGTTCACAAACGAGGGTGTGGGGACTACTGGTTGTTCACAGAGCACATGGTGCTGGCTCTTCTCTCTTTCCAGTTGCTAATGCATATTAAAAGAGAAACAAAAGAAAAATAATATTACTTATTTTCCTATTATTGCTTTTCCACATGAGCAATTGTAGTTGCCAAATGGATGTGATCTGATTGGAAATGTGAGAGGTGTGTTCCTATGACAATGAAATGTGATCCACCCTATAAAAAAGTTTGAGAATGCTTGCCTTTACACTGATGGTTTCATTCACATCTACTTTATAACCATTAGTGCAGTTTTTTAAATGGAGAAGAGTAGTTTGAACGATTTGTTATACTATAGTAGATTCTTTTCCTATTTTGCTTACCAATACCTGTTAAGTATACGGTCTGATAGATTATACAATGCTACATGCTGTATGTCTTCAGCTCAGCATCCTACATTACATCCAGTTGTCTGTCTGCATATATAAGCAAAAGCATGAACAAGTAGAATGTATCCATTTAAATCTCCAATAGATGTGTAAGTAGCCACAGCACACTGTAAATACCATATACTTGGTATTGCGCCAAGACACATGGTCAACATGCCTCCTGCTGCAAAAACCACCACAGGATCCTTAGTGACCACAAGGGGGCAGGACTTCAGTTTTGGGTGTTGTCTAATGGATGGTACCTCCAGAAATACAGCAGACCCTAATGCTATTCAAAGGCATCGGTCAAGTACTGGTTGAGAGGCAAACATACAAGTTACTGAATTGCTAACACATCCTCCAGTACAGGGAATTTCCTGGATTTTCTTGGAGGTCTCTTATCCAAGAATTGACTATGTTTAACCCTGCTTAGTTTGTAGAACCAGCACAGAAGACTCGGCAAGTAAGGCTACCCAAACACACCATCTGGGTTTTGGTATAACAACTTACATTGGGGTGTTCAGTTGTTATGCCCATTACTGAAGATTTCATTTAATAAACTGCAGTGACTCTTGCCTTGAAGCTCTGTTAGATGACGTGTATGATAAAAATCATTCAACTGGGAAGTACTGATTTCTTTCCTTTGTTACGGTAAACAAGTGATTTCAAGATAAGAGTAACAAATTCTCTCTCTCTCTCTCTCTCCCTTGAAAGCACAAAAAGAGCTGACAAGACCAAAACAGAATTAAAAAGTTGTCAAAAGACTTCCAGATTTTAGTTTCCAAGGACAAATATCGTTATTAATTATTTATTTTACAGTAGCATCAACCAAGATCAAGATCCTATTGTGCGAGGCACTGTTACAAATAAAATTATGATATCATCCAGGAGAAGAAAGAAGATCTGGGTCCAGGATAAACAGATTGATTTTTTCACAGACATAAACCAAGTAACTCAAAATAAAAGGCTGTGATTCACCTCCCCAAGCACATAATACGTGAAGTAGAACAGGAGAAGTACTTATTCTCTAGCGTACAAAACTAATGGTGATGGAAATGTATTCCAAACCCCTATATCACTCTGTACTAGCGTCAAATCTCCTGATTAAAAAATCTTTAGCCTTGCTCTTCATTTTGCAATTAAATCAACATTTTCTTTAACAAAGACTTGTTTTATATTCCAAGAAATAAAAAGTTAGAGAAACTGAGACAAAGGAATAATCTTTCTCAGATAAAATCTGATATTGTCCAAGATGGATGTCTGTTAAGATATACTTGAAAACTTACCACTGATCTCTTGTAAATAAAACGATGAAGCGAACTCCAGGGGGAAGTTGAGCCATTTACTTCACTGCCAGGATCTGGATTTTAGGTGACAAAATGCTATGTTTGGAAAAGGATTGTCCTAGGGTCAGGCTTTTTATCAAAGATGCTCAGAATGTCGTGTAATTGCACTTTGTGGAACGGTTCTGAAGAGATGTCACACTAAGCAGATCTCCTTTTAGGTCTCCTCTTTGATATTTTCAGTCACTTTGAATGGCCAACTCTTCACTCAACTGTTTTACAAAAAAAAAAAAAAATGTTGAAAAGTTAGCGTTTTAATTATAGTTTTAATCAGTGATTCCCTCTTTCAATAATGTAAATAAACTGCTGCAACTTTATAGACATCAAAATTTTGGAGAAACAGCTTAAACCACTGAAAAAATTACAAATTTCTAAAGGCTGCCTTTCTTACTTGTTGGTACCAAGCCTGAATAAGTTTTTCTTTAAGACGTCAGTACAGATAAAAGATTTCATTGAGGACGTGATCTAAAGGCCACTGAAGTCAATGGAAAGATCCCATTGATTTTATTGGATTTTGGTTCTGGTCCTGAGAGACTGCAAGTGGGCAATTCCCTACCAGGAAAAGATGTATTTTAAAACATCAGACGCACTCAAATTTCTGATGCCATAGGGAACTTACCAATTCCTGGCCCAACATAGTTGTTTTAGATCCTCTTCTCTAATAGGAAAAGATGCACAATAACCTTTATGACAGGTACTGCATGGTGTACTAGTCGTGCTGCTGCTTGGCATGTTTGGCCGAGCCTGATAAGTAATAAGACTGAGACTGACCTCCCTAGACAAGCAAAAGAATGTAAGCTAAAGAAAAATCTTATTCTGAAGTACTCACTATTGCTAATAACTAGGACTTGTCTTAGGATAGGATTATTAGGAGATGTCACATGGCAGCCAGAGGCATTGATTTGTGAGCTTTATTCCTTTAATCTTTATTCTCCTGTTTTAGCACAAATAGGAACTGTGCTTTTGCTCTTCCAAACAGCAGACAGTATTTAACACAGTAATGGTTGTATCAAAGCTGACCTTTCTAAAGCTAACCTAAATACCTCTATTTTAGATGATTGGTTTTTAAGTCTTTGGGATGGAGAAATCTAATCACCCCTGGAATAATTACACCTCTCACCATGAATTCACCATTAGCTTGCCATATGTTTTTCTTGTTGCTGTGCACTTGCTCCCTTAGCTTCTCATCCTGACCCCGGTTTAACTTTTCCTTTCTTCATGAGTGAAATTCACGCATGGTAAGGACAGCCTACTCAAGGCCCCCCGGCCACATAATTTATACCCTGTACAAAGGGTTCTGCTGCTGAAGCAGCTACACAGGAATGCCAACACACCTCCTATATATAGTTCCATGATAGTCCCACATAGGTTGGTACGAAGGCCACAACAGGGCTCCAGCAGAACTCTGTGCCTCATATAACTGGTGCAGAAGGCTGAAATAATAGCTGCATGGAAAGTGTGGCACAGCACCCTTATGCTAGTTTGTAGGGACTGATTTCACCTTATTATCCACCACCCACATAAAGCCCCAAAACTCTGTTTTTATGAGCAGATCTCAGCCTAAGTTCTCAGTGAAAAAAATTTCAATTGTTTATCATCACATCCATCCATCCACCCAACCACCCACAAGTTCACCAGATGTCTGAAGTGGTTTTAAAAAAAAAGAAAGAAAATGAGAATCTGTGACAAGAGTGACAAAGATGTAGCCATAGCAACAACAGTTATATTCATTCTATGACAGCATGTGATCATTAAGTATTAATATTAGTTTAATTTTTTGGAAGGGACAGTAGTATGTTACAGAGGCAATGGCAAGTATACTAGGTAACTTACGGATGAATCATTTTCTTTTTTTATTAAAGCAAGTGTAAATATACAAATCAGAAAAAAAAAATTTTAACTTGTTTCTTAGTCTTTTGTTTTCAGTAATACTAAGGGCCTAATTTTCTAACCTAAAAGAAGCAACTGAATAGCAGGAAAAGGGCACCTCAAGCACGGTAGATAAATGCAAGGCTGACCCTAGACCAAATGGCACCCCAGGCAAGGAACGTCTTTGGTGTCCCCCACTCCATTTGTTAAACTTTTGAATACCTTATTTTTTATTGCATTTGTTGCCTATTTCATGACTTTGATGCACGATTTGCATGTATGATTTAACCCTGTCATATAAGATGATAAATTTGCATGCTAGGATCTGTAAATCTGCGAGCCCGGCACCGTCCCAAGCCCTGCACCCCAGGCAGTCGCCTGGATCACCTGCCCCTAAATCCGGCCTTGGATAAATGAATACCTTACCATCTCCTCATTCTATTACAGCGTTGGGGAAGGCACGGTAGAATTAACTTTGAAATGGTATTTGCATTCTAAGGGCTAGATTGTGCCTTTAGGCAAAGCACTGAACTAGGGTTGTGCATACACTGCATCATCTCCAAAGGCACTGTGCATTACAGGCATCTGAGGCATAATTCCCCACCCTGCTTCCTCCTTGCTCCATGAAGGTATAGTAATTTGCTGCTGGCCTATACCAGCAGCAAATTGCAATAGCCCTCAACACTGGCCTAAGCTGCGCTGCCCAGTGCATTGAGGGATTGGAGAAAAGGTTCTGCCCACTCCCACCAACTCTGGGAGAAATAGAGTAAGCAGGTATGCAGCACCCACTTACCTCTGAATGCTTGAGCCCAAGGTCCTGATAGACCATGCAGAGATGTAAGTAGTTTTTCGCTCCCTGAAGCAAACACAAAGTCCAAAATCTAGCCCTAAACTGCAATTTTCATTAGTTTATAAACTCTTTTAATAAACAAATGAGGCATATGGGTACCCAAGATGCTTTGTTTTAACTCATAAGGGATTTCAAAACAAAAACCCTAAAAAACAAAACCTTCAGGAATAGCAACATAGCTTGTATTGGTCTGAGATGACCAGTAAAGCTGAAATGTGGCATTGGTGACAACTTCCCAGTCTCCCAAAGTGTCAACATGATGAATCAACAACATGGTATTTAAATATGAATAGTCATTATTGGCTGCATAATGATTGCTCCAAGAGCATTTTGACAACAGAGGAAAGAGAGAATCTAAGTTTCTCTTTTTTAACAGGTGGGGGAACTTCCTGGTCTTTATGAAAATCTACATCCTGGAAAGTTTGGTTACACACTGCAGATCTGTTTCACATTCAACACCATCCAGAGCAGAGTTTCTCTCTGAGGCCTGGTCTACACTAACACCCCAATTCGATCTAAGGTACGCAACTTCAGCTACGTGAATAACGTAGCTGAAGTCGACATACCTTAGTTCGAATTTACCGCGGTTCAGACGCGGTCCACACAGGGCAGGCAGGCTCCCCCGTCGACTCCGCGGTACTCCTCTCGCTGACGTGGAGTACCGCAGTCGACGGCGAGCACTTCCTGGTTCGAATTATCGCGTCCACACCAGACGCGATAAATCGAACCCGGAAGTTCGATTGCCAGACGTCGAACTACCGCGGTAGTGTAGACAAGCCCTGAGTTTCATCATTGCTTTAGTGTTGCTTGTCCAAGACACTGTGCCTTAAATTATATAAACACACCCAATTACTATCTTCCCTTTTCAAGACAAATACAGGTTTCTTGTAAAACAATCTGTTGCATAAATGGTGCCTATAAATTCACCTCATACTGTGGTTATCTGATCAGAAACTTCCTGCTTGGGACCTGCAGCTAGTAGATTTCTAACAACTCTTTCAACCCACATGAGACAAATTATTTCTGATCACGCCACTAGCGTCCATCAAATTTCAAGCCCTACCAGACATCCAGACATTCAACTGACGGTCACCTTAGGAAAATGAAGCAGGAAAGATGATTCACCCTCGACCCCTCATGCCTAGGGGAAATGAGGATGTCAGCTGATGGAAGACGTTCTGTTTCACCCCTACAGATTAATTCCCTTACCACAAAACGTACCCGTGCGAATAGTCTAGTCTCACTGAAGCCAGTGGAGCTACTCATGCAAGAGTGTGCCGGACTGGGATCATCTTGTGTACAACCTCTTCCACGCAAACTGTGTATCTTCAAAAGGCTTCATAGAGTGAAGCAGTGGGACAGTTAATAAGTGAGGGAGAGAAGGAGGGCAACCAAAAATAAAGACACCCCCCCCTTCTGTTTGGAAAATTAGCACAAAGCTGTAACTCTGCCTCGCTTGGCCGTGCCACTCAAACCCTCCCTTTCATGCATAGGTGGAGATAATTACTCCCAGGCGGCGGCAGCTGGTGCATCTC
Organism: Terrapene triunguis; assembly: GCF_002925995.2. Classification (NCBI taxonomy): domain Eukaryota; kingdom Metazoa; phylum Chordata; order Testudines; family Emydidae; genus Terrapene; species Terrapene triunguis. The sequence continues at coordinate 1,089,910 of NW_020664382.1, forward strand.
CCTAACGAGCAGTACTCCTCCCCAGCTAGCCCCCCAGAGCCCGAGACTCCCCTTCCCCTCCCATTGTTCCAGCTTAGGCGCAGACAGACCCTAGCACAAGAGCTCACCAGAAAATCGCGCCTGGAGATCAGCGAGGGCTCTCTCAGTGCACTGCCTCAGCGCAGCGCAACATTGGTTGATGTTTCCTTGCTGCTTGGATACTTCCTGGTTAGCTGACCTGCAGGCGTGGCTCGCTCTTGTTTCATTCATGCTCAGCCGGTCCTAGCTTTCGATGTGCTATAGAAGAACCTGTTTGCCGGGCGCGCCTCCCCCCACCTCGCCCCTCTGATAAGGAAGCAGCGCCACATACAATGCAGGAAGAAGGAAGCTGCACAATGTGCTCAGTGCACAGAGAAGAAGCTACACTACGTGGGAGACACAGCTCCCTCCCGTTATACACTTAACCTGTCCCGTGTATCACTCAGCAGCGCTTCAGACCCGGTATGGTTAGTCACCCACATATGCAGCGTGCTGCAGAACCGTAGACATTTAATTCCAAAATAGTTTTGTTTCAATTCTTACAAATAATTTCTGGTTAAAAGGCAAAACTGTCAGGTCACCGGTTTTGGCACACATTTTAGGTTTTGTAAACATCGTCCTACCTGAAATGCGCTGTAGATGAAAACCCTCAAGTTCAATGGAAAAGAAAAAACGTTCTCCCGCCTTGTTTGATACACAATTGCAGCAACATTGTGCTACTTTCAGTAAAATCTGAAAGCGAAACTGACTAGAAACAAGAGTGAAAGTGATTGGTGTATTTTTATTGGACAAGCCAAGAGAGGCAAACAAATATAAAATGATGGAAAGTAGGGTTCTGCTCCAGAAATGAGTCCCACCTGGAGACTGCCTGGACCTTAGTTATCATAGAATCATAGAATATCAGGGTTGGAAGGGACCTCAGGAGGTCATCTAGTCCAACCCCCTGCTCCAAGCAGGACCAATTCCCAACTAAATCATCCCAGCCAGGGCTTTGTCAAGCCTGACCGTAAAAACCACCACCTCCCTAGGTAACCCATTCCAGTGCTTCACCACTGTCCTAGAGAAAAAGTTTTTCCTAATATCCAACCTAAACCTCCCCCACTGCAACTTGAGACCATTACTCCTTGTTCTGTCATCTGCTACCACTGAGAACAGTCTAGATCCATCCTCCTTGGAACCCCCTTTCAGGTAGTTGAAAGCAGCTATCAAATCCCTCCTCAGTCTTCTCTTCTGCAGACTAAATAATCCCAGTTCCCTCAGCCTCTCCTCATAAGTCATGTGCTCCAGCCCCCTAATCATTTTTGTTGCCCTCCGCTGGACTCTTTCCAATTTTTCCACATCCTTCTTGTAGTGTGGGGCCCAAAACTGGACACAGTACTCCAGATGAGGCCTCACCAATGTCGAATAGAGGGGAATGATCACGTCCCTCAATCTGCTGGCAATGCCCCTACTTATACAGCCCAAAATGCCGTTAGCCTTCTTGGCAACAAGGGCACACTGTCGACTCATATCCAGCTTCTCGTCCACTGTAACCCCTAGGTTATATTCTTAAACTTTTGTTTTAATCAACAAAAGATATTATTTGTAAGGGTTTAAAAAAAAAACACCATGAGTTTTAACCTGACACTTTTAATTTGTGTATTCAGGATTTTTTTGTTTTATAGTGCCTACTTATCAAATGTCATCTGTTTGATATGTGGTACAGTCATTGGCCCTGATCCTTCAAAAACTTATGCAGGTGCTTAACTTTATGCAATCTGAGGAGTCCCATTGAATTCAATAGGGCTATTCTCCTAGTACTGCCATCTCAAATGTTCAAAAATTATGAGGCAGATTCATGAAACTGGCTTAAAAATCATGATTAAAAATGAATATTGGGTTCTTTTTTTTTTTTGCCATCTGGTTTGTGCATTTGCGTCACATTTTTAAACTTCTAAATAACCATGAAGGCTAGAAATTTACATTTTTTAAAAAAATGAAAGCTGAACTGCTCATGTATATACTTGATTCCTGTTGCCGGGGCTTAAATAAAAATACTAAATATTGCTAGACTTGCGATAACATTGTGGGAGTGGGTTAGGGTGACCAGATGAGGGAAAGAAAAAATCGGGACACATGGCGGGGGAGCAAAAAAAAAAAAGCCAAATCAGTCCCTGCCAGCGGAGGGGGAAAAAAAGCAAAAAACGCTGCCAGCGGATATCGGGACAATTTTATCCGGACGTCTGGTCACCCTAGAGTGGGTAACACTGCTCACCATGCACAAAGAACATGTCTGAGACTTTTCAGGATCAGACTCTTTGCCAAGAGACTAGGTCCTACATTTACAGGAAGATGGACTTAATCTAATTCCCTTCCCCCCTGCTCTAATTTGTGCAAACCCTTATTTCAGTTATGTTTTTAAGAATCTGTTTATTTTATTCAGTACTCAGTAACGTAAACAGTTATGGAGTAGCAGCTTTAATTATCCTCTACAGCACAGACAGTTTCTATTTTGTATAATGTAATATCCTTGGCTCCAGCAGGCTGCTTACAAAATGTCTCACAGCTCTCACTGGAAAGTTATGCTTCATTTCATTTTCTCCCTTGTACTGCCTATCCCAGCTTTCACAGTTAAACAAACTCATTAGCTCCTAACATGATTTTACTTATGCCTGATCCTGCAAACATACATGCTCAACTTTACTACCATGGGTAGGCCCATTTATTTCAATGGGACTATTCAAACTAATAAAGTTAAACGTGGTGTTTACAGAATCGGGTCCTTGGCATTACATTGAAGCTTAGTAAAATTACACTAGATAGTTGGGATCTTGGGTAGCCATTGTGCAGCTTGCTTTTTCTGACATTTGACAATAGTGGCCATTGTCATTATATAAACACCTTCAAAAAGAGATTTTTGAATTCAGTTTCCAAAGACAGTCCTTTATGTGGTATCTAAAGGAATAGCTCCACTATATAAGCTATTGGAGAGAGTTGTTTTATATAACTAGGCCCACAATATTCCAGTACAGGCCCAAACAAATACTTCATTTGCTTCCCCACTTTAGAGACAGCCCTTGACTTCCTCCTCCAAGCAGAGTAGTTGGCATTCACAACTATTCAAGTTGGGGGAAAAAATGATCCCTGCCTTGGAAGCTAAAGTGTTTCCTGGATTATGATCAATCTTATCCTCAAAGTAGAACATTTCTGGTTCACAGGTAATCCAGTAATTTAGGAGCAATTTCAGAAAAACAAACACTCCTACTCTGTATGTTAAATGTTTAGTTTTGGCACAACTAGTAGAGAGGAATGTCATACAGTATGGGCTAAATTGTGACTTTATCACAAACCCTGGCAGTACATAGTTGCCCAGTCACCATATGGCCCCTTGTTACCTCATTACTCCAGAGAAGAAATGATCTGCCTCAGCCTGATGCCTGACAGGGACTACATCCCCCTTCACAGTAGCTCAGCAATGCTGGCTGGCTCATTGGAGGCGGAGCTAAAGCTCTATTCACTCCCCATCTGTGCAACAAGTGGGGAACCAGGGCCTCAAGGAAGTTGCTCTATCCCTACACTGCTACTCACTATATGAGTAATCCTTACAGGGGAAGGCAATTTATGCCCCCTTCTTCCACTGTTGAGGAGCATTGGGTAAATTGCCCAATATGAGAAAACTTGATATGTGGCTGGGGAGGAAACATCAGCTATATTCTACTAATAACTACAGCACAGACAATGCAGGGAAGCATGACATTATTGAGCTATTGATGGGAGCCATCAGTCTGGGCTGCTTCTTTATCAATATGCTGATTTTTTTAAAAAATTTCTATTTTATGGACTGTTTAACAGAGAGAAAAATAGAAAGAGGGTGCCCTCCTACGAAACACAATTTGCATGAATAATGCCATTGCCCTTTTCTGCCAGCACCAGAAGACACTCAGGCAATGTTTACTCTGACTGACGTAAAAAGTGAAGATTTGCACTCTTTGCAGCAGAAAGGTCAGATACCCTAAAGTAACATTTGTTTATATGCAAAACTACTCAACATAAATTATATTCTTACCATTACATGCACAGCCTCTTGTCTTTTTTAAGTCTGTTTTGACCTGATTATGTTATGTGATGCCTACTCTCCTAAAGTACATAAGCTTGATTTGGTAACATCCAGTCCCTGATTGCAAACATCTCCTTAAAATAAATAAACCAACAAATAACTAAAAACAATTCTCCTCTTAAAGCTGAAAATGCTGCTCTTATTAAGATCAAATAAAAATCTCTTCCAGACCATTCTTCTCTAACACCAGAAACCGCTGCTGCATTTAGCACAGCTGCCAGCAGCTAAACTTGCCAAAAGCCAGCAAGTAAGCAAGAACACATATAAAGAGTGACAGGAGTCTGTGCCTGCCAGTTACACAAGAGAACAGTGGCAGGGAGAATCAGAAGGTCAGCCTCCAGCCTGAGATGCAGATAGTGATATGGCCAGGAGTAAAGGATTAAAGAAAAACATTGAGAGGAGAATACATAATCCAGAGCACCATGCAAAATAATTGTTGGGTTTTGATGACGTTTTCTTTATAGAAGGTATGTATGAGGATGGCAGTACGTTGTTGGATTGATTATACGAACCATTTCCTTTCTTGCTACGCCTGTACCAGCATTCACATTGCCAAAAAAAAAAAAAAAAAAAAAAAAAAAGGTGTGTGCTTATCTCCAAAAACAAACAGTTATTATGCTTTGTATATTGACATATCCTTGACTACATCCCTGCTGACATCACAGCCTGAAAAAGTACTCCAATTTCCTGGGTAAAAAGTCAGTTTAATTTGTATAGAACTAAGGTGTACTCTTAACTCCTTAAAGCTCTGACTCAGCAAAGTACTTAAGTTCATGACTTGAAGTCAATGGGAGTTAAACATATTTTTTAATACTTTGCTGAATTAGGATGCTTTGTTGAATTGGGGCCTTAATACAGAAATTGCAGCCTGTAGCCACATATAGCATTTAGATGTACACAGCGGGTTTCCCTCCCAGTATGTTATATTGCATGATCTCATTTTCATGTCTTATGATTAGCCTTTTATGTACATGCAGACAGTTTCAGAAGTTCAAAAAAGCTAATGCCTTCTCTAGCTAATAATGGGTTACTATTTCCAAAGAAGTAGCAGTATTCCGGGCACGGGTACAACTATTGGTCTTCATTTGTTTTTATTAATTTTAACAGCCTTTGTCTCCCCAACAGAGGACATGGGATATTATATGAACAATTTACACCAAAATTGGGGCCAGTCCAGATATAACCAGCCATCAAACCTTGGCAAAGAAAAACAATCTAAAAGGAAGAGCTGGTAACAAAAGGGAGGGGGAAAATAGCTATAGGTGCAGTGGATTTATATCTGGATTTATATCCTCTTAAGACAGCCAACAAAAAACTCTGGTCATCCTTAGGAAGGGAGTTCAACAGGCAGTTCCGGAACCAAGACATTTCTGTTCTAGCCTGATTGAGATGGCACCTCTGAACTAAAGGTGTGGTCCAAAGCCCACTGAAGTCAATGGGAGTCTTTCCATTGACTTCCATAGGCATTGAATCAGACTCACACAGCAAAGACAAGATGGCCAATTTCAGTTGCTTTGGAGGAGCACAGGGAGTGAGGCTGACCTATTGCCGTGCTTTGGACAAACTTCTGATAGTGTCTCTACTTTTAATCGCTTTTACAGGGAAAGGCTTTGGGCACACTTACAACCGGTGTAACGGCACTATCAGAACATTTTCAACAAATATTTCTGTTATGACCAGAGTAAATATTTCTCTAATCCTCAACAAATAAAGATTTCATCTGTGGTTGCTTTATCCAAAGAACGAAAAGCCCCCCATTGAAGTAAAAATTGCAAGTCAGAAATGTTTTTGTAAAAAAAAAAAAAAAATGTATGGCAAACTCTTGTGCATTTATAACTACAGTTGTGCCAGGACTGGAATGCCAGATTTAAAACCACCTAGATCTTGGGGAAGTCTGAATCTGGATTCATTTGGATATCAGAGCATAGGGGAAACAAAAGCCTACTCTGCATTACCAATCTTGGAGAAAGGCATCTGTTGCTAGTGCATGTTGTGCTCTCATAACTGAGCAAATAGCACATATATTAAGCGAATACTTTTAAGAGGGCAGGAAGCAATTACTCTCCTTAGATAAGGATGGATAAGGTAAGAATCCAATTAGCAGCAGAGAAAATTACGTTAAATATTAAGAAAACCTATAACTACTGGAATGATTAGGCAATAGAACACACTATTGTGGATGGGTGTGGAAGTGCCGTCATAAGTGCTATTTAAGGATAGATCTGACCCCTATAATAATGACTGATAGCATGATCAGTGAGTCACACACAAATCTCTTGTCCCAATCAGACAAATGAGGTCAGCTGCCTCTGTGCCATTATCCTACTCTTACTGGACCCTTGTGGAGGTTTCCCACCGGCAGTCTCAGAAAAGTTGCTCTAGCACCAGGCTTTTCCATGGAGCCCCTCCCAGTAAAGGAACCATCTTGAGTGTTGTTTCTTGGGGCATTAGGTGTCAGAGAAAGACCTGGGCAGAGCTGCTCCATTTGATCCATTCTACTAGGAACCAGTAGCTCCTATAGTGAGTATAGAGGGCACTTGTCTCCTGCAGATCCCAGATTGAGATGGGAGGTGGAATCACAAATATTCCATAGTGGGGCAGACCTCACCTCTCTGTGAAACAACTTGAGCAGAATTCCATAAAGGAATCCGTGAGGAATTGTTCTCCCCTTTAGTCCTCTCCCGCATTTTCTAACATGGGTACGATTGAGCTAGCCCAATTCAATCAATGCTGCCATGTGGCAGGAGGTCCCTCCCAACCCATATAATCCTTGATTTGGAAAATCCATGACTGTAGGTTACCTTGACAGGGCCACAAGTTCTAGATCCTTCATCAATCCTTTCTTAAAGCATCTGGAAAATAAACTAATTCTCATCTGACTCCTGCCCACAGAAAGAGTACCAACAATACGTTAAGAATTCTGAATTTTTTAAAAAAGGATTGTTTTTCTTTTAACTTTACTATAAATGCAGCGTGCAAGTCAACATATTGCCAATCTTATGTCCCATCTGATCCCCCTCCCACAAAAGTCTGGATGACAACAATGCACAAATTGAGAGAAAATGAGAGAAGGAAAGGAATCTCAAACTGCATAGACACCTGTTATAGAAGTGTTGGGGAAGAGTTCATAAGGTTAAGGTTAAGTTCATAAGGTTTTTCCTTTAAATGGCATTTGGTGTGTCATTTTCTTTCTCGTCCCCTCCCAAATATTGGAAGGGTAAACTCTCCTTTTTATATAAAAGTTTAGGGGAAAATACTTGTCTTAAGAATGGGATATTCAAAGTCAGCTGTAAGGTTTGAGGAGTTCTGGAGCAGGTATTACCACTCCCTTGGGTCTGCAATAGAAGCTGAGCAGGGTTGCATTAGCTGAGGAGTAATGAAGTGCTGCCAGTATTTCAAGAATGACTTCCTCCATATTTTTTGTCCTTAGGCTGTGACAAACTATGTCTCAGGAGCATCTATGTTTGCAGGGTGTGGGGAAGGAAGGACTAGATAAGCCATTCATTTGTTTTCATGTATAAAACAAACTTTTTTCTTAGCCATAAACACAGAGGGATACATACAGATATGTTAAGCAGCTCCACTTTTGCTGGAAGGGTTATACTTTGTTCATGAGTATAATATACTCTGTATTAAGAGTTAACTTATATAATTTGAAGAGGGGTGGATGTGAAGACCTGGTAAAAGATCTGGGAGTATTCTTTTCTACAATTTTTCTTAAAATACCTGGTCCATTCCAAAGGAAACAAATTTGATATTCAGGGCCCTTATTCTGCCCCCACTGAAGTCAATAGAAAAAAATCTCATTGACTTCAATGGTTCAGGAATGAGCCCCAGAAATAAGTCTACTCTGGCAATGATAATTTAATTGTATCCAGAGCAGAGATGAGCTCTGTTGGAATCAGAGAAATCACCTCAACTTTCATCTTAAATTGGTGACAGGATTCTAAAAAGGGTTCCAGAGAGCAATCTCAGTGCCTACTGTCTAGGTAGTGAAAAACTGCTACAGTTCACAGATGTACTCTGCTGGAGGAGGGATGAAAGCATATGGAGAAGGGTCTAAAATGGAACACTCTTAAAGGGCTGGAAGCCTGGAGTGCACTTGGTTGGCTTAACGGAGAAGATAAAAGCACATGAGGTTCTTCAACAACTTGTGATTCTAAATGCCAATTGAGCATCTGGTAATATAAGAAACTGTGAAGCTGTCACAGACCACGGTTGAGTGCCCCATCTCAGCCACACACTAGACTACTGTGAGGGAACTCAGTCACTGGTCCCTGGAATTTTAAGACTCTGGACCCTGAACGGAGCCCAGACACTGGGTCCCTCTCTCTGTCTAGCACCCCTCTGGAATTCCAGTTCAAGATAGAGGTCACAAGGCAGTAGGAAGGTAATGACCAGCCTTACAATCAAAATGGAGTTTGCAGTCTCATACAGACATATAGAGAGCTCATAATCTCAAACAGAATTCACAAATTGTACAGACAAATTCCCCAATCATCACAGAGGTGTTATCAGGGGGAAGGAAGGAGGAGATAAGAAAAGGAGGTGGCTATGTTTAGTGTTGGCAAGCAGATGTCAAATTCTGAAAGTAGTAAGAAACTGGAACAGAGTGGTTTGTATACTATACAGTTATTAAGAAATAACTGTACAGACCCCCTCATCCAGACACAGGAGATTTGCATAAGTGAGAAATAGTCATACAATTATGAGTTAGTAAGTGTACAGCTTCCTTTGCTCTGACAGTTGGGGAAATTTGATTTCAGTATTGTTAAATATCTCAAAACAGGATGTTCCCTCAGATTAATAACCATGCACGAAATAAATTCCAAAGCCAAAGGACAAGGCGTTTGTTAGCCAAGTACACAGTTATTTTGAGGTCAATATTAAGCAACATTGAACTGCTTTTTAATAAAATGTCTTCTCCCTCCTCACCTTTGTTCCCTGAGGAATAAAATCATTATATATATGCCATATAATAAGAATACCTAGCTCTTATTGAGCACTTTTCATCAGCAGATTTCAAAACACTTTACAAAGGAAGATCAGCATCATTACCCCCATTTCACAAATGGGGAAATGGGGGCACAGGGAGGGGAAGTGACTTTCCACCCAGTAGGTCAGTGGCAGAGCACTAAGAAGTGCCATGTTTCCACATACTGAATGTATAGATTCCTGTGTAAACTAATGTGAAAATAACATTTCTTTGCACATGTTGCAGTCCACGCATAGGAAACGGATATTAAAAATTGACATACTATCACAAAACATCTCTCCATATGGGGTACCATGATTGGCTGATGTGAACACACTGTTCTGATTAGCTACGGTTCTCAGTGCTCCAGTTCCTTATGCCGACAGCCAGCACTACTCCCTGTTACCAACTCAGTTTTAGCTATCTCAATATCAGCCCATTATCTTCCTTACCCTTTGAAGCGGGGAATCCTCATCACTCCCTACATTGGTTTGAAACCAATAATTTGGTGAGGGTGACCAAATAGTTAGAAGTTGAAGTGGTTGTGCTTGTTTTGGGTACATGAATGAGTTCCGAGGCCAATAGCTAATTATAACAGAGGGATTTAGAACAGCAAATCAGAATACAAAAATGTGCATGATCTATTACTGAGGCCAGGTCTACACTATAGTACACTAACTCTGTAAGCGTCTACACTAAAATGTAGCTCCCACCAATGTAACTCGCCCACTACACTGGCTTAATAACTCCACCTCCGTGAGAGATGTAGTGCTTAAATTGATGTAGTTAGGTCGATGCAGTGTCAATGTAGACACTGCATTGCTTACATTGACTTTTGCTGTTCCACTATGATAGTCAAATTGGTGCAAGCACTCCTGGTGAGGACACACACTGCTGACAAAAGAAGCATAGTGTGGACATACAAAAGCGATTTAATTATTTCAGTGGCTGTACAATGATGTAACTTAGGTCGACTTAATTTTATAGGTGTCACAGGGCAAATGCGCCCTGTCCCTTCTTGGGACGGGATGGGGGTAATGATGGCCCCGTGGCTGAGTCTATACAACCATCCCTTGTCTTGGAATAGCTTGGCCTAGGGGTAAAATTCAATATGTCTGACCTGTTCAGCAGGGCTGTGTGGCCTGGTGGCCAGAGTCAGTATGGCTGCCACCTCTCAGGGCTGCATGGCCCAATGGCCAGAGTCAGTATAATGACCCTCTTCAGTAGGGCTGTTTGGCCTGGCAGCTAGTCAGGGAAGTGGGCTGCCCCTTGGTGGGGGGTGGGAGGAGAGTGGCAGCCGGGTAGGAGGACCCAGGCCCTCCCTGCTCCAACGTGTCCCAGCTCAGGGCCCTGTCAGTGGTAAGTATGCCTGCCACTGAGTCAGCGGGAAATCCACCAGAAACAAACTGACCCCACATGGCACCATAACTAGTCCCCCTGAGCTACTTTCTACCCTGTTCCTGATGCAGCGTCCCTGGGGTCTCTGGGCTCCTTGGTCAGTGCAGCTCCCAGCAGTTCTGACACTCCTTGGGCATCCTCCAGAGTCTCAGCATCCCTGGCTTCCACCATCAGGGGCTTCCACAGTTCCCAGGCTGGAGCTCACAGCATGCATCCTCCCTCTTCAGCAGTCAGCCCTGAATGAACCAAGCTGCTCCTTTTTATATCTAGTCTCCAACCAGAGCATGCCCAGCAGGGCAGCGGGGGTGAGGCCTCCATGGTCCAGAGAGTACAGTTAATTCTTGCAGTACCAGTGCGGGGCAAGTACGCGGGTAGACTTGTCCTGAGAAATGACTACAGAGTCATCAGGCAAAAAAGACCCATTTAGCCAGAGTATAGATGACTGCATACATTGTCTATTTGATATGGAGTCTTATACTGCACCCATCATGCGGTACCTGAATAGCAGCTCAGTGGTTTAGCAACTTCCCTGTAGTCATACTGGCTATGACAATTCAATTTTAGTGGAACTTAAAAACACCACTTCTGTTTATTTATATAGGAACATAAGATTTTGCAGACCAGATCATACCACTAGTCCATGAATTCCAATATCCTACCTCTAGCAGTGGCTAGTACCAGGCATTTTTAGAGGAAACTGAACTCTTCCCCACCCCAATCTTGGCTCACAAATAATGCACCTAGCCAGTTATGCAGTGCTTTACATGGGAAGCTGGGAATCCTTCCCAACTGCTGAGGCATCAGCTTAAGCACCGAAGCATGAGATTTAATTGCCTATTCTTTTTCTTCTTTTTTATCCTCCCACACCCTCAGATGCACAGGGCATTCATCAGTTTCCACCATTTCGTCTGGTCTTATGCTGGTCTGTTTAGGCTTCTGAATGTCATGTTGACGGATTTAGCTTCTTTCTCTATTATCCTGTGTTAAGTTTCTCTAGGTTACTCTCTTTTTTTCTTTCCAGGTAGAAAAAGTGGTGTGAAAGTCATGTCGGTGGTATCCTTAAAGTGTCTCCTAAATATATCTATTGTCATCTTCCTACAAGAGCGACTAACAGGGGAGTTTTGCAAAGGAGTTTAGAGGATGAGTGTGAGGGGGGGCTAGATACATTTAACATTCTTTAAACTTAAAGACATAAACACTCCCTGATAAAAACAAAACATCAATGCGCTGCAGGAGTAAAAAGAGAATGTAGGCAGAAGTCCATCAACAGAGTGGGGGCTATGCAGTTTATTGCACCCAATGCAGCATGTATGATTACCTGCTCTATGGGCAGATGGCATATGTTTGCATTTGGTGCAAAGATCTCCTGGCCCTCAGAGACTGTGTACTGGCTTTGGAAACCAGGGTGGCTGAACTGGAGGAGCTAAGGGAGACAGAGAGGTACATAGATGAGATTTTCTAGGACACAGTAGGCTGGTCTCACCCCTGGTCTGACAGCCTCTGTGCTGTGGAGGAGGATGAAAGTCTCAGAGAAGGAGAACATCCAGCTGGAACAGAGGGAAATGATCCATAGTTGAGACCCTCCTTCCAGATGATGTTGTGGTATCCTCTCGCACTGAGGATACCCATCTGGGGGAGGGAACTCCAGTTATTTGGAAGAGACAGGTATTAGTAATGGGGGATTTGATCATTAGAAACATAGATAGCTGGGTTTGTGATGACTGGGAGAACCGCATGGTGACTTGCCTTCCTGGTGCGAAGGTTGCGGATCTCTCAAGACATCTAGATAGACTTACGTGTAGTGCTGGGGAGGAGCCGGTGGTCATGGTACATGTAGGTACCAATGACAAAGGGAAGGCTAGGAGAGAGGTCCTAGAGGCCAAATGTAGGCTGCTGGGTAAGAGATTGAAATCCAGGCCCTCCATGGTAGCATTCTCTGAGATGCTTCCAGTTCCACATGCAGGGCCAGTTAGACAGGCAGAACTGCAGCATCTAAATGCGTGGATGAGACGATGGTGTAGGGAGGAGGGATTTAGATTTATTAGGAACTGGGGAAACTTTTGGGAAAGGGGGAGCCTATACAGGAAGGATGGGCTCCACCTAAACCAAAGTGGAATCAGATTGCTGGCACTTAGCATTAAAAAGGTCGTAGAGCAGTTTTTAAACTAAGGGCTGCGGGAAAGACAATAGGTGCGGAGGAACACGTGGTTCGGACAGAGACATCCCTTAGGGGAGGATCTATTAATGGAGATTCTCTATGTCCTAGTAAGAAGGAGAGGATGGAAGATGATAAAATACGGGTAGGATCTAATAAGAAACAGTCAAATGAAAAAGAGACCCATTCAATTACATCATGTAATGGCAGACAGCTAAAAAGTGACAAGTTTTTAAAGTGCTTATATACAAATGCTAGAAGACTAAATAATAAGATGGGTGAACTAGAGTGCCTCGTATTAAATGAGGATATTGATATAATAGGCATCACAGAAACTTGGTGGAATGAGGATAATCAATGGGACACAGGAATGCCAGGGTACAAAATATATTGGAAGGAGGGAAAAGGTCGAGCTGGTGGGGGAGTGGCAGTATATGTGAAAGAAAGCATAGAATCAAATGAAGTAAAAATCCTAAATGAACCAAATTGTATCATACAATATCTATGGATAGTAATTCCATGCTCTAATAATAAGAATATAGCAGTAAGGATATATTACCAACCACCTGACCAGGATGGTGATCGTGACTGTGAAATGCTCAGGGAGATTAGAGAGGCTATAAAAATAAAATACTCAATAATAATGGGGGATTTGACTGGATACACGTCACCTTAGGATGGGATGCAGAGGTAAGGTTTCTTGACACCTTAAATGACTGCTTCTTGGAGAAGTTAATCCTGGAGCCCACAAGAGGAGAGGCAATTCTTGATTTAGTCCTAAGTGGAGCACAGGATCTGGTCCAAGATGTGAATATAGCCGGACCACTTGGTAATAGTGACCATAATAGAATTAAATTTAACATCTCTGTGGTGGGGAAGACACCACAGCAGCCAAACACTGTAGCAATTAATTTCAGAAAGGAGGACTACACAAAAATGAGGAAGTTAGTTAAACAGAAATTAAAAGGTACAGTGCCAAAAGTGAAATCCCTGCAAGCTGCATGGACACGTTTTAAAGACACCATAATAGAGGCTCAACTTAAATGTATACCCCAAATTAAAAAACACAGTAAAAGAACTAAAAAAGAGCCACCATGGCTTAACACCTGTGTAAAAGAAGCAGTGAGAGATAAAAAGGCATCCTTTAAAAAGTGGAGGTTAAATCCTTGTGAGGAAAATAGAAAGGAGCATAAACTCTGGCAAAAGTGTAAAAATATAATTAGGAAGGCCAAATTTTTTTTTGAAGAACAGCTAGTCAAAGACTCAAAAAGTAATAGAAATTTTTTGTAAGTACATCAGAAGCAGGAAGCCTGCTAAACAACCAGTGGGGCCACTGGACTATCGAGATGCTAAAGGAACTTTCAAGGACAATAAGGCCGTTGCAGAGAAACAAAATTAACTCTTTGCATCGGTCTTCATGGCTGAGGATGTGAGGGAGATTCCCAAACCTCTGAAGGAACTCAAATGTGAAACTGCAGAACTACTAACTGTGGTTTTTAACGTATCATTTAAACCAGTTTCTGCACCAAATGACTGGAGGATAGCTAATGTGACGCCAATTTTTAAAAAGGGCTCCAGAGGTGATCCAGCCTGACTTCAGTACTGTGCAAACTGGTTGAAACTATAGTAAAGAACAAAATTTTCAGACACATAGATGAACATAAATTGCTGGGGAAGAGTCAACATGGTTTTTGTAAAGGGAAATCATGCCTCACCAACCTACTAGAATTTGTTGAGGGGGTCAACAAGCATGTGGACAAGGGGGACCCAGTGGATATAGTGTACTTAGATTTTCAGAAATCCTTTGACAAGGTCCCTCAACGAAGGATCTTAAGCAAAGTAAGCTGTCATGGGATAAGAGGGAAGGTCCTCTCATGGATTGGTAACTGCTTAAAAGATAGGAAACAAAGGGTAGGAATAAATGGTCAGTTTTCAGAATGGAGAGAGGTAAATAGTGGTGTCCCCCAGGGGTCTGTACTGGGATCAGTACTATTCAACATATTCATAAATGATCTGAAAAAAGGGGTAAACAGTGAGGTGGCAAAATTTACAGATTATACAAAACTATTCAAGATAGTTAAGTCCCAAACAGACTGCGAAGAGCTACAACAGGATCTCACAAAACTGGATAACTGGGCAACAAAATGGCAGATGAAATTCAGTGTTGATAAATGCAAAGTAAAGCACATTGGAAAACATAATCCCAACTATATATATAAAACAATGGGGTCTAAATTAGCTGTTACCACTCAAGAAAGAGATTTTGGCGTCATTGCGGATAGTTCTCTGAAAACATTCACTCAATGTGAAGCGGCAGTCAAAAAAGTGAACAGAATGTTGGGAATCATTAAGAAAGGGATAGATAATAAGACTGAAAATATCATATTGCCTCTATATAAATCCATGGTATGCCCACATCTTGAATACTGCATGCAGATGTGGTGGCCCCATCTCAAAAAAGATATATTGGAATTGGAAAAGGTTCAGAAAAGGGCAACAAAATGATTAGGGATATGGAAAGGCTGCTATGTGAGGAGAGATTAATAAGACTGGGCCTTTTCAGCTTGGAAAAGAGACGACTAAGAGGGGATATGATAGAGATCTATAAAATCATGACTGGTGTGGAGAAAGTAAATAAGGAAGTATTATTTACTCCTTCTCATAACACAAGAACTAGGGGTCACCAAATGAAATTAATAGGCAGCAGGTTTAAAACAAACAAAAGGAAGTATTTTTTCATACAACGCACAGTCAACCTGTGGAACTCTTTGCCAGAGGATGTTGTGAAGGCCAAGACTATAACAGGGTTCAAAAAAGAACTAGATAAATTCATGGAGGATAGGTCCATCAATGGCTATTAGCCAGGATGGGCAGGGATGGTGTCCCTAGCCTCTGTTTGCCAGAGGCTGGGAATGGGCGACGGGATGGATCACTTGATGATTACCTGTTCTATTCATTCCCTCTGGGGCACCTGGCTTTGGCCACCGTTGGAAGACAGGATACTGGGCTAGATGGACCTTTCGTCTGATCCAGTATGACCATTCTTATTTTCATATTTGATGCTTTAGATTGATTTGCTCTACTGAGAATTTCTGGTGTTGCAAGAAACTCTTTCCAGTGGACTCTGAAGATCTTCCACATCCATTTACTTTAGAATGAAGTCATCTTCTTATCAGTTTCAGGGGTAGTTTTCTGTGACTCTACTCCATAAAGGAGTCCAGACATGATGCTGGTGTTAAACAATCATATTTTTGTCAGTGCCGATCATGGTACTTTTCCAGATCTTTTCAATTTTATGTATGTTGTTTTCTGCTTTTGATATTTGTTGCTTGATATCTAGCATCGTGTCACCAACACTGCACATCTCACTCCCTCAATGTACATGAATAATAAAGCAGAAGTACAGGTTATTATCAATGTACTCTTTTATTGTATTCCAATGGAAACACCCTTCTTTTGATGCTAGTCAAGGCACACACAAGTTCTTTTGTGCATAAATTCTCCTTACTATGAGTGCTGCCAAGTTAGCTGCATCTTTCTTGATAGATTTCAGACATGCCAGCACATTGGTATGTTTACCATAAGATCTCTGGCTTCGATTTGAAAGAGTACACCATTTCCAATAAGATTTACCCAGCTGTCCACAGAGAGGGCCTGCTCTGTTGTCCCGATGAACAAGACTCATTTACAAGCAAAAGTCATAACAAGCAGATAAAAATCTATGAACTGGGATTTCTGAACACCACTATACCCAAGTGAAAGAAAATTGGACCTAGCAATAGTTTAAATTTAAAATATTATTTACAGGTCCAAGACCAAACTATATGAATTACTGGGAACGCTCAATATGCATGACAGAAAAAGATTTGTGAACATTTGAAGCATTTATTTAGACAGGCTCATGACATTAATTGTACACACTAGAAAAAAAGAAGTCCTAGGTGTAAAGAAAGGAGCTATTTTTGGGGAAAGTAAATATTTAATAAAGATAAGCGACACACTATTGAATATGTATAGCTACGTTATCATAATTGCATTTCCACGAAGGACTTCAGTCATAACAACAATAATATCGAGGCCCAACATTCCTTTAAAGAAACTCAAACAAAAACAACCAAAAAACAAACAAACAAACAAAGGTATGAGGAAGGAGGTTTCTACTTATTGGGATGTGGTCATTTTCATTTTCTAATAGGAAAAAAGGCCTGCCACACTTGTCCTTTGTGAAGTAAGGAGTACATTATGTGCCCTTGGTCGTGCACTGATCTAGAGATGAGTCCAAACCAAAACTCTTGTTAGAGTTGTGTAGCTGAAGTCGCTCTGTACCCTAGTCATAAAATGAAAATCTGAACATGGTGTACTCTGGCAAAGTTTAGAGTCAGACACAAGCCACACACTCAGAAGTGTAGAAATTTGGAATTTTGACTTGTACCTTATATTTGTTGGACTAATAAAGCCATGGCACATCCGGCCTTCTTCCATCATTGCGGAGCTAAACCACACGCTGTAGCCATTCCCTTTGTTTGTGCTCAGCGCTATGCCATATGTGCACCAGGCTGAATGTGCTCTGTGCAGGCCATACCCTGCACTGTATCTATCATCCCACAACTTGCACACACCCCTTTCGGGGGGGGGCGGCCGGAGGCTTTTTTGCCTGGGGTGGCAAAAAAGCCAGAGCTGGCCCTGCCTCATGTCAGTGGATGCTACTTTCTCTGTGCCTCGCGTCCTGCTCTGTGCCTTACAATCGCCCCCTGCATGCCCCAGGTGCCTGTATCCCCTGTGTGCCAGTCCCTCGCCCCCTGCCGGCCCTCGTGTGCCCGGGACTGTGCCCTTGGGCGCTGCGCTGTGCGCTCTCGTCGCGCCCTCTCCGGTCCGAGCGCGACGCTGCAGCCGATTGGCTGGGCGGGGCGCCCCGCTCTCAGGACCCGGGACAGCAGCACGCGCCCCAGAGCGGAAAGGGGGGCGGTGCCAGTGCGTGTTGCCAGGGTGATGGCGCGCGCCTCCCTCCGCCCGGGACGGCGGTTCCCATGGTGACGGAAACGCCGCGGGGCCCGGCCGGACCATGTCGGACCTGGGCTCGGAGGAGTTCGAGGAGGAGGCGGAGAACGACTTGGGGGTCAGTGCGGGCCGCGGCCGCCGGCTCCTCCGGGGCCCAGCGCTGCCCCCCCCCCCCCCCCCCCCCGGGCCGGGGTCACCCCCCGCCCCCGCTAGCGCCTGCCCCGCAGAGCAGGAGCGTCCCCGCGCCCCACGCGGCCGGGCCCCGCCTCACCCGCCCCTCCGTGCGGCTCGGCCGCCCGCCCCTGAGAGCCGCGGCGCCGGGCGGGCGGCGGAGCGGATCCCCCCCCCCCCCCCCCCCGGGGCCGCCCCCCCCCCCCCCCCCGCCCAGCTGTGCCCAGGAGCCGTCCAGGCCGCGCTGGCTGCCAGCCCCCTTTCCCCGGTGCCCTCGGCGATCCTCCCTCCAGAGCCCGCGTGCAGCTGGGCAGCCCCGTGGAGAACAGCTGGCACCAGCTACCCCAGAGCTGCCCTTCATTGCCACCCAGGCACTGCTGCACGGTTAACCTAGGTGCCTGGGGGGCTGGTTGTGTCTGTGCACCAAGGGAAGGTTAAAGGGTGATGTGATTATAGTCTGTCAGTATCCTCCTGGGGAACAAATATTTAATAATGGGCTCTTCAGTCTAGCAGAGAAAAGTATAACAGTATCCAGCGGCTGAAAGACATAAGTTTTTAACAGCGAGAGTAATTAACCATTGGAACACCTTACAAAGGGTCCTGATAATTTTTAAATCAAGATAGGATGTTTTTCTAAAAGATCTGCTCTAGGATTTATTTGGGAGAAGTTTTATGGCCTGTGCTATATGGGGGTCAGACTAGATGATCATAATGGTCCCTTTGAATCTATAAAATCTCTTTTTCCCCTGGCACAGTCCCAGTCCATAACTATGTGGAATATTAATGAAAAAGCACCCATTAGACACGATTACACCAACATATCTTTAGTTTTGTCACCCCAAAAAGAACTGAATTTGTAATTACTCACTGTTGCATATTTTAAAGGTCAATTCTGCTCTAATCAAAGTTAACAGAAGGCCTGCCACTCATGTCAATCAGAGTAGGAGCAGAGCCATGGACTAGGATCATACAGGATATTGGATTTGTAGTATTAAAGTATGGGGAAACTAAAAAAAAAATTAATCACTGTTATGATGGGATTCTCAAAGCTATGCGATGTGTTTCTCAAACAAAATATTTTTTAAAATAAGAAATTATCTTATAAATACAATGATGTCCTTAGTTGCTATTTTCTTTTGGAGTATATACATTAGTGATACTCAGCCTCAAAGAGTTGCTAAGCTACTGCATTCAATGGAGTTGTAGAGATAAAAAGGACTTGAGTGAAGTCCTGCCATTTTACTATGGTATGTAGTGTCTGTTTCAACTTGCTGCAGTTTATGCTGCAAGAATCCAGCCCCCAACAAATTTCAGTAGTTTGCAGGCAGAAGACACCTTTGGATACCAGGTAGGATCTGGTGGGTTGGTACAAGATACTCACCACAGTTACCAATAGATTTCTTGGCCAGGTGCCATCCTGGGACTCAGGAAGAAAAGGAGCTGTTCAGAACAAACAACTGGCTTCCTCTTTGTACTCATATTGGATTCAGCTTAGAACCCCTGCCTCTTAACTGTTGAATGGCTTATTCCATCTAAATAGGAATATGAAGGTGAACGCAATGCAGCAGGTGAACGACATGGACATGGAAGAGCACGGTTACCCAATGGTGATACATATGAAGGAGAGTATGCCAATGGTGTGAGAAATGGGCGGGTAAGATAATTATAGAGGATTATTTTGAAAGCCATGCGTGTGTTTCAGCAGTTCCATTAGTTTAGGCACTTCATTATCCTTTTAATTCAAAGTACTATATCTACACCAAATATATTGCAGGGGACCTACAGATTTAAAAATGGTGCTCGCTACATTGGAGACTTCTTTGACAACAAAAAGCATGGTCAAGGCGTTTTTATGTATCCAGATGGATCAAAATATGAAGGTAAAATATGCATCTTTTGTTGTTGAACGTAATTCCGAAGATTTAAATATTTGAGAAGATGAGGTGCTTCAGTGGAATTATGGGAAACAATGAGCCAGGCAGCATATTATTGCCTCAATCCACAAAATTCTTTTTTCCCTCTTCATTCCTGCCTCACCCCAGATGGTAGGAGAAGAGTGGATTGAAGTTTTTGGCAACAGTTTATTCCTGCCAAATCATCTGATCAAGTGGAATGCTTCATTATATTTAGTGTTGAGCAAATTCTTCGCATTCTTAGTTAGAATCAGAGTAGAAGAGAGTATAAGTTATGTTAAAAACAACAACTCAAGAACATCACAAGAATATTCATTAACATGTAGTGTTTACGCTGACAGACAGTCAAGTTCAGTCCAGAACATTTTCAGATCCTTTCAAAGAGCTATAGGTTCTGAGCATTGTAAAAATATAGGATTCAGTTCTCCACTGCATCCAAGCAAAGCAGTGGAGAGTGGAGGCTAAGGAGGAGCTTATCACAGCTCACCGTTTCTCAGCCACCTAGAGTTGGTGTAAGTTAAACCTTCAAGAAGGCAGTTTAAATTTACCCTGTTGGCAGAGAATCCATCTCCTATCTTTCTGGACATGGCTCCCGCCCCTGACTTTTCTCCATCCCCGTATACCAAATGGAATACTGTCAGCAGAACTAGGATAAGATGTGGCAGAACCAGTGATGCAGGTAAAATCCATTTCTTACTGGTACGGGGGGTGGGGAGGGCAGCAGCTAATGGGGGGGCACATGACCCTCCATGTGACTCCTCCCAGCCCCGCCCCCACCCATGGCCCCCATGCTCTCTCCATCCTCTCCCCACGATCCACCCACTTTACCTGGGGGGGAGGGGGTGCTCTGTCCTCCTCCTGTTGCGCCAGAGACTTCAGGAAAGGAGCAGAATGTGGGGCTGCTAGGCATCCTCGTACGGGCGGCTCCTCTGGCGCGGCTGCTGTACCACCCCCAACCTTGCCGCCAAGTCCTGTCCTCTGGCATGGCTGCTGTACTGTCCCCAGTCTGGCTCCCCAGTTGTGTCCTCCGGCGGGGCTGCTGTACCGCCCCCAGCCTCGCCTGTCCTCCAGCGGGGCTGCTGTACCGCCCCCAGTCTGACTCCCCAGTCCTGTCCTCCGGTGGGGCTGCTGTTGTACAGATGGAGCCAGAGGAGAGGCAGGTCAGTGGAAGGGCAGGGGGTGCGGCTGGGGGCAGTACAGCCGCACCAGAGAGGAGCCATGTGGCCACTGGCTTCTCCGGTGTCTTTCCAGTACACCATACGAGCTATAAATATCTTGCTGGTATGGCATACCGGGCATACCGGCCTACTTGCACTGCTGGGCAGAACTCTACACCGGCAGAGATTCCCCCAGAATTTTCCAAGGGGAATCTGTGGCCAGAGAGCTTAGACTGAAGAAGCTTACTTTAAAAAAAAGTTTTTACCTGTTGGGAGAGCATTTATTTATTTATTTATTTATCTTTATTGGTGAGATTGCCAACAGCACGGGAGGAGTCCATATATATATCTGCACCTATCTTCAATATGATAGTAACCCCCACAGGGCATATGTATATATGTATATATATATATATATTTTGAGTTAACACCAAGTGACCCACTACCTCTCTGTGGACAACTAGTAAATACTCTGTGGTCCACAGTTTGAGTCACTATGATAAATATCCTAATGCAGTTTCTACTTCTGGGAGTAGCAAGAGTCTTTTCCCTCCTCTGTACACCTCTATAAGTGTGCAGTTCAGGAAAAGTGAGAGATCCAGGAGAAGACAGCTTTATATATTATAGGTAGATAAGAAATCTGCTACTTAGTAGAAGCACCACCTCCAAATGTAGGCATTATATCTGACTTGTGATTAAGCATTCGCCAGGGAGGATCACTGTTTTCATCAGAATATGGATTGGAAGGCATGGGAAGATTAGATTCATACTGATGCATCTTGCAACGCAGAAGAAATGGATGTCAGCAGAAGTGCAAGAAAGAATTAAGTGACTTGCACAGACATAAGTTAAATTAATTTGTTTATGACAGTGTCTTTTGGCCTGATTCAAAGCTACGTTGGATTCTTTGCTCACTGAGGAACAATTACTTGAGCAGTACCTCATCGTTTGCTTTCTGAGGCTAAAAGACTCCTAAAATGAGGTCAAACTATATTTTACTAGTGCAGTCTTTGTTCTATATTTTCCCCTCTAAGGAAAGAAATATTGACTGATGTCATTGTGACTCCCTTACTTTCTGTCTGCACCTATCTTCAATATGATAGCAACCCCCACAAAAAACCAACAACCATAAAACTAAGATGCATAGGCCCAATCCACAAAGTTATTTAGGCTCCTCACTTCCATTGAAATCAATGGCATTCTGTTGAAATTAGCATGTGCCAGCAGTTCTCCTTCTATCCCCAGATGCTCTTTTAGGGTTCTTGTACAGAATTATTTAATTTAGCTTGATCTAGATCTTTGCCCTGAACAGAATTCTCAAGATTAATCTGAAGGCTCATTACAATCTTTTACAAATAACAGATTATTTTAGGAATTCACTTTCTTCCTTTATGGTTGCAATGTCTAGGAAATGCAACAGTTTAAGCAAGATACTGTACTTAAAGAATCTCATAAAACAGAAGAGCAGAATATCATTAGTCCAGCTCCTGAAACAGAAGCTCATACAGAATATTTCCCCACATTTTAGTACTAAGAATGACTGATTCCATCTGATTCTCTTCACGGTCTTCCCTGAAATATGAGGAGACAGATAAGTCAGACTCCAGCTGCTTCATTAACCATCTTCAGAGAGTTCATTTCCAGGATGACATTTAATTTGAGGACTAATGCTGTCTCTGCAAAACGTCAGGAGGTTGATCTGATTGTTGACATTTTTTATTCATTTTTTTCAATAGCGTAATGTTGTATGCTATACCATCAGCTTTGAAAGAGGAGTCAGAACCAAAGACAGAGTTTTTAAACTTAAGTGCTTAATTTTAGGCACCCACATCAATATTTCTGCCCCTAAATGAGTGAACTGATTTCCAGATGTTCTGAGCCACCCAGCTCCTGTTGCACAATATCTGAAAATCAGAACGCTCAGTTACTGGTTTTGGCTTAGGTTCCTTAGAACCCGTTAAAAGATTATTTCAGCTACAGTATAAGACACTCTGAAATAGTCCCACCCTATTCTTCCATCTGATGTCTGTAAATGTCTCAGATCTTAAAGGTGACCTGAAAAGGAAAATAATTTGCTTTCTGCTGTCTTTTTTTGCTGCTTTGTGATGTGCAAAGAAGGCCTGAAAGGTAGGGGTTTTGGCCTGTGTTAGAAATTTAAATCTTGTGAAGGCCAGAAGACTATATTTACTGGAGAGCTAGTGAAATGGTGATAATCTGAAGGGTCAGTACAGTGAACATTGAGTTAAGACTACCAGCCACCCCATTGGGTTGGGAGAGGTGGCTGCCCTGCTCAAGATAGGTCACACAAAAGGAATAAGAACAACAATATTCCAGGCTCAGCAAGGTGAAAGTAAAACAGGCACAGAGTAGCTACCTTTGGCCACAGGGCAAATGAAACAAAACAAACACAGGGTAGTTTCCTCCCACTTACTCCAAGTGTCCACAAAGAACACAGGGCAGCAGCTTCCTTCAGTCAGGGCCTAGTTGGAGGAAACAAACAAAATTCAGTTCTGACTGTGATCAGAGTCTCTTGGTTCCAGCATAACGTTCTGTGTACAAGGCAGCCAAATAATTCCCCAGATCCTGCTGTCCCCTGAGTAAGAAAAAGATAAATGAGGCTATTATCTCTTCCCATTTTGGATGTCTGTACTGCCTAACTAGCCACAGCTGCCAGCACTTCCCTCCAAGTTTGGCAGCTCAGACAGTCTTTAAGCTTGAGTTTCCTCTTTTCTGGGTAGTGAAGATGTTTACATTCTGGTTCACATGATCGAGATGGGGCACATACACCACATCACAAAAGCCCTGCTTTATTTGGTTTTGCTAATACCCATTTAACTTTAAGAATCATAGAACTGGAAGGGACCTTGAGAGGTCATCTAGTCCAGCCCCCTGCACTCATGGCAGGACTAAGTAATATCTAGACCATCCCTGACAGGTGTTTGTCTAACCTGCTCTTAAAAACCTCCAATGATGGAGATTCCAGAACCTTCCTAGGCAATTTATTCCAGTGCTTAACCAACCTGACAGTTAGGAAGTTTTTCCTAATATCCAACCTAAATCTCCCTTGCTGCAATTTAAGCCCATTGCTTCTTGTCTTATCCTCAGAGGTTAAGAAAAACAGTTTTTCTCCCTCCTCTTTGTAACAACCTTTTATGTACTTGAAAACTGTTATCATGTCCCCTCTCAGTCTTCTCTTTTCCAGACTAAACAAACCCAATTTTTTCAATCTTCCCTCATAGATCATGTTTTCTAGACCTTTAATAATTTTTGTTGCTCTTCTCTGGACTCTCTCCAATTTATCAACATCTTTCCTGAAATATTGCGCCCAGAACCAGACACAATACTCCAGTTGAGGCCTAATCAGCGTGGAGTAGAGTGGAAGTATTACTTCTCGTGTCTTGCTTACAACACTCCTGCTAATACATCCCAGAATTATGTTTGCTTTTTTTGCAACAGCGTTACACTGTTGACTCATATTTAGCTTGTGGTCCACTATGACCCCCAGATCCCTTTCCACAGTACTCCTTCCTAGGCAGTCATTTCCATTTTGTATGTATGCAACTGATTGTTCCTTCCTAAATGGAGTACTTTGCATTTGTCCTTATTGAATTTCATCCTATTTACTTCAGACCATTTCTCCAGTTTGTCTGCAAACTTTATAAGTGAACTCTCTATGCCATTATCTAAATCAATGACTAAATTAATATTTTGGGGAAAGAAAGCCTACGTTAAAGATTCAGCAACCTCCTCCCTTCAGTTAAGGTGTTAGGCCCCTGAATAAGTGATGCCCAGGCTTTGGCAAATTAGTGCTAATCTACTGGTACATACCTTAAGGTCCACTTTTAGATTTTGGAGGAAGGGTCCCTTGACATAACCAAATACATATCCCACACTACAAAATAAGACTATAAGACACTATAAAATTTATGGTGTGGGAGGTGGGGACAGCCAGTGCCACAAGTTACGTAACTTGCACTGTTCACAATAACATAAATAAAGGTATGCATGTAAGCATGATACTAGGTGAGAATAAATGGAAGAATGTGTTTGGAGTGAAAGAAATAGCAGGCAACTATGTAAGTTTGTGTAGAGAGGGGCAGAGAGTGAGGAGGGGAAAAAATGATTGGAGCCCAACCAAGTAAGGGAAGAGGCTGAGAGCCTGCCACAGGGAAGAGAGAAAAGAGGATGAGAGGCGGAACAAAGGGGTCAGAATGAAGAAAGAAGGGAGGGAAGAGACGGGACCAGTGCAAGACAGTGCTGCTTAGATTGAGGACCTGCTGTATGATGACATTGCCAGAGCAGAAAACAAGTGACCTTTAAACTATTCTAAAGGGGAATCTGAGGATTCCTCCTCTGTGGTAGCATGTTGGAAATTGCCTGAAGGCAGAGCATGGTTGAAAAGGTGGAGTGTGTTCCAATGATACTTGGCTGGCAGAATAGTCCCTAGGGACAGTCTAGTTAACGTAAGTTAGAGCAGCCTTGTGGCTAGGTCTGTGGCCCAAAGAGCTGTGACTTTAAATAAGCCTTCTCATCCTGTTCTTTAAATCATCAATTAAGCAATGAGATGACATTGCGTAGTTCAGACAACAAAATGATTGCATTTTAACTAAACCAACAAGAGAACACAAGATAAAGAGCGTTTGGGGCAGAGATAGTCAGCATATGGAAATTCTGTATGTGCAGAAACATTCACCTGATAGCAAGTAATCTTTCAAGTCATGAGTAACCAAGAGCACAATAGCTGAACAGAGGTGCAAAACCACCCTCACTAGTGAGAACACTGCTGATAGGCCTTTCTTCTTCCATCACACCTAAAAGTAAAGTAATGCATGCACGGATATCCAGCTTCAAGACCAAAAAGTTATGCTGTAATCTGTCATACATGGCTATATATTGTCAGCTCTACACTGTGTCCTGTTAAGTTTGGAGTATGCTTATTTATTCGGGTTACTTTTTTTGGGGGGGGGTGTGCTTCTGTAATTCTATTAATGTACTGCTTGTGTTACTTGTGTTTTTATTTGGAGCTCTACTTCTCCCTTCTGCAAGTCCCCTCCCAATGGAGCTATCCTGCAGGACCTAGGTTCCCTAGGGCTGGGATTTTCCAGCCCCAGAACTGGATGAACACACACACAGCCACACATACAATAACAGAGCAAGTTTGAGCAGACCGGGTCAATTAGCACTTTTAAGCTGACCCCTTATATGTCTCTGGACTTACTGGGCTTAATGAAGCAGCACTTTTAAACTGCCTCCTCTTATATGCCTCTGGGTTCCATGGACTGGGTCAAGCAGCACTTTCAAGCTGTCACCCTTATGCGTCCCAGATTCAGCACGTCCCTATCCCCACTCTTACATCACAATTGTACTGGCAGTAACCTATTTGATGAGCAAACCCCACAGTTTTTGGGTGCTGTAGGGATCTTTAGCTTAGGTAAAAGAAGCATTGCTGTAGACCGAATGGGGGAAGCTAAAAACACAAAAGAGTAAAGTTTAGCAAGAGAGAGAGAAGCAACCAGCTTAACCATAAAAGTTATTTGTTGAATAATAGTGATAAGTACACAAGGAGAGCCTAAACCAACATAACATGCATTATTAAAGGTTAATACCTAAGGTAGAAAGGAAAACAGAGAGAAAGAGGGGGATTTCACCCACTCCATGAGGCTTGAACGGGTCGGGGTTCCCAGGTGGTGGTGGTAGCTCAGGGTCTTGAGTGCTGGAGACAGGCAGAGCCCCCAGCATGATCAGTCAGGAGAAGATGGAGTCTCAGTGGAACTGATGCATAGTTTGGATCTAAGCATCAGAACACTGACTGGAGGGTGAGTAGGGATTTTGGTAGAGAAAATACAATGGTTCAAGGGAGAACACTAGATTTGTTTATGCGTAAACTGATGACTCAAGGGTTTTCTTTAGGCTAGACAATAGGAGCTGATTATTCTTGGCTATGGGTGGTGGTTTCTTCCAGGGAGCTCACAATGCAACTAGGCTGCTTTAGTATTTTGGATATTAATCAAGGATTCAATACTAGAATTGGTCTGATAATTGCTGAGCTGGGTGTGTGCAGGCATAGATTCATTAACATCTGGAGCAGAGATTCCCATGATGCAGTGCGTCCCTGCTTTTCTGGTCCCAGAGTTCAGGGCGGTTTTCTGTTCTCCATTTTGTATGCAAATTGAGATGTTTCCCTGTCCTATTTTTTTATGCAGATGAGGCTAGGGGAGTTGTCTCTGTTTTTCATTCTGTATGCTCATGGAGATGTCTTAATCTTGTCACCCTTGTCAGGAGGGGTCTAGGTGTGTCTCCCATCCACCCTTCATTGCTCTCTGCAAGTCTTTTCTCTAATGCGTTTTGATTTAAGCAGTAGTAGACTACAGCTGGCTAATTCTAATTCTCTAGTTCTCAACTGGCCAAGTAGATGCTGTTTTGCACTGATTAGTTTTATGGTCCAGAACATTCTCCCTGCCCTTTCTAGAAGCCTGAAGCCCTACTGATTCTCAATAAGAGAATAGTTTAGCACATCCTCTGAATCTGTGCATGCTCATGGCTTTTCTCCTGACATGTCAAATCTTTCCATCAGTTATAAATACTGTACTAGTAATATCAATAATAATAGTGACAAATGGTGGCCTGCTTTTTGTCAGAGAATGCCAGTACTTTTCTAATTTAATTTACTGTGGAGTGTGAAGAGAATACACTGATATACAAGCCTGATAAGCTATCTTTACTGTTCACACAGAAGTTGAAGATTACTGAGGTAGAGCTTGCTTCTGCTCTCATTGAATTCAGTTACAGAATTTACATTGTCTGAGTTTACATTTTCATTTTCTAATACTGTATATTCTTCATTCACATAAAAAGTTGACTAGATGTCTAGATGATCATTCTAAAGGCTGACTTCTATGACAAGTAAATTTGATCACATCTCACTCTGTTTTTGTCATGTCCATTGCAGGAGAATGGGTGGGAGACCAAAGACATGGCAATGGAGTTTACTACTACGTGAATGGAGACACCTACACTGGAGAATGGCTTAACCACTAT
Organism: Terrapene triunguis; assembly: GCF_002925995.2. Classification (NCBI taxonomy): domain Eukaryota; kingdom Metazoa; phylum Chordata; order Testudines; family Emydidae; genus Terrapene; species Terrapene triunguis. The sequence goes on from NW_020664382.1 coordinate 1,117,829, forward strand.
AGGTTTGTTTCATTATTACAGTGAACTTTCAAGTTTCTTGATGAAGTTTAAAAAATGTTGTCTTCAGAGTTGTGGTTGTCCTTTTGAAAGAGAGAGCTGTGGGAGGGCCTTGGCAACCAAATCCAGTTTGGAATGGGAGGAAAGCCTGCAGTAAGACATCAGCTGATTTAAATAGAGCCAGACATAGAAGGCAGATGAGCATGAATGTATGAAGAAGATGTTCTTGGGGTTGGAAATATGGATTAATGTGGCATTTGTTTAAATGCTTTAAAATTGCAAAGAAATCCTGCACTTTTAATTTACAGTAATATAAAGTACAATTATTATTTGCCTCTCAGGCATGGGCAAGGTACATACCTCTATGCAGAGACTGGCTCTAAATATGTTGGTGGCTGGGTAAATGGGCAACAGGAAGGAGCAGCTGAACTTATTCATCTAAACCACAGATACCAGGGCAAGTTTGTGAATGGAAATGTAAGTATGTTGGAAAATGCTATTTGAATTTGAAAAACTAGCGCATGTTGTTGTTCTGGTATGGACTCTTTACATTGAAATATTAAACCAGGTTTCCCATTTTGCACAGTATTCTTTGAACCATAAATGTAACAGGTATAAATGAATCAATGATGATGCAAAGTTTCTCCAAAGTTTACTTTTCTCATTGTATTTGTATTTATTATTGTGTAAATTACATAGTACAGTGTTAAGTGATCATTTCTATTTTTCATTTACTCCTTCAGAGTTTTCTAGCTTTAAAGTCTTGCTAACTTTTTATTTCTCTGTACAGCCGGTAGGTCGTGGAAAGTATGTCTTCGATATTGGGTGTGAACAGCATGGTGAATACACACATCTAGATCAGGTAAATAATATAATACAGACTATACCAAATGTTAGAAAACTCAGCAAGTCAGGTCAAACGTAGTCTGCCTAGCTCATTACAGGTACTGGATATTTAAAAAGTCCAACAGCTTTAGAATGTGCTTTTCTAAGCACCAGAGTCAATAAAAAAAACTTGTCTGGCTACTGTGCTGTGCAAGCCCTGACACATGAAGGCCCAATTGCTGCTCCCATTGCAGACACTAGAAGTTTTGCCATTGATTTCAGTGAAAGCAGGATCATACCTCAGATGTGCTAGCCTTCTGCAATACAAAAAGCCAGACAGAGTTTTGATTGACTTTGGCCTTTATTTTGAAGATGTCATGTCCCTGTACCAGATATGGACTGGCTTCAGAGCTTGCTTATATACACCAGATGTGGTCATCATAAGATCCTTTAATGCTGTGCTCGGTATAGTTGAGGTTCATTTAAATAAGGTATTTTACACACCATGCCCCTTAGTGGCTGAACAGTATAATGTATTTTAGCACTCCATTACAAAAGACTGGAAAATAAAAATATAGTACTAAGTAATTCTAAAATTTAGTGAAAAATTACAGGTGCAAATTTAGAGCCACAATTGAGACTACTTTTGAAAATGTGGTCTATTATTGTCGTGATCCTGTGAGGTACTAAGTACCCACAACTCCCATTGATTTCAATAAGAGTTGTGGGTGAATAGTATTGGGGAATGATTTTTCTTCTTGCTTTTGAGTGTGGCCTTTCAGACCTGTTTCTGACTACCTGACCTACATACTCTAGTTATATAATAAAAACAATAATGCCTAGCTATTATTACCAATATATTTTTAGCTTAGTATTTTGGTTTCAAGATAACAAACATGCTGCATTTAGTTCAGAACTTGCTCTTTTTCTATATTGCCTGACATGCCAGATCTTAGTCTATTACATGCTATTTCAAAACTTCCAGGGAAACAATTATTTCAAATATAATCGCACCTAAATGAACGTTTTGGGCGATTTGTAATCTTTTATTTTTTTTAAAAGGGTCTTTCTAATTTTTCCATCTTTCTACAGTTAACATGTCAATCTAGTTCACATTTATTTCTTCTCTTTCATTGATTTGCTCAGCTAATACAACCCAAGGACAAGAGAAAGGGCAGCAAAAAACTGCCTTCTGTTCCAGGGTACGGGAACCCACAAACCACTAAAGGCTTTATCTTCATGGAGCCTAATGTAACAGAGGTGCTCTTTGGGTTTGGGAAAAACGTTCATTTAGGTGCGATTATATTTGAAATAATTGTTTCCCTGGAAGTTTTGAAAGCAGTGTAGCCAGAGTGGTGCAAGCAGTGGGAAGGGCTAGCTGCCCAAATACGTACCTAGCATTTCAGAGGTGATTGTGTTTGGTGGGCTCCCCTGCTGCCACTCGTACCTCTGTGACTACACTATTTTTAGCATGCTAGCTTGATCAGAGATAGCACAGATATGTCTGTCTGAGCTAGGAAATATACCTCCAGCTCCAGTGTAGACATACCCTCAGTTCTTAAATCTAACTGGTGCTGATTGAGATGCATTAAAAATTAGGGCTCAGTTATGGCCTGTAAGAGCCTGAACCATATTTGGAAAGTGAAGAGGTGTACTGTTGGGGGTGTTGCCTGAGGACATTATACCTTCGCAAAACGGGCACCTAAAATTAGGCACTTAACTCCATATTTGGATACCTGAATATAAGTAGCCGGACTTTTACAAGTGCTGAGCACCCAGCAGCTCCCACTGACTTCAGCAGGAGCTGATGGGTGCTTGATACTTTTGAAAATTAGGCCATTTATGTAGGTGTCTAAATGTGAACTTAGAAGCCTAACTTTAAGCACTCACTTTTGACAGTCTTAGCCCTTAACTATAGCAATTACTCTCAAGTGAATCCTGTGATTATATTGTTTACTGTAGGTCACAGTGCTATACTCCCATTACAGCAGGGGTCGGCAACGTTTGGC
>NW_020664382.1:1125659-1209954 GCF_002925995.2 Terrapene triunguis
CCGCATTCCTGTTTCTGTAATCCTTACAGATGTTTATGGTACAATCTCACCATGCAAAGCAAACTATAAAACCTGCACCCATCCAGAACAAATAAGGATATAGCAACCGAAGTTCAATCCACAGACTTATTTTATAATACATTGTTTCCCTTTTCTTCCTCATATTGCTACAGCACCATCTCTACCCTTAGCACTGAGACATGCATGACCTCTAGTGGTATGACACATGCTTCGCATCCTCTTACATACAGTGTAGCCAAGGCTGCTAAGAACCTTTCCCTGCTTTCCTGAGAGCCCTGAAGTTATACCATCTTTGTTGTTTCAACATCTTTCAGCAGTATGTTTCAGCTTGCTTACCGCTAATGACTAATCAGAGCTCTGACCCTGAAGTCAGTAAAAGGTTTGCCTGAGTAAAGACTACAAGATCAGGCCCTACGTTAGAAATAAGCACCTCAAGAGCCTGAATAAAACTAATTTATTAGCAAGTACCTGTGAAAAATGAATTGTTGAGAGATAACTGTCTCTCCCTCTCTCTCTCCTTCTTGTCTTCCTCTCTATTCTCCTGCTGCTGCGCTAGGGGATGTTCATGTTAATCTCACCATTCTATGACATCACAATAAACTGTGGGCTCAGTGATGGAGCGCAGTCAAACAAGGTTCTGCACATGGATTCTGGATACAGATTATTGTGCCACTTCTCTTGCAATGGAAACTACACTTTAGCCCAGTTTACTGATAAACCCTCTTTCCCAGCCCTCTGCATGTTCTGAGTGATGGCTGACAGTCCCTGTTTTGTTCTTCTAAAAAGACTTCACAGGCAGCAGAACTTGAATGGACATCTTTCTCATCACTTTTCTAGCAGAATTCTGATGCAAAAGGTCCTGCTGCCAGTTTCTGGCATTTACAGAGAGTGTGGGTTCTTTCAACTTAGCAGAACCTTTTTTTAGGTGTTCAGATTGGGGTCTATCTTATCCCATAAAGTTCAGAAACAAGGAAAAAGATACCAATGTTAACACTATTTTAAAAGACTTTAGAGATCAGAAGTTAAAGGGAGGAAAATGGAATAAAGAACCATGAAGTTGCTTTCTGAATTTTATACACATATATGTGTATATATTCACAAAACACACACACACACACACAGTCTCTCTCTTATGGAGTTATTTTCATTGGCTGCAATATTTTCAGCCAACTTCTTCACAAACCACTCTTTGGAGATTTTCAAATAGCAGTTATTTTCCTGTGCTGTACTATGTTACTCATGAAACATCTTCTATTTTAGTGACATAATAGATGATTTACATCCTGATCCTGAATATCACAGAAGATAATAAATTAATGATTTCCTCAACTAAATCTATGGGACTACAAAATCCTATTTTATATGCATCTGGCTCACTGGTTTTTAGACTGATGTTTTGGCAAACTTGTTTGCCTGTATTGTCACTGGAGAAAAAGATCTTGGAGACATTGTGGATAGTTCTCTGAAAACATCCACTCAATGTGCAGCAGCAGTCAAAAAAGCAAACAGAATGTTGGAAATCATTAGGAAAGAGATAGATAATAAGACAGAAAATATCATAGTGCCTCTATATAAATCCATGGTACACCCACATCTTGAATACTGCATGCAGATCTGGTCATCGCATCTCAAAAAAGATATTGGAATTGGAAAAGGTACAGAAAAGGGCAATGAAAATGATAAGGGGTATGGAATAGCTTGCATATGAGGCGAGATTAAAAAGACTGGGACATTTCAGCTTGGAAAAGAGATGACTGAGGGGATATGATAGATGTTTATAAAACCATGACTGGTGTAAAGAAAGTAAATAAGGAAGTGTTATTTACTCCTTCTTATAACACAAGAACTAGGGGGTCACCCAATGAAATTAATAGGCAGCAGGTTTAAAACAAATAAAAGGAAGTATTTTTTTGCACAATGCACAATCAACCTGTGGAACTCCTTGTCAGAGGATGTTGTGAAGGCCAAGACTATAACAGGGTTCAAAAAAGAACTAGATAATTTCATGGATTACCTGTTCTGTTCATTCCCTCCGAAGCATCTGACATTGGCCACTGTTGGAAGACAGGATACTGGGCTACATGGACCTTTGGTTTGACCCAGTATGGCTGTTTTTATATTTCCATTTCCTATCTCTCTTGCTTCAAAACATGCACACAAGTTTGGCTCTTAGACTGTGGTTGAGGCCACGCCTCTTCCGGTTGAGGTGCCGCCCCCTGCTCAGGACTCCGGCGTACCGGTAAGTCCTTTAAGTTACTTTCACCCCAGATGGACTCCCACAGTGTGCCAGTTTCACATGCATTTCTCAGAGTACCACAGTGGAGCCCTGGGCCCTTTAGATCGCCAACGGAGCCCCAAGGGCTCCCGGCTGCCGCTGCTATCCCAGGCTTGGGGCTCTGGTGGAGATTTAAAGGGCCCTGGGCTCCGCTGCGGTAGCGGCGGCTGGGAGCCCCTGGCCCTTTAAATCACCCCCGGACCCCTGCTGCCACTACCCTAGGGCTCCGGTAGCGGGGCTTGGGTGGCGATTTAAAGGGCCCGGGGCTCTCTGCAGCGGCTGGAGCCCCGGGCCCTTTACATCTCTGCCCGAGCCCCGCTGCCGGAGCCCCTAGGGTAACGGCTGTGGCCCAGAGCTCTGGCGGTGATTTAAAGGGCCGGGGTTCCCGGCCGCAGTGGAGCCCTGGGCCCTTTAAATCGCCGACAGAGCCCCAGGGGCTCCCGGCTGCCGTCGCTACCTCAGGATTCGGGGCTCTGTCAGCGATTTAAAGGGCCCGGGCTCCGCTGTGGTAACGATGGCTGGGAGCCCCTGGCCCTTTAAATCACCGCCGGAGCCCTGGGCTGCCGCCGCTACCCCGGGGCTCTGGCAACGGGGCTCTGGTGGTTATTTAAAGGGCCTGGGGCTCCGGCCACTGCCGGGAGCCCCAGGCCCTTTAAATCGCTGGCCTGGGGAAGCCGGTCCGGTCCAGTACGGCGTACCGGCTCTTGCTTTCACCTCTGGATTCCATGTTTAATGTCTCATTGATTTCCATATCAAGTATATGCATCTTACAGATAACACAATTGTTTATAAAATTGCCAGCCCTGCAACCACAAGCTGGAAACTGAGACTCAAAGGATGTTCATGCCTTCTTGCACATCATCACCTGTAATAAAGGGTCTGTTAGATATGTCCTTCAAATACACCCGTGCTAGTCCATTATCTTTAAATTGTGTTCTCAGTGACACCTGTGAAACCCAGGCTCACCCCATACCTGTCAAAGAGTTTGTACCGGTGTAACTGATGGAAATTTAGTGGACAATTATGTTAATGATGCACAAGCAGGAATAGATTCCAACTTGGTGTCTCTTAGCTCCATTAGTTGTGCAGAGGTAATAGGAATAAAATGTAATAGATCTATTTCATCCTTATAGTCACCAGGTGTCACCAAAAGAGCAGTTCTGTTGAGTAAGAAGATGCTATTTTTTTCAGAGTTGGAAGACTTTTAAACTTTTCTATTTTTTTTTAAAGTAAAACCTATTTATGAGCCCAAACTACCTGACAATGTCTGTAGTGTGCCCTGAGATCCTTGCATGAGAGAGGCTATAGAAGGGCAAAGCATAATTATTTCAACACAGGTAAAGAAAAATTTCCACTGTGTTTTACAAGACAGACAATACTGATAGATAATTATATATTTTAAAAATATATCATTTACAATTTAAAAAAATTCAGAAACTGAGCAAGTTTCACCTTCTCCATGGCTGTTAGTTCCAGTCGTACGTCGTGCAGGCAGATATGTTTGTGACAGAGAGAAACCAGAGTTGGATCTTATGAACTTCCTCTCTGAACTCTTTTGGCTGTATCCCCAAACAGGGAACATTCCACAACTCCCCTCTTACAAGGTGTCACTTGGGAAACAAATCCCACCCACCCCCCTTGCAGCTTGGACTTGGAGCACAGCTATTGTTCCAGCTCTGACTCACTCTTGTTACATCTTGATAAGTCTCCATACCTGGTTCATCCTTCTTGAACCAAGCTTGGGAGGCTTGCAAATTCCCTCTCCCCTAGGCCAGTGAGCCAAGGCCATTCACTGGGCTTGTAGAGGGGACAAGTGTGCTGGGGTGACTGACCTGGCCATTTTTCCATAATAGCAGGGTAAAGTGAAGTGGGATATGAGGTGGGAAAAGGAGACCAGAGCATGTGGCTACAGAGCAAGGAGAACAAATAGAAGCAGGCTTGCTAGGATCCAAGCTCAGGCTGCAAGCTCAGTTTGCTGTCCATGTCAGGCCTGGATGGAGAAGCTCTAGAAGATTACTTGGTGGGGTACTATTATTGACTGATTACAACATATAAAATTGAAGGGAAAGATCTTGGGTCCAGATCAAGACTAAAAAGCACCTGTCCAGGTGCTAGGTGCATTGGGTGTACTTTTAAAAGTGCAATGACATTTTACAATTGTGATACAGCAGGGCCAGAGGGCAGCAGGAGAGTGGTAGATGGGAAGTATTTAAGCCCTAGGTTGATCAAGGCCTTAGTACCTGGGGACTAGGGAAAGGTTACTACAGGGTAATTGGGGCACCTGGAGTCAATTAAGGCCCCGCTAGGGTGACCAGATAGCAAGGGTGAAAAATCAGGACCACGGTGGGGGGTAATAAGTACCTATAAAAGACAAAGCCCCAAATATTGGGACTGTCCCTACAAAATCGGGACATCTGTTCACCCTAGGCCCTGCCCAAGACCTAATAAAAAACCCCTGCTTGGGGAAGGAGCAGGAGTAGACTAGTGTTTGGAGGAGTGTTGTTGCTAGCTTGAAAACCATACCAGGGGAAGGGAAACCCTGCCTGAGCACAGAGGACTGAGGGAAACCCTACCTCAGGGGAAAGAGGGTAAGCAGCCTGCAAAGCTGAAGGAGCTGGGACCCGGAGCTCACAATGCTCAAGAATAGGGGCAAGAAGCGGCACCCTGACTCCCCCACATGAAGGAGAAGTGCGGGACCCACCACAGTAACATCGGCCATTTACCAATCAATAAATTAAATAAATAACAGCTTCCTCAAAACCAGAAATCAAAGTGAACCATCCAGAGGTTGACACTAACCCACCCACAGCACTTCTCACAGTGAAAATCTAGTCCTAAATATAGAAAATATTTTTCTGTCCCTCTAATGACCACTCTGACTGTTACCATCTAATTGCAGCAGGCTGTTTGGCACCTATTTTTGCAATGATCTCGTTGAATTTTCCCCATACCTCTGTTTCCCCAGAAGCCTGAAAAAAAAAGATAGGCTTTGCAGCATATTCAGAAAGTCAATGGAGACAATGTTAAGGGTTTGTGAGATGTAAAGAAGAAATAGAGCTATGCAAATAATGGATTTTTTTGGTTTGGTGGTTGAACCGTTAAAAATGTTTTGGATCAACCCAATCATTCTGTTTGGTTTCCAACTTTTTTGACCCTTTTAATTATTTAAAAAAAAATTGAAGTAATTTTTTTAAAGTTTAAACTTAAAAAATGTCAAAACAAATTGTTTTTTAAATTATTTTTCATTTTTTTTTCAACCAACACAATTTGCTGAATTCAACACAAATTAGCAAAATGTTTCAATTGACCCAAATATGGGGTTTGTTTTTTTTTGAATGAAAAAAAAAAGTTTAGTCTGAAAAATTTTGCTCAGCTGTAGGAAGAAAGAGAGAATGAGTCATGTCTAAGAATGAAAAATAAAGCTATATCAGACAACATAAGAGAGGAATAAGGACCTCATTTATTTCTCATTGAAACAAAATCTCCCGGTTTCACTTGGGATAGTCAGGGCATTACGAGGAAGATAGTTTAAAGAGGCAATGTGAACCTTTTGAAGAAGTGTTTGTCGGCATTTGGGTCTGTATCCCTTTAAACAAACAAGGAATTGATAGAAATGGTGTACATGGTTTGTGAGTAACCAATAAGCTTGTCATCTCAGGTCTGGGGGTAAAACAATAAGAAACAAGCTGTGCGGTTCTGTCACATGACAGCCATCTCAGGAAACCTTCAGCAGATAGAATTACCCACAGCATGGTCTTGTCACCATTACGACAATGTATTGTACAATCTTTTTTTAGCAACAATGAGGCAATAAATTCAGTTTTCTTAAACTTTTTTTTCTGCAAGTCATTTATTAACAATGATGCGATATTTGCATGGTTAGAGTCGCTTGATGGAAAAGCTCCTGTGATGGAACCTGATTATGCACCAGAAGAAAATAAATAGTCTGTATGATACATCATGTCCATTCATACTCTGGATAAACTAGAAGCAATCAATAAGAAAACAAAATGTCCACATGTCTGAAACAAAATGTCTAATTCTTTATTGATTGTACTTTGTTCTTGAAGATATAACCATATGTTTTCATGAGTGCGTCAAGCAATGAGGCTTATAGTCAGTTATATATATATATATATATATATATAATCATTACAGATGTTAGTCTAAATAAAGAGTTTTAAAAGTTCATTCTTCAGCACTGGATGAATTATCGTTCACTGCAATGTCAGTTAATAGGTTTTTTCTTCTGAGTCACTGTAACAAAAACAGAACTCAGGCTCAAAAACTTCAAAAGTGCTTTCTGTGCGTTGACAATTCATACAAGTAGTAGAGGAAAATTCCCCCAAGTTCTAAATATTTTGGGCAGACCGCTGGCCTGTGTTGAACCAGGAGGAAAAATATTTGTCTTCTCTTCTTTTTTGAAATAGATAATGAATGAGTATAGATTCTAACTGTCCAGTATGCCATTTCTCCAATTAAATGCTGCATTTGATCCATGGGTTAACGTCTTAACTGGTGGGTTAATCATCTGCCATCTATTCTCCTCTTTAAGCTCTTCACAGAAACACATGCCCAGTGAAGGTATCTGGAAAAACAGAGAGATTTCAACAGGACTTTGTATTAGAACTTTCCTGAATACACTGGAAATGGGGAAGACATATCATATAGACTGAAAGCACAGCGTAATTAAACAGTTTGCATTGTGGAACAGGGGTGTGTACCTTGAGAGCATTTTAGGAATACAGATCAAGATATTCTCCCACTTGACCTAAAATGAATTGGTAGCATGAGGAAGTCCTATCTGTTGGCCACTAATGGAGCTTGTGTCAGCTCCACAAGCTCTTCCAGAGAGCTGATGATCAAGCTATGTTCTTTCTATCTCATGCATCATCACCAGTAATAAACACACTGCTGACCAAATTCTCCCCTCCCTAACACCAGTGTAACAGGTATAATGGAAGGGAAAATTTGGCTTACATAATCTTTGTTACCGGTGATTATGTACAAACCAGAAAGCATAGGTTGGTCATCAGATCCCAGGATGAGCTTGTGGTGCTGGCAACACAGATCACCCTTTTATTCATAAATGGAGCAAATATGATTTGGGCTCACTGAGACACAGTGAACATGGTACCCCACTGTACCGCTTTACAGACTGACTTTTCCAAATGGGAGCTGTGCTTTCTTGACGTAGGCCGCACAACACCTTGGGAGATGCAAAAGGGACACTGTTATCCATCTTAGTGACAGACAAACCAAGATACCTAGGGGGAGATTTTCAAAGGCACACCTGGCAGTTCGGTGTGTACCTCCCAGTGACTTTCAATGGGAATCTGGTGCCATGGTGCCTTTGAAAATCTTCACTGGAGAGACATGATATGCCCAAGGTCACATGGCAGTTGGCTGGTAGAACTCATATCTCTTGACAGCCAGTTGTGTGCTAGAACTACTGAACAGAGTTCCCTCCAGAATCAGAGAGTAACTCTTGTTAGTGAGCAATTGAAAAAACAAACAGCCCATTGCTTGAGTAGGTTCCTTACTGAAAATATACCAAGGAGAAAACAGTGGGCAAGAGCTTCCTGTTGGAAAAACTTCTTACCTTTCTAACCAATGAGGCAAAATCATTGCTATCTCTGGCTGGGAGCCCTAGTACAGGTCGAGTGAAGGAATCCAGGGATGAGCCATGACCCACTATCAGGATGATACCTGTTACACCAAAATAATTAAAGGAAGGAAGAAAGAAAACTGTAACTTTACAATTCACTGTGTGTTGGTTATGCTTATTGGCTGTTTTTGTGTTGTTCATCTTTGCAGAGCTGTGTGACATATAAACTGGGCAGGTGTAAATATCCTGTTTGGTATGTTTCATGCAATTCAGCTAACGAGACAAGCATTTGCTGGGGGGAAAATGAAGCTTTCAAAAAATAATAATAATAAAAAAAAGCTGCCTTACAGTGTCAAGTCACATCCTGACAAACTAAGACCCTGCATATGATATGATTTAGCAATGGAGTATTTTACTGCCTTATGTTTAGTCTTGTCTATTTCTATTTTAAATAATAGATATATTAATTTAGTATAATGTTTAATAATCTACCTCAAAGACAGGGCAATACCAAGCATCCATACTAAATGTATTTCATATGGCACAGCTGTTTTCGATCCTGCCATTGAAAACATGAGGCACTGAATGCGAGAATGTGAAATATTTACCGTTGCTTGTACAGTCACTGAGAATCTGTTTTATAACTGCAGAGCATCTGCTTACATACTCTTCATAACTTTCCGATGGCACCAGGGAGGAAAGTGGGAAAGTACATCTGATAATAAAAACCACAGAGGAGTCACTCATCTAGGTAACATTCGTTTGTATATTGGAACAGTGTCAACATTATCAGTAAACAAACTGGTACCTATACACCATCTCTACCTCAGAGACTGCACTGATCTGAAGCATGGTACTTCAACTCACACCAAACAGTAGCTTTCTCTGCAAGTAGTCCAACTGAATCCAATAGAGGAACTCACAGAATAAGATACTATCCAATGTGAATAAGGGTAGCAGAATCTGTCCCTTAGTAAACCTCACAATGGATCATGCAGTTTATAAGAAATATACCCCAGAAATGCTTGTGTTTGGAAAAAAACATACAAATATAGGCTCCTCCAGGCAAGAACATTAAAAAAAAATCATTGTCCAGGTAGGATGGATTTTAGGCTTAAAAACTGAGCCAAACCCTGAAGTCCGTACTCAGTTCTTATCTATACAGAACTCCCACTGACACCAATGAAATGGCTGATTCCAGGATTTGGCCCCTTGGCTTGAGTGTCCCTTTAAAAATCCCTACCTGTGCCTGCTTTGACAAAACAAATTAAACAATCCTTGTTTGCTTTTTACTTAAAAATAAATCTTTATAAAGACCAGTGAGAATATTTATTAATATTGGGCCAGTCTTAGGATTTTGGGCAGTTGTGCCTTCAAGATCTGACCTTATAGTTTCTTTTACTTATAGGTGTCCCCTGCATGTAAAATATAGTGTTTACAAATTAAGGGCCAGATCTTCAGCTGCTATAAATCAGCGTATCTCCACTAAACAGCTGAGGATCTGGCCTGAAATATTTAGGGTTCTGCCATCAAGTCTAGAGTAAATGGACAAAGGAAAGTTTTTATTTCCTTCATTATTTCTTTCTATAAAGTCACTTCTCCTGTTAGCTGGAGACCTGCACAGCTACATGTTGCTCTGCCACATGCAATGGCTCTGGTCCAGGAAACTATACCAGCTAACTTCTTTCAACCACACAGAAGATCGGAATCTGATCATCTTATCTCACCCATTTAAAACCAGCGTGCAGCATGAGCAGCGAATAGGTAGCAAGTAGATTGATGTATTGTAGAGCTATTGTACTAGACCTGTCATACAGTACAAAAGTGAATTTCAGACTGTCCTCAGAGCTTTTAAACCATGGGACCATCACTGAATAAGAGATACAATAGATAGATGGTTAAGCGTTCCTCCTCTACTTTTACAGGGACCCATTCAACATAGTATCCAAGCACCAATTCAGAAAGCAGGGAATAAGTAGTAACTAAAAACCTGTGAGGAATGCAGATATCTTTCAGTGTGTGATTCATAGATTCATAGATTCTAGGACTGGAAGGGACCTCAAGAGGTCATCGAGTCCAGTCCCCTGCCCGCATGGCAGGACCAAATACTGTCTAGACCATCCCTGATAGACATTTATCTAACCTACTCTTAAATATCTCCAGAGATGGAGATTCCACAACCTCCCTAGGCAATTTATTCCAGTGTTTAACCACCCTGACAGTTAGGAACTTTTTCCTAATGTCCAACCTAGACCTCCCTTGCTGCAGTTTAAGCCCATTGCTTCTTGTTCTATCCTCAGAGGCTAAGGTGAACAAGTTTTCTCCCTCCTCCTTATGACACCCTTTTAGATACCTGAAAACTGCTATCATGTCCCCTCTCAGTCTTCTCTTTTCCAAACTAAACAAACCCAATTCTTTCAGCCTTCCTTCGTAGGTCATGTTCTCAAGACCTTTAATCATTCTTGTTGCTCTTCTCTGGACCCTTTCCAATTTCTCCACATCTTTCTTGAAATGCGGTGCCCAGAACTGGACACAATACTCCAGCTGAGGCCTAACCAGAGCAGAGTAGAGCGGAAGAATGACTTCCGCTAGTCATTGATACTAGGTCATTCTGTGTATTACAGTAGTGCCAAGAGACCCCAAGTGAGACCAAAACTCCATACTGTAGGTACTGTACATATTGGCTATGTGTGGAAGCAGTCCCTGCCCCAAGTAGCTTGCAATCTAAATAGACAAGAAAGACAAAATGTGAAAGAGGAAACAGAGGGAGAGAGGTTAAGTGATTTGCCTAACAGATCAGTGGCTGATTCAGGAACAGAACCCAGGTATCCTAATACCCAGTCCAGCACCCTATCCATTAGACAACGCTGCTTCTTTAATGCCATTAAAGATCAGTTTAGTTTAGACTGAGTACCTCCACTGATGGGGAGTGATCAGGGTCCTGACCAGAAGATGGTCATGACTTTTACTTAAATAATCTAAATGGCAATCAGTGGGTAGAGATATCTTACGTGACTTTGCAGAAATCTCACCACTAAGCACAGTCCTTTCAGGAAGGTTACAGACTTCACTGACTCTTCTGTGACCTAGAGATGCTATCTTCTGCAAACAGTACTAGGGGTGACGTGAAACCTTGATGGTGTCTACTGATTTGGAGAGCCCATGGTGATGGAGTATTTGAGGAATACAATATCTGTATATCGATAGCAAGGATCAGCATTACTAAGCAAGAGTCAGTAATGGAGTTAAAAAGCAAAGCTTAGACCTCGATTGGCTTGGCCATAAACATAGAAAAGAAACAAGTGCAATGGCTCTTCCCAAAAGAAATAATAGTGAGGATGCTGAAGACAGGAGGAGTCAAAGGAGTTGGAAGGAATGGGGTTGCAAAGTTACATGTATTGAGAGAATATGGTAACAGTAGCTACTGGAGACAATGGATTTTGACCCTGGCCATGTGACAGGAATTAACCTTTTTTAACACTGATTTATGGCAGATGACCGGGGCTAGGAAATAATAGTCGCTTATAATCACTCACGTGGGGTGGGGATAGAGAGAATAGAAACGTGAGCTGTACTTCTGAATGAAATTTGGAGGAAGGAGCACAGGTTTCAGCAGGGAAGGGTTTGGAAAAGGCACCAGGAAGCCAGTCTGTGTACATATGATTAGAATGCTATCTGCAGTTGCAGCATCTCTACAAACAGTTCTCTTAAAAAAGAGCCAGTTTTGTTTTAGAAACATGGAGACCTCTCATGTTATTATCCAGCACGCTGCACATGAAACATCTGGGGAAGGACGCTACACTGTTTTCATTGATGTACAAAATGCATATTTATAGTTTGTTTAGGTTATTCAGTTGCTGGCTGGCTCCAATGTTGCAACACTTTACAGTTTTCCCTTCCACCCATTAAGCGCTTTACCCATCTTCAATCGTGGCCTGTCTCTATGGAGTCTTATATCAACTGATTTTTTTTTTTTTAGATTAGTGAGTTTGTATGGAAAGTGAGAAACTAGGGGAAATAGTAACTTTGCTGTGAATAGTTTTGAACCTAGGAAAATGAAAGGGTTTGTCTATTCACTCACTCTGAAACTAAGGATTTTGCTCTGTGTTGAGAAATACTATAAAGGCACAACACTTTTTTACTTGTCCAGACACGGGAAACCCCAGAGTGAGGTACCTTTATTAACCGAGTGATTTTCTGGGTTTGGCCATGCACTGCAGGTGTAATGCAGCATGGCACTGTGAACAAACAAACAAACAAAAAGAGGCTAGAATAGATTCAATGCCTGGTTCATTTCCTGTTCTGCTGTGGTTTACAAGCATTCAGAACCTGCACCACACCACAGAATTGCATCGTAGAAGGCAGGGACAAAAAAGGGGACTTTGCTGAGTGCAGTGATTATTTTTGAGCAAAACAAAAAATACCACAGAATTTAATGCAGAAATCTATTTTAATGGAACATTAACATCCCGACAACCTATAAAATTAGAATGACAGATGCCTTGCTTTCTGTTCATCTCTCTTCTTCCAACACATTTGGGCTGCCCCTGGTTCCTACAACTCTCTGCTCCAGTGGTATTTGGGACATGAGCTCTGTCTCCCTTACACTTGGTGTTTAAAGGGACTTAGTTGAAAATTGGTGAGTTTTTCTCGCTGTTGAGACGTTCACATGTGGAACTGTGCGAATCTTGGCAGCTATGGGATCATGTGAGATCAGCCCCCATTGGGACAAATTCTGAAATCCTCACTCAATTTTGAGCTGAGCACCAAGGAAAGGACTTGACCCCCCCCCCATCAAAATGCAATACAATTATTTCTTGGCTGAAATGTGACATGACAGGAATTTTTTCACACTTAACAAATCATGGCTCATAGTTTTTAGCTAAAAGTAAAAACAAAAATATGGATGTCCATCATGAGAGTCTAAAATATTTAGATAATCAACCATAGGCCTGATCTTGCAAACTTGAAGTCAATGCCATTCACTTCTATAGGAACAGGATTCAGACCCGACACACACACTCACCCATCCATATACATGTAAGAATGATTCACCCGTTAGTATGTCACCTTGCCCAAAAGCAGTGAATTATGTAGTGAAAGAACTAACTATATATTGGCACGTCCTATCTTGGGACCAAATAATATAGGCTTTACTCAGCCCTTACTCTGTTCATTGAAGTCAATAGTCTAAATCCTGAATCATTCATTTTTGCAACACTGTCTTGTGAGACTTAAGAACTGCCAAAAACAAGAGAGGTATCAGAAATACACATTAACATACTGTACATGCAGCATTTACCTGTAACTGGGATCTATATTGTAAGTAGCCTCTGTCAGTTCTGTCAGTGCCATAAAGGAGGGAATTATTTTGTTGGCCTCCCATTTGGTCCATTCAAAGAGTCCAGGTTCTACCCTGATTTTAATTTTTTGTTCTAATTTAAGCCCTGCAATAAATAAGAGATTTTAAAAAAGGAAAGGTGCATTCAGAGCTTTAAGCTTTGCCTGCACATGGCACCTTATTCCTGGTAATAATTTTATTAACAAAGTAAAAATACAATGTAAAACAAAGACTATTAAGTACACATAATGTTGACTACATGGAGTCTCAGTCCTTCTAGATACCCTACTCCACATGCTTAAACAATACTTGGTAAAGTTCTGAAGCTGGCAACCCAGGGGGAGGAGAAGAAAGTATACTATATTCTTGCCAGAGTGACTGTAAGTGTAAATTCTCAAACCACTATTATTTGTGGAGTGATGCCACTGGGTGCTGCGGGGTAGAGAACAAAATGGAGACAACGACTCACTCCGCACAGGTGTTAGAGGGTAAGTAAATATCAAGAAGAAAATTGTTGTATGCTGTTTCTATATACCGTGTAGCTCACTGGGCCTATGTGGAGCAGTAAATCCAAACCTATAAAAATGGTGTTAAAGAAAAATCTCCCTGTTAAAGAGAGGTAACCTGAGTTTTACTCTGTATTCTCAGAAGGCCATACTGATGTGAATTCCCAGCAGAAACGCAGTGTTCCTTCCCAGTTCTGGAATCACAGAGTCCTATCATCCATGGCTTTGTGATTTTAAAAGAAATTTTTTGAGTGACCTATCACGTGGGAGTCTTCATTTAAAAAGACTAGTTTTTAATAATGTGGCGGTCTCAAACCTCTTGTTAGCAAAGGCAAACTTCCAGGAGAAACTCTCAGGTTTCTTTCCCCGGGTACCTGTCCCTGAGCGTAATGGAAACACTTGATTTTATGACCAAAATCATTCATGGAAGAGTTAAAAATAACAATTTGAGTCTATCCAATAAGTTAAATTCTACTTAATCTGAAATGTCTTTGTCTTATACAATGTTAGATTCCGTTTTAACTTTATTGGACACGATTCAATTGAATATGATTTTACTATTATAGTGGGGAAACTTTATTACTTCCTCACAGTATCATCTAGCCCTTGCTCAAGACAGAAGTATCTGTCAGCACTGATTAAAGGCAAAAGTAAATTTTCAAAAAGCCATGCAGCATTTTAGCTGCTCCACTCTCATTGGCTTAGAAGAAGATTGACTCAGAAATGGCCAGTGTGGTATAAGAACATAACCATTTTGCTAACCTACCTTCTAGCACGTGTTGAGCTGTCTGTATGCAGCGGAGTGCAGGGGAACAGTATACACGGCTAACTGCCTCTTGTTTCTCCAGCAGAGCTTCTCCTGCAATACACATGAGAGTTGCTCTTTACAATCATTAGTACTACTGCAAAATATTTCCCACAGATATTAGTTTGAACTTTACAATAAACTGACTTTGAATGCACTCATGCCTCTTTTTAATTCACTTTCCACAAATATTCTGGTGGACAAGCTTACCAGCAGGAATATTTGTGGGAAGAGGAAATGTTAAGTGAATACTAGAAAAACAGTCATAGAAATATTTAAATTTGTAAAGGCACTTAGATACACTTATGGTAGATAGAGAAAGACAGGTATTTGCACCACAACCCTATTTCTGAGATTTATACTCATCAAAGCAGAGAACAGAAACACATCATGGATAGATGTATTCAATCTGACTACCCAATACAGCTCAAATATCAATACAGTGAGTATGAACTGCTCACACACAATCTAGAGACCAAGAAACTGCATGTCCTGCCCCACTCTAGCCAGCCAACAGACAGGCTACAGTCAGGGCCGACCCTACCATTTTTGCCGCCCCAAGCAAAAAAAAAGAAAAAGAAAAAAAAGCCGCCCGGACTGCCGCCCGAACTGCCGAAGCAGCCAAAAAAAAAGAAAAGGTGCCCCTTAGCATGTGCCGCCCCAGGCATGTGCTTCTTCTGCTGGTGCCTGGAGCCGGCCCTGGCTACAGTTCACTGCTCCGGTTCAGACTAGAAGCAGAATGTACGGTGTTGTGGCACATTGCTCTGACCCTTCCCTGCCATAAGGTGGCAGGCTGGCTCTTGCACTACATGAGAAATTGGCCCTGCTCCCCACCCTGCTGTACAGCTCCCACATGAAAGAGCAAGGTCCCTTTCCTGCTGCCCATAAAGGAACTCTACCAGTTACGCTGCCAGGAAGCATTCCTATGGTAAAGCCAGCGTGCGCTTTCACAGATTACAGAAGTCTTTCTTCCACCCCTTTTCATTCCTATTAGAATAATATCTAACTTACCTACAAGTCTAGATTGGAAAACACCACAGCATGATAAAGGAGGATCATATTCAAAATGTTTGATGCCGTCTCTTCGTTTTGGCAGACTGGCAGGGAAATTCAGATCTGCTCTGTGGTATTTTCCTAAAACAAAACAAAACATTTCATCCCTATATATAAAGGCCATAGTAATACATACGTACGTATTTCTGTTATGCATGCATAATAATTTTCTTCTGCATTTTAGGCAACCCATTTCTGAAAACCTGACCCTAACTGTCTCCCTGGTGAAAAAAGGGAGTGAGTGATTTCTTAATATTACCTCAGGGATACTGCACTTTACATTCACCAAAGCAAACCCGGGAAATTGTTGATTCACTATGGCCCAGTCTCATTGGGTTCTGGGAAAGACAGCAAGGAGGAGAACCCTCTGACAGAATGACACATCTCCTCTGAGTTCCAGAGTAGCAGAACACCAGAGAAAACAAATGCTCTGTAAAATTCACCAGAGACATATATTCACATCAGAGCAGTGGAAACTCTTTTTTACCATTGCCAAAGTTATAAAAAAACAATGTTCTCATAGCAAAAAAGAAAAGGAAATACTTCACAGATTTTAAGGCCAGAAGTGATCATTATGGTCATCTTGTCTGATTTCCAACATAACCCAAGAGACCATGAGCAAAACACAATTCCTCCGCCACTCTCACCCCCAAATATATATATATAAAACTTTGTTTCACCTCAGAATCATGCTTTGAAGGCCAAAAAACCCGTCAACCTTGACTTTTCACCTATGCCAGTGTTAACATTTTGTCATTTCTCTACAAAAATCTCATTGTTTGCTCCAGTTATTCTTGACTGGGTTTGACTAGCACAGCGTCATGATTTTGATCAACATTGTAATGTTGAAAAGCTATGTCTATCCACACAAAATAGGGAAATTTGGTCATTGATCAATTTTTTAAATTTCTGAAAATGCTGGTGAAAAATTCATGTTTTGCACATCAACTCGAGACAAAAATGTAGTTTCACTGAGCTCTATTTGTACAGTATTACTTGTGTAGGATGACTACATGGGAAGTACAGTGACTATAGCAAATGCAGTAGATCCTCAGAGTTCTGAACACCTCAAGAATGAAGATTTTTTGTAACTCTGAAATGTTTGTAACTGAACAAAACATTACAGCTGTTCTTTCAAAAGTTTACAACTGAACATTGGCTTAATACAGCTTTGAAACTTTACTATGCAGAAGAAAATGCTGCTTTTAACCATCTTAATTTAAATCAAACAAGCATAGAAACAGTTCCCTTACCTTGTCAAACCTTCTGTTTAAACTTTCCCTTTATTTTTTTAGTAATTTATGTTTAACACAGTACTGTATTTGCCTTTTCTTTTTGTCTCTGCTGCTGCCCGATTGTGTACTTCCGGTTCCAAATGAGGTGTGTGGTTGACCGGTCAGTTTGTAACTCTGGTGTTCGTAACTCTAAGGTACTACCGTATTGCTTTGACTATATGATACTACTAGGCTTTTTGTGTATGAAGGGTATTTCTGAATAGCTGCTTTCTTCAGCACTAAAGTTCAGTCTGGTTTGCAGACATTTACAAGTAGTAATTTAGACTTTATGCATCACGGCCATCATGGTACAATATTTTCTTTTCAGTCTGGTTTGCCAAGGGCCAGTCCTCCCGTTCTTTTACTTACCATCTGCAGTTAAGCATTGCTGAATCCACGACTTCCCAAAAACATGATCCACTCTCTCCCCATGGCGCATCACCAACAGGCCTCTTCTGAGAGCAACAGTCTGAGAAAACTGGATGCAGTGACCCATTTATATTTTAGTGTTATTAGTTAATTTTATTGCAGTGGCACCTAGAACCTGCAACTGAGATCAGGCCTGCAATGTGCTGTACACACATACTAAAGGACAGTCCCTTTCCTGAAAGGCTTACAATCATTTGAATAAACTAGACAGACAAAGGATGGGAGAAAGGAAGTAGTATTATTCCCATTTTACAGATGAGGTGCTTAGACCCACAGAAATATAAGGCCTCATCTACAGTCCACTGAAATCAATGGACAGAGTACTGTGATTTCAGTGGCTATAGATTAGGTTATAAGACCATGTTTACACTACGAAAAAGGTGTTTTAACTAACATGTTAAAATCCTAGCATAGGCACAGCAAACTGGATGAGGAGAATTGGAATCCTTACAATACAGACAGATTTGCATTCAAATTTTCCACTGTACACTGCATCTTATTATATCTCTGCAGCAACAGATTTTGTTTTGCGTCTGAGGGTATATCTACGACACAAATGGAGGAGTGGTTGTAACACAGAGTTAGCTTTACCCATGTTAGCTTTAATCTAGCTAGCACAAGGTAACAAGAGCAGTGAAGATGTGGCCGTAGGGTCCCCAGCGTGGGCTAACAACCCTAGTATGTACTCAGGGTCCCTGGCTTGTACTGAGGCAGCTAGTCTGAGCTGAAATCCGTGCCACTATGTCTATATTATGATTGTTACCCGCGCTAGCTAGATTAAAACTAGCATGGGTGTGTCTACCCGTGCTATAGTCACATCTCCATTTGCTTTGTACACATACAGTACTCTTAGGAAGAGATATTAATAAACTGCAGTGGGAAGATTATGATTCAGGGTTTTGCAATCTTGCTTTTCTGTTTTGAGTGCAGGAGCAACTTCCATCATAGGGCCTCTCAAAATGAACACGTGAACTACTGTAAGAAACATACTGTGGATCAAATCAGGACTCCAACCCAGAGCTGGGCTCTGTGAGAGAAGGGAGGAGGAGCACACAAGCTGTGGTGTCAAGGAGGCATTATATTATGCCCATGGAAGTAATCATATTTTCAGGGTGCTGAAGGGAACACGATGAGGTCTGGTTTTGGGAGGACATCCTCTACATTCTGGCTGCTAGCTACATTCTTCTGGGGATTAGTATTTCTAAGAACCTTTGTTTCTAATGTGCAGGGTTCTTGCAAATTTCAGGCCCCTACCAGGTCACAAGAAAGGAGCTGCAGACAGAATGTACTAATGGTGCAATGCACACAAATGCACCCAGGTCACATGAACATCAGAGCCCATGCACCCAAGTGGGTAGCCCATCTGAGAAGCTGAGATTTAGTCAAATTCTTGCCCTTTGCTGGGCGACCTGTTAATAAATACTGGGGATACATTGTAAAAAAACAAAAACAAAACACCTCCTCCTCCCCCCCAAAAAACCCTATTAATATTGAGGGCAGGGGTTAAAAATGTAAATCTGTCAGTGTTGATGGTGACCCTTTAAACTAATTTACTCTACTATTGTCTTACACACCTATTTATTGTAGATATATATAAAAACACAAAGAAATTACAGACTAGGATCTAAGATCCTACAGTAAGGCATATAAATATCTAAGATAAGGTAAAATAAAATCAGTTTGGCCAAGAAAGTACAAACATAGGGCCTAATTCTGCTCTCAGTTACACTGGTGTAAATCCATTGAAATCAGTGGTGTTATGCAGGCCTCAGACTGGTATGAGAGAAGAATTAGGCCCAACGCCTATGGCTAGCAATATCTGCACATTGCTCCACAAGCCGTATCTCCAGAGTTTGACACAAGCCTTGCTTATAATTAGAGGATCTGTTTACTCCTTGCACATAAAGAAAGCTGACATTTGAAAACTATATTTTTTTCATTTGCTTTGTTATTTTTTACTGGCTGAAGCAAAGAGTCATTAAGAAATGTAAAAGCAATTTCTCTATAGATAATATTGAGATGAAACTAGAGGATGATATTAAATGTTCATTTAAAAACATGTATTTGTATAAGCATGTTATCTGCACTGATATTTATGCACCTGTCAAAGAGTAAGAAATGAAGACTTATTACCTGGAAAGCAAGCGTTTGGGTTACACTCTTTGTCATTACTGGGATATGGACTTCACCATTCAGTTTACGTCTAGGTTCATTTTCATTCTTGGGGAGCAGTCCTGAAGCTGGAGTGAAAGTGTATTCTCTGTGGGAAAAGTAGAAACAACAGACAGACGCACATAGAGAGATGGGATTTTTAAGGCCTGATCTTGTATCCAGGGAAGTAAAAGGCAAGATTCCCATTCACTTCAGTGGGAGCAGAACCATAAAGAGTTTTGACATGCTTCGCAAAATTGTATATGAAAAAGTCTGATCCCACAGTACTAATACAAGTGACAGGCTATTGCCAGATTGTGGTTAATAAATAACATTGCCCCTTTTGATCTGAGTGGTTAGTCAAAGTTCGGGGTCCTGGAGATGTTCCAGTTGGAAGCAGAAATTGAGGGAGTTGCAGTTTTATTTATGTACAAGGAATGTACAAAGTCCTGCTTCTCTGAATGCAGGAGAAACCAACAATAAAGGAGCAGTTTCCTATTTTATAGCACCAAGCCTCTTTAGCCAACAGACCCACAAGATCACTCTCTGGCTTTTTCCAGAATCACACTACGCTTACTGGCTATTGCTTGGCTTTCACACACACACACACACACACACACACACACACACACACACACACACACACACTCTGCCCACTCAGTCCAAACCCTGGGCAGGTTCACAGTCCCTGTTTGTCTTAGGTGGGGGGCTTCTGACTAACTCATCCAGACAGTTATGTTAATTGAAGGGGGCATTCATGCCCAATCTCAAAGAGGTTTGTGATTGATGCAATCACCAGTACCTCTCAGCATAACTCTCCTGTTTTAGCTCTGCCCATAATTCTGATGGTACTCAAAATGACGACACCCTGTATGACCTATGCCAAAGAGAGAGCAAATAAATAATTTAGCAAACTAACAATGATACAAGGTTAACTATCTACATATGATCGCTGTTTTCACATCATCAACCCAAATTGATTTAATTCCCACCCAACCTCCTTCGGGATTTTTTTACTCCCTGACTGACTTTCCTTCAATCACCTGGGAAATCCCTATTGTTTCTGTGAAATTTGTTGGCTGAAGCAGACCCTGCCCATTCTGTTTGAATGGGGGTTGTGGGATTGATCTCTACAACAACGTTTCCAGGCCATGTCTACACAATGACACTACACCAGCACAGCCAGGGCTGGATGTAGGGGCAGGTAACCCAGGCGACCGCCTGGGGTGCCAGGATTGGGTGGCGCTGGACTTGGGGTGCAGTTTTAGTTGTTAACGACAAAAGGGAAAATAGAATGTATGAAGTAAAATGTTTCAGGTATTCCATATGTGGATTCATTTTTCACCAACCTCCTAAAATGTTCTGGACCTTGTAGAATCTTGTGGAACCTTCCAGACTTTGAGAACTACATTTTCCTCAAACCTCCTAGAATGCTGTCAGCCATGCCCTCACGAGTATATCAGGAGCATGGCGTTGCCAGTCAGCCAGTGAGTGAGATATAAGAACAAACTGAACTGAAGTGAGAGCCCCGCTGCAATATTGTGAACCTTGTTTTATTGTGTAATTATGAACGTGTACTGTGTTTTAAGACTTAAGAGTGTAAGTACCGATTAATAAAGGACATATTTAATGAGATGCCCGAGATATCTAGTGAGCCTATATCTACACAACAATATAAAAGAAATACTGTTTCTTCTTTTGCCATGCTTTACACATAATGTTTGATGATTTTCTAAGACTGCAGAACACAGACTTTTGCTCTCCCTAATACTGTCTATTTTCCTCTGTACAAAAAAGATGCCCACAAAGAAGTCTTCAGGAGCTCAGTATAGGAAGAAAAAATCTCAGTTGCAATCTAGTTTGCAGTAAGGGGAAAATTTGATGGGAAAATATCTGAAACAGAACAACATAGACCAGACTTTAGGCAGCTGCAATCGTCCCAGTGAAGAAGAAATTGAGGAGTGAAGCGTAAATGATGGATTACTAAGGAATTAGCAGATTTACCTGAAGATAAGGAATGGAAATGTGAGGAAAGTGATGGAGAATCATCCAGTGGCGTAAAGGAGAGTGATGATAAAGAAGAATGTGGCTCACATGAAAAGGAGAATAATGACAAAGAAAAATCTGGTTTACATGAAAAGGAGAGAAATGATAAAGAAGATTCAGCCTCGCATGATGACAGAAACAGCAGTGAGAAAAATTGCACATCACAAATTGATACATCAGATCCTGCTTTATGGCCAGTGATCCTAAACGTTGCCAATATTGATTGTACAATTTTGAACGGGTCAGACAAAATCAAGGATATGACATTTCCATTAAATGAGCAGAAGCGACACTTCTCAAAGTTGCACTGCAAAAGAGTGCTTGAGTATGGTTAGAAACTGACTCGGCATTGGCTAGTTTACTCAAAATTAACTGACAAAATGTTCTGTTTTTGTTGCAAAATATTTGACAAGAATGCCAAATCATTGCTTGTGCTTTCTGGGTACAATTACTGGCATAATTTAGCTGATGCTGTGAAGCAACATGAAAAATCACTAGGCCATATTACAGCCTATTCTAAATGGATGGAGGTCAAATCCAGGCTCAAGCTGAATAAATGCATAGATGCAGAAAACCAGTACATTATTAATGTAGAAACCCAGCATTGGAGGAACATGCTTGAGTGTCTGATCTGAATTACCCTCTTCCTTGCAAAGAATAATTTGACTTTCTGGGGCTTGTCAGATAAGTTGTTCACTGAACATAACTGTAATTTCCTCCGTTTGGTAGAGCTCCTTGGGAAATACGATGATGTCATGGGTGAACACCAACGTCTAGTAGTTCATAGAAAAGCAATGGACCATTACTGCAACAAAACAATTCAAACCAAATTGAGTGACCTTATGGCAAGGAAGGTGCTTGATAACATATTGATGCAGCTTGGCAAAGCAAAGTACCACCCCGTAATAATGAACTGCACTCCTAACATTAGCCACAGAGAAAAGATGTCATTTACAGTAAGATTTGTTGATGACGAGGATGGCTGTATCCAAATAAAGGAACACGTCATCTGTTTCCGGTCTGTGGATGACTCTACTGGAAAAGGCCTAGCAGAACTGTTTATGAACGTTTTGAATGAGAATAAAATAAAGCTTCAGGACTGCCGCAGCCAAAGCTATGACAATGGTGTGAACATGAAGGGAAGAAACAGTAGCGTCTAGACAAGGATCCTTGTGCTGAATACAAGAGCTTTCTTCGTACCTTGTGGCCACCATTCTCTCAACCTGGTTGTCTCAGATGCAGCAACTTCTTTAGATTCAGTATCTCTCTTCAGAGTACTGGATATACATCTTGGTTTCAGCATCAGGTATCAGGTGGAAGATCCTCATGGGCAATGTTACAAATCTGACCACGAAGCCACTAAGTGACACTAGCTGGGAGAGGCATATTGACAGCATAAGGTCACTGAGGTACCAAGTAACTGAGGTTTACGACACCCTGATGGAACCAGCGCAGTCGAGTTAAAGCCGAGGCCTGAATCCGACATGAGGTGCAAAGCTTGGCAAACCAGATCACTGACTTCCAATTTCTGGTCTCAACTGTGGTTTGGCACGATACCCTGTTCCAAGTAAATGTTGTAAGCAATGCATTACAAACTTAGTCAATGGACATCGCAACCGCTACTACTTTGATGAGAAGCTACCTTGATTTTGTTGTGGTCTACAGAGACAACGGATTTGAAGATGCCATCACTGCTGCCAAAGAATTAGCAGAAAACTTAGGAGTTGAGCCTGTCTTCAAGGAAACTTGCATTCATCAGAAGAAGAGACAGTTTCGTTACAAGGGCAGAGATGAAGTGAAGGGAAGCTTGGAAGAAAAATTCAAATTTTTGCTCACTAGTTGACACTGCTCAAGTGTCCATTGAAGAAAGATTCAGACAAATGAAGCACCACGAATAGAGGTGTGAGTTTTTGTAGCTGCGAGCAGACAGGAAAACACTCTTGAACAATTGTACAGACCTTCACTGGACGCTGAAACATGGAGAATGTTCATACATCAATGATTAAAGACTTGTATGTCAAATTAGACAACATTCATTACATTTTGCCACCCAGGAAACACTCTCCATTCAAAGTTCTCCAATTCATTCATGATGCAAAGCTGAAGGACACTTTTCCTAATGTGTGGATGGCTTTGAGGATTCTGCTTGTGCTGCCGTTCACAGTCGTGAGTGGCGAGCGCTACTTTTCAAAGCTCAGGTTCATTAAAACATGTCTTCATGCGACGATGGCCGATGAGAGACTGACATTGCTTGCTATTTTATTGCTTGAAAATGCCATTGGACAATCTTTGGATCTCTCTGAAGCTGTGCTTCAGTTCACAGGGGCAAAGGTGAGAAAAGCGACCTTTTAAACTAAAGGGCTAGGGTTAAATTCTAAGACTGTCACCTACTGTAACACGATTTAATAGTGGTTCACCCAGTGTTGGTGCACAGTTCAATTTCTTGATGTTATTACATTTCAGTTATTCTTAGAATTAAAAAGTTTCTATAAATATAGAGGAAATGATTTTTTTATTTGGTTATATATGGCATGAATAAATACAGATTTACAGATTCTACCATGCACATTTATCATCTTATATGACAGGGATAAAGCATGCATGCAAATCGTGCATCCAAGTTGTGAAATGGGCTACAAATACAATAAAAAATAAGATATTCAAAAGTTTAACAAATGGGGGGGGGAGGGGGGAAGCACCAAAGATGCTCCTTTCCTGGGGCACCATTTGGTCTAGGGCCAGTCCTGAGCAAGGCTATGCCGCTGTAGTGCCAAAGTGCAGATGCTTCCTACAGTGAGAGACGAGGTTTTTCCATTGCCATAGAAACTCCACCTCCCTGAACAATGGTAGCTAGGCCAATGGATGCATTCTTCTGTTGACCTACTTTGCATCTATACCAGGGGTTAGATTGTCATAGCTATGGTGCTCAGGGGTGTCAATTTTTCACACCCCTGAGCACCACAGCTATGTCGACCTAACTATTAAATGTAGACCAGGCTCCAGCCTCAACTTCCACAGCTACATTCTCAGATTCAAAAGGAGAGGGGGCAGGGCAGCCAACCTGAAATTCTACTCCTTCCCCCCGAACAGTAAGCATTAGCATCTGTGTCCAATATGAAAGGGGCAGTCCCAACAGCCTTTTTCAGCTGTGACAATGCTAAAGCTCACCCTGCTGTCCACTGAAATGGTTTCCGTGTTTTGCTATTTGCTGCTTGTCGGAAGCACTCAGCAAGCAAACGGGGATCAGTTCTTCTTTCAGATTCACAGGAGCATTAGCAGCTAAGATTCCCCCCAAGATGCTGGGTCTCAAAATAGATTTCAACGACTCCCTATCTTTCCTGTGCTACAAAGCTACCACAGTGTGTAGCTGATACAATGGTTTCTGACCCCCGGGGCAGGCCAATTTGTTCACTGCAAACAAACAGCCTCCAAACCATTTGTCTCATTTTTAAAGGGAACATCCACAGACTGAATTTGTAAGACACCTTTCCTGGCACTGATTATGCAGTTATTAGCCATAATCAAATCCAAGCCAAGCTCAAATCCAATTAGCTCAGCCACTATTTCAGCCACCCAGACTTCTGGCTCGAATTCCAGGGGTCCAATCTTCAAACCCAGTTTTCCCAGTTTTTGGATAGGTTTCATTGCCTCAGTCACTGTCTCCATTTGAGACCAAGTAGGGGGTTCAGTTATGGATCCCCTGTTCTCTAGCTTTTTTAACAGGTCTGGTTTAATAACTATTATATTTGAGCCAGTGTCAATCACCACTGTGCATTTTGCAGATCCTTTTACACACTCAATAGCCAAACCCCCATGTTTGTTCAACTGTGCAGATTGAAGCTAAAACTGTGGGGCTGATGCTTGTACCTCCACCAACTGTTGCCCCTTCAGCTTGGTGCTCCACCATTTCCTGAACCGAGAGAGAGGCTTTCACTACACACTGGTGACAGCCTGTCTTGGCCTGCATAAAATTTTTAAAAGTCCTTTTTGGTGGCCAATTTTGTCAGCATTTATCAGTATCAGCATTTAACCGATTGTTTCATTTAATTTTTGTATTATTGCCAATTTCCCTTCTTTACAAACCAAACTGATCAGTTTTTCTAATAGTTCAATACAGACATGAACCAGAATAGAATCCCCTCTTTCATCATATATATTAGACACAGAATGGTACTTACAGGGCCCTTGGCATTCAACTTCCATCTTCCCCACTATCAGCTGTTTCCTCTACTGGTGCATTGCTGCAAAGAAATGTTCAAGTTCCGTGGCAAATTCCACCAGCTCTCAGAGTGTCTTTAGTCTCCTTTCACTGATCTTGATCTGCAAGTCCAATTTCAGCTGAGCATCTATAAATTCGTCCATCGTCAATGTATCCTGGAAGGCCACATTGCTATCTGGGTATGCTAGGAGCACAAGCCTCTGCAGGTCCTCTGCCAGATGGGGTTTCTTCTCTCTTTCTACCTCTTAGCTGCATTCTGGCCAGCTCAGATTAATGGCTAGCTCCAAACTACATGACCAGGGCTTGTACCAGGTCTGGATAACTCTGTCTCTTTTCTGCAGGTAAGTTCTGCAGCACTTTCAGACCTGAGTCACCCACATTGGCTGCTAGTATCCTCCCTTTTCTGTCCATCTGCCCAGCCATTGATTTGAGCTATAATGTTGAACTGAGCCAAATAAGTGTCTTAGGGAATTTCCCCCTCCCTTTTGCATTATTTGACCTGGGACAGGCTGAACTCTCCCCTCTGGGCCTCTGTAGATTACAAACGGGGTAGAAATCTGTTGCAAATATGTGGTCTTACTCAAGTCCTCTGGCTGGCTCAATTCCTCATCCAGATGGCTGCCTGCCACTGTGGCCTGTGATATTTAGATTTCCTTCTGGAGCCAAATTTTCAACTCCTTAAGTCCTTGCTGCAATTCATCTCAGTTAGCAAGTTCCAAATTGACCAAAGCCTGTTTGATCTGCACTATTTTGTGGAAAAACTTCTGGTGTATGGCAGTCAGACTGTTGGTCACCTTATCAAGCCATTTTACCATTCCAACCTAAGCATGTTTCCCAATCTGTCTGGGCACTTTGTAGTTGCTCCTCCAACAAGGTTCTTATCTCAACCTGCAAATTTTCTCTAAGCCCTTTCTAGGAAATCTCCAGCTCTTGTTTTAGGCCTTGTTTTAATTCGTAGTAGCCATTTCTGATTTCTGTAGGTACTGTATCTCCATTATTTGTTCCAACTTGGTTCAACAGGAATACCATAATCTGTATCCTTGGAAACTGGATCCTACTACTATTGTCCCTTTTTGACCCATGTGACTAGTCAAAATTCAGGGCCCTGGCCATGTTCCAGCTCAAAGTAGAATTGATGGAGTCTAGTATTTTCTTTGATGCAGTCTTGTTTATGTACAAGAGTGTACAAAGTCCTACTTCTCTGAACACAGGAGAAACCAAGAACAAAAGGAGCTGTTTCTTAGTTTATATCCCCAAGCCTCTTCAGCCAACAGACCTCAAAGCTCTCTTTATCTGGGTCACACTGTACTCACTCGCTACTACTTGGCTTTCTTGCTTTTTGCCTCTGCCTCTCCTTCTGTTCTGTTTGTTCTCCCTCCCCTCATACGCACAACACAAACAATACTCAGCAAACCCCTTCTGTCCTCTCACTCCAAACTCCTGGGCAGGTTCACAACCCCCATTTATCTTAGACCTGGTCTACACTTAAAAATTAGATCAACTTAATTATGTCACTCATGACTGAAAAATTTTGCACCTGGAGGACCACAGTAAGTTTGAACTAGCCCCCCACCCCCGGTGTAGACATTGCTAAGTCAATGGGAGAATTCTTCCACTGATCTAGCTATCACTTCTCAGAGAGGTGGATTAACTACATCAGTGGAAAAACCCCTCCTGTCAATGTAGGAAGCAGCTACATTATGGTGCTACAGCGACACAGCTGCAGTGTTGTAGACATGGCCTGTGTTGGGAGGCTTCTCATTAACTCATCCTGACAGTTACATTCAAAGAGGGGGGCATTCATACCCAATCTCAAAGAGGTTTCTGAATGATGCAGTCACCAGTACCTCTCAGCATAACAATAACAACACCGTCATACCATATGCATTCAATGAAGGTTAAAGTAGCAGCTTCCACATGTCCACCGCTGTAATCTTGTGAGCTGGTACAGGCATGTGGCGTGTGGGAAGGCAGCACATTCTGCACCTCCTGAAGTCAATGAGAACACTTCCACTGACTTCAGGACTGCATCAGGCTCTAGATGGTTCTAAGGCTCAGCCCAATATTCAGCCTAACATTGCAATGTTGCCCCATGGAAGGGATGCGATAATAATGTGCCAACCAAGGAGACTTCAGAAGATGCACTTTTACGCTTTTCTAATACTTGAAATCCCCCAAACATGTATATTTTTAAAAAATCTGCTCCCTTGAATAAATAGGCCAATAGACTATGCAATGATGTGATGATGTGGGCCATATGTATATATTTTTAGCTGCAGTCTCAGTACAAGGAATGAATGTTAAAAAAATTTGACTCACAAATTACAGTAAAGCCAGATCTGTACCAAACCTTCCAGTCAGCTAGTTTGTGATTCAGGCAACCACATGAACAGTGGGTTAAGCCGAACTGCACTCTGGGGCTTTCAGTGCACTATAGCAGTGTCCAGACAGGACAATACTGTACAGCAAGCTAGTGCACGGCAGAATCACACCCTGGCTTGCCGCACAGTAACTTGCCATGTAGACAAGCCCTAAGCTGCACATCTCAGGAATAACTGCAGGAGGATTGTGCTTCCTGAAGAGACACCTATCTAATACAAAAAATCTCTTCCTACTTCCTCCTTTTTCCTGGTGAATAGTAATTTACTGCTGGTCTACACCAGCGCCAAATTACTAGAGCTCATGTCCCCCACATGCTGGCTCAGCTACTTGGCCATTGAGTGAAGGGTGGTGGGGTTAAGGCTTCATCCCACCCCACCCACTGCCCCGGGTGGAACAAGTAGGTGAGTAGACCTGCTTTTCCTACATAGTCAGATCTAAGGACTGTGTAGCTCCAGGAGGGACATAAGTGAGTTCTTAGTCCATGGGTATGCTTCCTGTGCCAAATTATTTTATACACTTACCATACCATGCTGTTTCTGACCTACGAACTGTCCCATATAATGTTAAACAGATATTAATTAATGGCAAGGAGAGCGTGTAAACCCTCTGAAATGTGTCAAACAGGAAATGATACACAGTTAGCTCCCTCCCTTCAAGGATACAGCAAGGACTGTTTTGCAGCTTTTTGTGTAGAAAGCTAAGCTCTTATCTATAAATACCATCTGCAGAGCTTGCAACTACAGAGCAAAATGCAGCACAGAGGCAGATGCTTTTGAAATGAGGTAAAATCATCAAGATCAAGGTGGCACCTATGTGGGGAAGCAGCCTCCACATTTCCTCATTTCTAATTATTACTGTAACCTCTAACAATGAAAAACAAGAGGAAAGAAGATGCAATAAGCAGAACATAGGCCAAGGGGCCGATCTGTATTGCAGAATATTTTCTTCTAAAATTCACTAAGATTTTTAAGTTACACAGGGACCAAAAACATCTGCAGCCACAATCCTTTTATTTTATTGTTCCTAAGCCCTCTAAAAATAACTCACGCCAAATTTGGTATGAAAAGTGGTCCTGGGTTGAGGCTTTGAATGCCAAATTTCAGTGTAGAGTGACTATAACTGAGCAACAATCACTTATGTATAAGACACAGATTGGTCTCTGCACTCATGAAAGAGACTCATGAACTCTCGAATTGATAGGACAGACACTCCTCTTCTGTGACACAGGCACAGGGGAACTCTGGTGAGTAAATGCAACAGGGAGCATGGAAGTGGGAGACTTTACAGTTCCAGTGCATATTTGTCCCCTGCCCTGAAGTCCATGGAAGCCCTCATGCAAAAATTCTGCATGCTAGAGACCCTGCAGTTTGAGGGGTCAAACCAGGGCGGCTGGAGGGCACAGCTCTAGTGAGCATTCTTCAGGGTGTGTTCCCCCTCTAACCTAAGATTTGCTAGCAGAAATTCCTGAAAGATGATCCTTGTCTATATTTTAATAGCTCCAAAAGATGTGTTCACATGAGAACTTCAGCTATAGAATCTCCAACATTTTTCTATGCATGGGGTCTCTATGGATTTCTCCATTTTATAATATGCTGAATGAAGACAGCATGAAAGAACCTGGATTTTGTTTTCTACTAGCATTCGGTCCATGTCACAAAAACCAATTCTAAGATATCCTGCCAGACCTTCCTGTACAATAACATTTTGAATTTCATATAAATATAAGTGTATTTGAAACTGATAATTTAAAGTCATTCATGCAGATTCAGTGAAACTATTAGGTACCTAAATTATTATTATTATGGAGATGTAATAGTGCCACCACGGTTAAGGATGGGTTCTTTTCTTTCCACTTAAAGCAGGGATTCAGCCTCTTTGTTTTATATGAAGAATACAGTATACCTTCACCAAATTTCCAGTACGTAATCTGTTCAGTGATATAAAGTTTTCTATTAATTTTAAAAATGTTAATTAGTTATAATTAATTAAATATCAGCCATTTAAGAAAGTTTAGATTTTGTGTCTCAATTTTTCAGATATCTCTTGCCAAACTTATTACTGATTTTTGGCGCTTGAACATTGGCCCACTTGTACATTATAACAGCATCGAAGAGAGTTGTTACTTGTAAAGTTTATTATTTATTTTTGATTTATGGAAAATATTCATCATAATGTTTTTTCTCCATCACAATGTTAGTTGACAAATATTTTTTACTTTAAAGGAATTCCCTTGAATCTCAGTTTTCATTTTTTTAAAAATAGATTTTCATTTCCTATGGTTGTTAATAAAATCTTAACCTCCCCCCCTCCATCCCCCTCCCCCAGTACTTCAGTCACTGGCTAGTAACATTAAATTTTTTATTCACCATCTAGCAGTGGCTCCCGTTTCATGAAAAACAGGGTCTCTTTGAAAGTGTCCCGGAGCCACTACGATGTTGGAGATCCTTTCTAACATTAAAAAACCAGGGAAATTCAGACACAAGAACACTATGGTGTGTATCAGCTAAGGCTTTGTGTGTACGTGTTTTCACTAAACTGTGTAGAAGCAATACTGGGGTATGTGTGTGTATGAGGGAGTCTGATGTGTTTGTGTGTTGTGGAGATTTTAGGAAAGGGGGAACTGGAAGGCTGACATCCTTACTGCGGCAGATTTAAGGCTGTGATGCAATATCTGTGATGCACGATAGTTATTCTAGAAATGAGGAGTCTCTCCTTGGGTGGAAGAGTAGAAGGTAGGTACTGTCGGATGCCTTAAATTTTCATTTCTTTCCTTATGAGGTCTCGTGTCATCTATATTTAACTGATGTACAATGTACAGTTATTATGTATGAATTTAGATTGAGATAGTAACCAAAATATCCTAGATGTTTTCCAAACATATAAGCCGACATAGTTCTTGCTCTGAAGAAAATTAAAGATCAAAAACGAAGGTGAAATATGGGGGAAAGGAGGCATCCCACACACAATGTGAAGATAGGCCTGGTCTCTAGTTCTGTTTGTTTGTCTTTGTTTTGTTAAGTTATGGAGGCAGAGGTGGGATATAGTGAATGGCATGAGAGAGAGAACTAAGAGAAAACAAGAGTAGAAAAAAGAAAAGGAAGGAAAAGAGAGCTCCACAACTCATCCACACGCTGTATAGGGTCAAAATTAAACTTCCTGCAGCTTGGCTTAAATACAAATAAACTAATAAAAAGCGACAAAGAGTCCTGTGGCACCTTATAGACTAACAGAAGTATTGGAGCATAAGCTTTCATGGGTGAATACCCACTTCGTCAGACGCAATAAACTAATGACAGCATGACATAAATTCCAAGCTCAAACCTTCCCCCTCCCAACCCCCCTTCTCCTGTTTCCTCCTTGAGGACTGTTGATGCTCACTTGCTTAATCTGTATAATTGCGGATGCCACTACACTATAAATGTGTATACTGCATGCTATGTTGTGTATCAGACCCTATGCCAGCTCTGCCCAGAGAACCACTCTCAC
Organism: Terrapene triunguis; assembly: GCF_002925995.2. Taxonomy (NCBI): domain Eukaryota; kingdom Metazoa; phylum Chordata; order Testudines; family Emydidae; genus Terrapene; species Terrapene triunguis. The sequence continues at coordinate 1,157,256 of NW_020664382.1, forward strand.
CTCCTTATTTCCCAGGTAGTGTTAAGGCACCCACTTCCTGTAATGGGTCAGCAAGAATCAATCAGCATCTTTGCAGGGTTCCAATACCTACCAACAGGGTGGGTCAAAAGACCTCTATCACTGTGTTATAGTATACAAGGGAGTGAATATAGAACAGTACTATGTAGGTACATCGCCGGAAATTACGGAGAGGAGTTTTACTAACCTGTGTTTGACCCAAGTATCTGACTCATTGGCTTTTTCTGTGTAATTTTCAGGAAGAAATCCTCTGCAGCCAGTCCGGTGCGAGGTACCAATCACCCAGCCATCACTTACATCGGATTGTTGTGATCGGTCAACATATATCAAATCTCCAGTATTCAGCATTAGCTCATCAATGTTCTGAGGCTTGTATTGGAAGAGTGCTTGCAAGATCTGGTGGGGGATTAAAAAAGAAAACGTCTTCAAATGCATGTCAGGTCTTATTTCCAGAACATTAATGTTATAAGTGATGGAGCATTTCAGAGAAGAGCTGCTTAACTGTGAGCCATAAATTGTTTCTCTATTTTTTTATACTGTAGCTTATTCTTTAATGACATTTTTCTTTATCATAGAGAAAAAGAGTGTAGTGGACTCTTATAATATATATAAAAATAGACATTTGTTGTTTATAAAAATCTTATTTTCTGTAACAAGTGTAGAATAGTTTAAAAAAGATAGAAATATTTGTAGGTATGTTTTCCATAATTTACAATTATCTGGCATATGAAAAAAAATCACACTGTAAGTTTCATAGTATTGCACTCTGGGCTGTTATCTCTTGTCTTATACTTAGATTGTAAGATCTGTGGGGCAGGGACTGCCTTTGTGCTTAGTTTGCACAGCACCTAGCACAATAGGGTCCTGGTCCGTAATTCAAATAATAATATGCTGTACTGATCTGGTTGAAAAATGGTGAAAATGTCATGAAAAGGTTTAAACTTTTTAATGAAAAAACTTCATTGAAAAGTTGAAAAATGTTGACCAATTTTAATCAAGAATCCTTTGAGCAGAAAATCATCAGGGATATAGTCATGCTCTACATTAGGGTATTCAGCCCTTACAGGTTTTTCCAAGGTAGGTACAGTCAACTAACTTATGTTTTTACTGTTATGCAGTGATCTGCCTGGAAGAATGCTGGTACTTTCAAATATTTCTTGCTTATTTTCTGTCTTCTTATGTTCACACTCCATAATAGTCTAAAATTAAGTTTTCCTGTTTGAGTTTGGAATTAGATCTGATTGGTCTGCATATCAACAGCCATACAATGTCACACAGTTATCTTCCACTGATTGGAGAATACAATTTTTCAGCCAAAAGAAGCACCCTGCATTGTAATGTATACTGAAACTATGAGTTATGCACGCATATTTTTTTCATGAATAAAAAACAAATCTGCTTTTAAATACATGACTACAGAAGACTCAGTAATGTTGAACGCTGTACCTGGTAATTTACAAAGCGCATATCTCTAGAATACAGAGCAGCTGTCCACAGGCAGCTCTGTCCCGGGTTGATAGATTTGGCCAATTGTTCCAAAGTCTTTTGATGGTGAGGATAAAACTTATGAGCCAGGGTAAGGTGCAGCTGCTTTGTGCAGGGTTTCACGCGGCAATCTAGGAATAAAATAATAATCCTACAAGGTCACAAAATGAGGTGAAGTTTATCTAGGCTGTTTATTTAGCACCATGATGCAGAATTTTATTCCACAGACTTCTGCGCAGTATATGAAACAATGTAGTAATCAAAGGCAATCTTTCAGACTATTACACTATTTCCAGGTGAACATTCTTAATCTGGTGATGTGCACAGTTCACCCTTGCTCTAAAAAAAAAAATATTTAATTCTTTCTGGTTCACCAATGAATACTCCCTTATTTTCTTCTACAAAATATTACTTCTCAGAAATGAAAATACCATCAACCAAATCCTGGTGTTAAGCCATCAGCTGGTGCGCAGTCCACTCAGGCTCTGCAGTTAAATATAACTCCATAGACTCTGAGAGAGGTGTTCTCTCTCTCTCTCTCTCTCTGATGCAGCTGCATAGTGCCTACGCTCCATGGCCTCATGGCCCCACCACAAACTCCTTTGCACACTTGACTCCTCTCCTTTCCCTGCAACTGTCCTGACTGCCAAACGTAGAAATCAGAGTGCTGGAAGATGACATCTGGGCATAGGTGCTGGACCTAGGGATGCTGGGGGTGCTGCTGCACCCCCAGGCTTGAAGTGGTTTCCATTATATACAGGGTTTACAGTTTGGATCAATGGCTCTTAGCACCCCATTATATAAATTGTTCCAGCACCCCTGCATATGGGGAAGCAGTGCCTCCCAGTTAGGGTAGCAAGCTGACTGAGTGTGAGGAGGAGATGGCATTACAGCTTGGAGAGAATGAATGGGACACATGGTCAAGAAGAGGTTGCTTAGATAATGGCTTTGAAACAGGCCCCCCCCACCCCCCACAGTCCACCTTTCACCCTCCCATGAGGAGATAGTTTTGGGGTTAAGGGTTCCAGCTATCTCTTTCCCTTCCTCATACAGGAGCAGTACTGAGTGACTGGAGCCCTAGGCCTGCAGTAACCTCTGTTATCCCAGGGGCAGGAGAAAGGAGGTCAGGATCTATGGAGATTGCTTGGTGGGAAATCCATGGCACCTATCTGTAGAACACTTGTACGCTGATGTGATGAGTGCTAAGGAAAACTCTAAGACAGACAAATATACAGATCGATCCCTGCTTTGACCTCTTTTGTATCGAGCCTTATTGCACCCATTACTGTCTGTATATTATAAGGATATCTATAGTACTCATCACTGTAACATCCAAGCACATCCCAAAGCTGTATTGCAAAGTCCTTAGTGGATTTCATAGAGTCTTTGGTTCTTCTCCCTTCCCCAGCATAAGAAACCTTGCTTTGAATATATCCCTACCTTTCCCTCTTCTTCTTCTTATTGCAGTGTAAGATGGACCCAGCATTTGGCCTTTTGTCTTTTTAATTACACTTACAGATGCTTAAATGTACTCTTTGGTATTCTTAGCAATATTTATTGATTTGATCTGTGACATCAATGTAGTAAACTTCTATTTCAATATTTCATGTCTCAGACATGCAGTTTTCAAGGATCAGTCCGAAGCACAGGTCCCTGAAGGGAAATCTGTGACTCAGTAACAAACCAGGAGAGCTGACTAGTCTATGTGGGCATTGCAGGAATTCCAGACATTTACAGATCTGTTTGGATGCCTATCTTTCTTCCTGCCTCCCTTTCTTCACAGCATCACCATAGTAACCTGAACATCACCAAAAGCCAAAGGGTCCCATCACCTTCCCACACTGCCGTAACTAAAGTATAGAGCTAGAGGATCTGACATGATAAGGCTTTGGTTGATGTATTCCTTCTGGACTCATTTGTTTTCTCCTTTCCTCATCCATGATCATAAAACTCACCATTATCCTAAATTATGTGCCAGGCTTCAAGTTAGGGGTGGTGACCTTTTATACTCACTGTCCCTTTCCATTTTGGAGGCTCAGAACATTAATACTTCCAATGTATGCATTAATTTATTTTTACAAAAACCCCATGACACCTACTAAGGTAACCCCTTGACCTGAAACTGCTGTTTAGCAATGCAACACTGAACAGACATCAAGCCTGCCTCAGAAACCATGGAGATGACCACAGTTAAGTGCCTAAATAGAGAGAGATACACAGTATATATATTTTACAGATAATTCTACTCAGTAATTGCCTACAGAATGTTACAAAGTGAAGGCTTTGCTTAGATTTCTCAAAGATAATAAGAACACCATGAAGTGTTTTTACTAACTGCCATTTTATGCATCTGGCTTTTGGGAAGAAGAGGTATCTTAGGCTAATACATTATGTCTGATGTGTAAAATAAGCGAGAAAGCAGGGCCCACTTTCCCCAGGCATGATTTTTTTCAAAACTTTGGGGCAGGATGGTTGCATGAAGCGAACAACAGAATCTGATTGGAGCCCCATCAGAAATTCAGGAGATACTTAAATTACTACAGTTTCCAATTGAGATTGACGGTACCTGCCAAGATCGAAGCCTCAGTAGCAAAAGCCACAGCAAACTCTTTGATGACATTTGCATGGGCATCATTCATGAAGAAACCAAGGTAGCTGACAGACGAATGTAGTGATAGAGAAATGGCAGGTGGGAACAAATTAAAAAACCTGTCACCAACTTTCTTTAGGGCTTCATGCAAGAATTCCACTTTCCGATCTTCACACTAAAAGAAAAAATATGGGGAGCATGCATTACAAACCATCAGTGGCACCTACTGCCTCATAAACAATTCCTACTGGGCAGTATCCAAACTTTAAAACCACTACCATAGTTCGGTATTAGTTGGCACTCCGACTGGCAGTCACAGCAGAAAGAACAAGTACTGAATATTCACAGAGATTAAATTACTTTCTTATCCCTTGAAATATTCCACCTAGAACAGGGTTGAGATACATTGTGTGGAAGCTTGAAAAGGCTGCTGCCTATGCATACTTTCTGTGGTTAATTCAGACTTTTACATCTGACACCTTTCAAGAGCACTACATTCATTGCAAACTAATAAATGTTTATTTCCTATAAAATGTTATTAATGGCCAACTAGTACCACGGTGTTTGACATTTTGCTATGAAACTTGTTCTCTTTATTTTGTAGTCTCAGCAGCATTATAGAGTATGAAATTATAATGAATATAATTCATTTGTCCAATTGCTCCATCACTGCACTTTCCATATTGCTTCAGTAGATCTCTGACAAAGCGAATGGCGAAGTGCTGCAAGGATGCTAACGTGCAACTTCGCCAGCAATGCAAGGTCTCTAAAACTTTTACAGATCAATATAGTTTTAGTGATACCCATACCGTTCTTCCACTGAAGTGTACACATTGATCCTTTAGGGGGAGGGGAGGCAGCACCTCATTACGCTGTTTAAGACTCATTTTGTAGAGAATATCTCGACATTCATAGGGCGTATTATTTAGATTATTTTATCTTTAGATTCAGAAAACACCCTGATCACAGCTCAAATTTTCAAAAGTGCCTAAGTTATTTAGGAAGCTAAGTTTCATTTTCAAAACTGACTTAGGTACTTAGGATCTTAAGTCCCATTGATTTTCAGTTAGGCTTTGTCTACACTGGAACTTCGTCGGCAAAACTTTTGCCATTCAGGGGTTTAAAAAACCAACCCTGAATGACAAAAGTTTTATCGACAAAAAGTGCCGATGTGAACAGAGCTTTGTCGGCAGCAGCGCTCTCCTGCCGACAAAGCTGCTGCTGCTCGTCGGGAGCGGAATCTTTTTGCCGTCAAGAGAGCTCTCTCCTGCCGACAAACAGCGGCTACACTGTGTGCCTTTTAGCGGCGTGGCTGTAGCAGCACAGCTGTGTCACTAAAAGCTGTGTAGTGTAGCCATAGCCTTAGACTTAGGCTACTAACTGCCAAAGGACAAGATACATCATAGATAATGTAGACATTGTAGACAACAGGTGTAGACACACTGAATTATATTGAAACAGAAAACAGTTGACTGTGTGTATGTAATTACTGCGACTATCTAATATGCAGCAGTTAGTGCACAAAAATTCAGTGCAAAATTACCCCCCTGTGTAGTTTAGGCATTACAAAGATATTTTGGTGCCAAAAGCATCTAGGTGAATTTCCTGCTTAGGAGCTTTTGAAAATCCCCCTGGATACCTATCTGCATCTGTAGGCACCTAAATATGTAAATCTGTCTCTAAAGTACTTTTGAAAATAGGATTTAGGCTCCTAAGTCACTTACACACTTTTGAAGTTTTTACTCCATGGCAATACTAAGGTATAGAACGTGAGCTACAATGGGCAGGAGAGCAAATGCAGCACCAGCCAAAGCAGGGGAAAAAAGCAAAGAGAACCAACTTGTTTTCTATAGCTATTTTTAGTATGTGGAACTTTCTCAACAGTGAACGGAGAGCAACTACTGTTCTTCCAGTCAGCATCCAAAAGCAGTGAGAAATGAATGCACAGAGGATGTTAAGTAGATGATATGTCTGAGGGTTTGCTTTTTTGTGCACACTGCATATGCAACTGCTTGCCTAATTTGCATGCTCAGAAGGCAAAAAGAGATAGTACTGACCACTTGCACATACAAATACATGATTCGCAAACACAGCCATGTTAGCTGCATGTACAGATTAGGTATGCAGTTGCACTGACATATTCATACATAGAGTTTAAATGATCAGACCTCAAAAAAGCCTAAATCCAGCCCCTCTGCTCTCATGAGACTTAAAAATCGCCCTCTAATCCCTACTTCCAGTCCATAACATTTGTTGGCCTGATCATTCCTCAATATCCACCATCCGAATATTTTTATTGATATTTGTAAATGTAGAGGGGAATAAATGCAATTACCTTAGCCTGTGTCCCAGCGTACTCTGTGATGGGATACTGTTGCTGGATTTTCAAAACATGGCATTTATTTGAACACACTGACCTTTGCATATTGAATCCCTCATCCATATAATTTTTGCACACTATCATTTGTGCTCCTGCTTGCACATAGAAAACAATCACAGCTGAGTTTTTACAATTATGCAAGGAATTATTAGTGCAAAATAATTGTAAGAGCAAGTGAAAATACACGATCAAGAGAGCCCAGATTTCAATCTGAATTTGACATTAGCATGTTTTTTGTGCTCAATGGAATTGTTAAAGGCTTTCTTACCGTAAAGAAATCACAAAGAGTTATGTGTGGGAAAATCTCATGGGCTTTGTTTCTTGCACATTGGTTCTTGCTCTCTTTCCAAAATTCCTGCAGTTTGTCATGCAAGGGTCCAGTTGGGCATAAATAGAGAGCATATTCCTGAGGGATTGGATCATCCAAAGAAGGATCATTACAGTGAGAGTGCAACCTGAAATTGAGAGTGCATCGCACAGGGTAAGTTAAGGCACAATTGTGTACACATTCCTCCATCGCTCTGTTGAAGACATCCACAATAAAAGCAGAGAAAGAAAAACAAACCGTTGCTACATGAGCAGAAACTCATAATGAAATAAGAACAGATTAAAACTAGAGCTGGTCAAAAAAGTTCCCCTTGTGATATTTATTGATAGGATGAAGTCTTTTGGTTTTTAAATGAAAATTTTCATTTTTTTTTTTAATTTGAAAATGAAAACATAATTTTCAGTATTTGAAAACAGAAAACTTGTGGTATTGTTTGTTTGATTTTCTCCCCCATTTTCTATTTTGCCATTGGAAAAGGGAGGAAAAGGGGCAGGGGGAGGAAACCACCAAAAAATGGGGGGTGGGGAATTGGGAGGTAATTTTGCAAATATAGGTTTAAAAAAAATCCTTCACAAAACAATTGGCATTTTTATTCATCTCTAGTTAAAACAACAACAACAACAACAAAACACTCCCACCAAAAAAAAACAAACAAAAAAGAAAACACATCAACTGAAATTAATAAGTCATGCTCCAATCTGTAACAAGTCATTTTGCTTTGGGAATTGCAGCATGATCTGCTTCTGATTTTTTCAATTCACAGCATGAAATAATTTCTGATGGAGCTTGTTTTGTAGCCTGTGTTGAACTGGATATGCGCTGGGATGAACATGCAATCCACCACTTGATCACCACTCTGGATGTCAGAAGTACATGCCACATATCAGCATGTTTTGCAACAGATGGACCCAGATCCAAAAAATCCAGAACCACCTTCCTTGTAGTATGAACTCTAAGTAAAAGTCATAACTTGTGTCATCTCAGCCTTGCTGGAAACACAACAAAGAGGAATATACAATAATGCATATTTCAATTGTGCAATGTTCTCATTCTAAGCCTTTGTATCTGGATGATTAACTGTATTTGCCTTAAATCGCCCCATTTGGAGCAACATCAGTTGCTTCGTAGGAGGCACTGCTGCTGCTGGGTGCTCTTTTATATCTCTTCTGTGTCTCACAAATATCAGCAGAGAGCGTGGGTTTGAGATTTGACTCAGGTCTGGTCTACATCTAAAAATTAGATCGACCTAGCTACGTCACTCAGGGTTGTGAAAAAATTTTTGTGGCCTGAATGCTGTGGCTGGGTCAAACCAATCCCTTGTGTGGTCGACAGAAGGATTCTTCTGTCAGTGTAACTACTGCCTCTCAGAGACGTGGAATAACTACATCAATGGAAAACCCCCTTTCCATTAACGTAGGAAGCATCTACACTACGACTCTCCACTGGCACATCTGCAGTGTTGGAGCTGTGCCGCTGTAGGGGTATAGTGTAGACATACCCTTAGATCTGGGATTTAAATTGCAAAATAAATCAGCATCAGCAACATCTCCATACTCCATCATCAGTGTCTCAGGCTGGAGAAAAAATTCAGATGACCCAAGAGTAGCAATTGACAATACCCATGGTCATGCCTATGCTGGATTCTTATTTTTTAAAACCGCAAACTCTTAGCCATTCAGCTTGATTTTATAGCCTTTTCCCACCTGGAGTTGTGTTCCCTCCAGTCAATGCCTTTTAACTTAACATGTTCCAAATTCCTTTACAATTGTAATCTCTCGGATCTTTAACACCTCCTTTTCTACCTTTGCCTCATGGGCTGAGCATCTAAACTTTCCTCTCTGATCTATAGTCATCATCCAGTTCTGTGAGAGGGAGAGGTTTTTGTGCACAAGTGGAGGTGTGAGAAATTGGAGACATTTATTACATTATGATTCCTCACAATCCTCCCTTCTTTGACTATGTCAAAATTAGGTGATCATGACAGTATCCATCCCCCACACCCACATGTTCTCTCACATTCCATAAAATAGAACCATCGTCTAGGAAGCAGTAACTCTGCTCTTACTTTACTTTGCACTCTGTGCAAATAATTTTATGCCTACAAGAAACATGATCGAATAAAACTATTTCCATAAAGCAAAATAAAGATGAGCTCAGATTTGATTTCATTTTTACCATGAAGTCTGCTAAATCCAAATCCAGTGGGGAAACAGCCCATAAGCAACTACATTTCATTTGGTTTCATGTGAAAGTACTCCTGGGGGAACCGTAAATTATTTCATTCTTACCACTTTGAAGCCTCGTCTGCTGTCTTGTGTCCAGTAGCAGCCAAAGCTTTTTGCCTAAGAAAAATAAAGTGGATTCACCAGGAGAAAAGAATAGATGCAGTAAGACAGCAAATTCTCCTTTGAGTTCTGGAAACTTTTCCTTAATACACTGTATAAGCATGATTTGTACAGTATATGGGCCCACATTATTATTAGAGATGGGGCCAAACAAAATCCCAGCTCCAAACACTATAGTGGGCAGAACCAAAACCTTAGATCCACACACTCTTATACTTGGGATCTGGAAATCTGGATCCAAATTTTCCCAAAGGAGTCAGTGTTTTGTTTCTGCCCATTAGAGAGACAGATCTGAGCCACAAGGTCAGGGATTTTGGTTCAGGTCTGGCATTTTGGTTCAGGTCGATCTCTAATACGTAATTACCGTTCTATGGAACCAAATTATACCCGAATTCAGTATCTTTTTCTATCAGGGCAGTATGTTCCTGCACATACACATCTTTGAGACCAAGTGTTGAGTTTCTTGGGGTGGGGGAGGTGGGAATAAGTCCAGCAGAGGAACTGGACATTTCAGCCTGGCCACAATGCTGAAACTCACTATGACTCATGTGTTTCTTTTGCTACACCCAAGAGACAACATTTGCTACACTTGAAACAAGATTTTCTGCCTGTTGGGGTCTTGAAGCCAAATTTGTAACATTTAATTCCCTTCTGTTCAAGTTCTTATACTGCATCCAGCCCTGTGATATCTGTGCCCCTTCCAGCAGCGCATTAAACAGTGTGACTGGTTTCATGTACTTTTTTCTGTCTTCCTCGCCCCAGGGAGAAAATTGTATGTGGATTTGTAAATAAATAATTAAATGTATTACTTACATACGACGTGCTGTGTCCTTTTATTACTGAAGGCTCAACATGGCCAAAATACAACTCTTAATGTTTCCCCCCCAAGCCCTCCCCGCTACTTTCTTTCTTGAGCACTGTGGACACCACCACAATCCTTCCTGTCACTCAGGCCAGTAAACTGGGTGTCAACTTTGAATGACTCAGACCTGTCTCTAGGACCTTACGTCCTAACTATGTGCAAATCTTGCTGATTCTTTCTGCACAACATCTCTAAGGTATGGCCTTTCTCATCCATCCTCACCGCTAACACTCTCGTCCAGGCTCTCATCATCTCGTGTCTTGATTACTGCAACATCCTTCTCTCTGGCCTTGACAAATGCAGTCTTACCCACTCATATCCATTCAGAATGCTGCTGTGAAGATCATTGGTTGCTTTGACCATGTCACCCCTCTCTTTGCCTCCCTCCACTGGCTCCCCTTTCTCCATAGCATCACTCATAAGCAGCTTGTTTTCACTTCCAAGGCCCTTCACCAGCTATCCCTACCCTACCTATCATCTCCCATATACTATCAAGAGGTCGACTCCTGCCTTCTCTTTGCCAATGCCAGCCTCCGTCAATTTTCAAACGAGCTTTTGTTCTTTCTCCCATGCAACCTCCAACTCTTGGGAACGCTCCCGGTCAACATCTACAAAGCCAAATCATTGTTCTCCTTCATTTTCCTCCTTAAAACTATCCTTTGCCATTAGGCTTATAAAAAATTGACAAATGGCTAGGCAGCTGGGGTGCTGAGACCTCTGCCTATTATACCAAATCAGCACTGTCCCATTGTTTCCTTGTGCCAGTCTGTATCTACCAGTTGTCTCAGCTCATATTAGGACAGTAAGCTTATTGAGGCAGTGACTGGGGGTTTTTTTGTGTTTGTATAGCACCATGCATGGTGGCATCCTGGCTTATGACTTCCACAAAGCAAATAATAGACAATAAGGCAATTTAATGCAAAAATGGATCCTATGTCTACAAATCTCTCTCAAACAAAAAGCAGAAGAGTTCTTATATATATATATTTTAAAGTACTGTTTTAGAAGAAGAATAAACTACCAGATCCCTGTCTGGAAATGCTAATAACAATTAGTACTGTATAAGCCTGGACTTGGGGGTTAATGTGTTGCTGAGATTCTGCCTGATTCCCATTTACACTAATGCACCTTTAAACTGCTCAGATGTGAAGGGGCCTTAGTGTAAAAGAGATTATGGCACTGCAGCTCTGAATCATGTAAGATCAGGCTATCTTATGATATTTCCAACACAACCTGGTTTTGGCCAGGCCAGGAATGCTGAATGGCTGAAATCAGGAACTGAAAACACATGCAAAAGTTTTAAAAATAATAACCAAAGTTTCTAAGCCGAGAAAGTTGTTCAGTTCAAATTTTAGGCAAACATCCAGGCTACTTTTTAAATTTTATCCAAACTTGCTCAGCACTTTGACTATTTATCTAACTGTTTCCTTTACACTAGAAAGCACAAATACACTGCATAGGTAGCACCACTGTGCTTTAAAGAAGATTTGAAGAATTTAGACCTCAGAGCCAAAAATTTTCAAAACTGGCCACTCATTTGGGGTGTCTCAGTTTTGGGATGCCTGATGGGAGAGACCGTGAGCCAGATTTTCAGAAGAGCTGTGTCCCCAAAATTTCATTTGACATTAATGGGAGCAACGGGAACTCAGTACGTGTGAAGTCAGGCCCAACGTGTCTAAATTTGGCACCCAAAAATAGAGGGCTCTTTAGAAAATTAATTCAATACTTTTGATACTGAACCTTTTCAGACATAGTTGCTTCACTGGTTGGTTTTATTTTCAATAAGAAGCCAACATATATATATATATATATATATATATAAAATCAGGTTATGAAGATGTATTGTAGTCAGTTTTAAATTCACATTGATGGATCCTTATTTCACTCTCTCTCTCTCTCTCACACACACACACACATGTTAAGAATTTGCAGGAAAGGGAGTAAATTTTTGAAGGGTGAGATTTTCAAAGGCACATAGGAAAATTAAACTGCCCAACTGCCACTGAGTTGAGGCCCTAGATTCCCCCATGTCCCTTTGAAAATCTCACATAAAATGTGCTTATCTCATCTGAAGATGTTTAGGAAACAAGTGACCTTAATACTGCAGAGTATTACTTATACCTTAATACTGCATACTTAATTTTTCTTTAATGCAGAGTCAAATTCTGCCCCCAGTTACACTGCTCCCTCACAGGGGTTGCCAGTACAACTGAGGACAGCATTTGGCGCTTTCGTAGTTTTCATGGAGATACTATTTTCCCCTCTCCCCTTTGGCATGTAATTTTTTAACATGATCCTAAACTGAGAAAAATTCTTTATGGAATAAAAAGAGTAAAAATGACAGTTGTGTTGAATAGTTTTATATGATATTTATAAACAGGAAAATGATGTTTTGTGAAAAGTAAACCCAGTCTCTAATGTCCTACATGTGGTAAGATGCCTTTGCTGTGTCGTAGAAGCCAGCATAGGCTAAAAGGTGTCTTTAAACTTAACTGTGTTACAGCAAAATTGATGAATGAAAAATGTGACTTGTTTCTGGTAATACTGTGGGAGATAACTGAGCACGTCAAGTGTTTAACAAGTTTTACAATCTCTCAACCCAAAAGTGGATAGTTTTTAGATTTAGATATTAAAAAATGGATGCACAGTAGGTTCTTTTTAGGATAAAATCAATACGCCACAAAATGCTATAAATTAAGCCCAAAGCATGATATCTTATCCACATACAGAAACATCTGTGTCAAGCAGTTGTCTGTTTTCTCTGTTAAAAATGCAAGCTGTCTATGTTCAAATTTTTATGAGAATTTTTTTTTAATATATTGAAGTAACTTAAAAATACTACTCACGCTATATGTGCAGGGAATCCCATAGATAAGAGGGATTCCAGTAAAGCGCAGGTGCTTCTGTTTTTGACTTTGTTCAAGACCTTCGAATATAGTTGTGTTTCAGCCACTGCCATCTCTTCCACTCCTCCTGTGAATGTATGTTCAGTACAGGCAGAAATTAGTAGAGAGAGACAGAGAGAGAGAGGCTGCTAAGATAAAAAACCTCAAACCCCTTGTGATCTTTTTGACAAAAGCTGATATCCTGTTTTCATAGCATGTTAGTCTTTGCACTTTTACTTTAGGGTGGTTGAAAGGCAAGAAATATATGCAGTCTTTGTCTGCTCGCCATAGACTGTAGCAAAATAAGATTAACCTAGTATATGTCCACAGTATAGCACAATGCATAGTCAGTGCAAATTTGCTAATTGCAGGGAACTGAATCTCTCACTTTCAGATCATTTTAAATGCACCCCAAGGCAGTAATGAGTCAGTGAGCATGAGCTATTGTCATGCATTGGTTGTTCAGTGGCATACGTGAAATCAGTTGGTGGTCTGAACCCGGTTCTTAGTGGACACATTTCCTCCTCACAGAGCCAGCACCACAACTGGGCCCCTTGTTGGCATCTCCATCAAAGAGGCTAAGAACTGAATGAGCATGGAGGCTGAAATATGATTTCTCCTTTAAAGGTGGCCCCTCCAGGTCAGGTTCAAAGCACACAGGTTAAGCAGTATGGGAAAAGTTGTACTTCCAGCCTGTGCTGCTCTTGGCAATAAAGCACTAAGACCAATGATGTACTGGATAAACTAAAGCATTCCCTTGATGACCCAGCAGCAGGGAGAGACAGGATGTCAGATTCTCCAGTTTACACACTACAAAGCAAGTTTAAAATGGCCAGAGATTGCCCAGAAAAATTCCCCATGTGAGGGGAATCTCCCCTGAATCTCCCCTGCCTCCTGTACTGCTATGTCCCTCCTGGCACAAGGAGTGGGGGGCAGGGTGCATATCAGGGGCTGGGAGAGGAAAAGGGTTATCAAGGAACAGGAGAGGGCATGGTAAAGCAAACCTTTGCTATGCCTGATTCTCCACTGCTGTAAGGTTCCCGAGGGCCCTTATGTCAGTTGAAGATGCCTCCACACCTCACCCTGGAAATTTTAACTTACCCCAGGTCCTAGTGGCTGAGAATCAGGGAGTTGTGACTAGTTTACCTAACAGCCTCCCCTCAGGCATAGTGGGGAATCAAACCCAGGTCTTCCGAGACTGAGCTCAGGGCAGCTGAGGGTCAAACCCATGATCTTGCTCAGTACACTAGGAAAAAAGAGAAATATTAGTCATTTCCATGTGTAGACAAGCCAATTCTGCTTTCACTCCTGCCTCAGACTGAACCTTTTTGATCAGTTTTCTTTCTTTTTTTCTCATTTTTTTAAATGCCTCCGCTTCCTAATTCCTGCAATGATCAGAAGCAGAACTGCCAAAATAAGGTAATAAAAGCTGTTCTTGTCACAAAGCTGTCCTGGCTAAGAGGAGGAAGTATCAGAAATATTGTACAACCTCCTTTTCTTGTAAGAGTTCAACTCCCATCTTGCAGAGCCAAGTCTGAATAAGATTCCTCTGAAACTTTCGAGATTCTCCCATCATTAGTAAATGCCACAAACCTACTCTAAAATATTAGCACTCTCATTGGAGAAGCCACAGTCTCTCAGTAGCCCTGTCTTCACTTATACATACCAGCATGGCTCTTTGGCTCGCTTCACAACCTCCTGTCCCCCCCTCAAAAAAAAAAAGATCAAAACAAGATCATGACTATACTGTTATTCTGACCAGGATTTTTCATTTCAGCTGCTCCATGAGCTTCTGAGTTTAGAGCAGGTGGAATTTTCCCATTGGCTCAAGTGCACAATTTTCAGAATTATGGAGGTGGAATTCTTTCATAGTTAAAATGCAGATCTATCCTGGGAACTCTCTTTTGGTTTGCTCTTTGCCTCATGCCTGGTGGGTGCATTTAGCAATGAGCACACCAAATTCACAAAGAGCAATGCAACCAGGTAAAGGGCCTGGTTTGCCAAACTGACTAGGTTTGAGGGGCTCATTCACCAGAGCCCAGAATTCTGGCACATGCTTTTCTCCAGCCACTTTATTTAGTATAAATGGAACAAGCAAGCATACCTGTGACTTAATCTTTGGAGAGTTTCCTCTCAGACAGGTTCATGAAAAGGTTTACAAATACCACAATATTACCTTACCTGATTACACTGATTAAAAGGGTTGCTGAGTTTTTGCCTTCCTGGTATCCATAGCTTTGTCATCCTAGGCTACCTGATATCTACGACCAGGTTGAATTACACAGACTACAGTAATAATGTCATTTGCTACAGTAGTTGAGCCGGCAATTCTGGGTGGTTTGATGAAAATATTTCCTGAGTGGACTGGTTTAATAACAACTAGATTTCCCTCTGGCTTATTACTATAATGAAAAGACAACATATTTTTGTTTTTAACCATGACGTCTCAAGAAGAGGTGAGTAACACCCTAGGCCAGAGTAAATAATGATTCTAACATTTTGTAGCTGTATGTCATGCATCTTAATGCTGTTTTATTTCCAGAGCAGCATCACATTTAGCAATGAAGGTATTCTTTAGGTTCAGAAATCATTTGCAGAAGGATGCTCTTTCCTTATTTCTGCCCTAAAAACAGCAGTTTATATAATGCCTCTTGACATTTTTAGTTACCAGGAATGTCTAGTATATCTGATAAAATAAGAGAAAAGTTGTATTTTGATAGGTAATGCTTGCTAGATGGTGAAAAGATATTCTATGTTCCCTAAAAGTTGGTGACAAAGCTGAATTATACTTTGTCTAAGGCAAAAATTTCCTGGGCCTGATATTCTGGATTTACAGCACACAAGCTCCTCTGACTTTAATGCATTTACTCCCGATTTACACCAGTGTGAGTGCAGAATCAGACCCACTATGTCATTGATTATACAGAGCCTACTGGACCAGATACCGAAGTTTGCTGTATCCTATCTGTATCCTATACCTTCATGTTAATTTTAAAACATAAGGTTTATTTACCCAGAATTACATTTTAATTTCAGTTTGTGATCTGCATACAACATTCAAAGGTTCTTCAGCATAAGCTAAATGGGAAGTCCGACAGATCAGAGCAGGCTTTGCACAGTTCGTAACTTGTACTTTCCTTTACAGTACTTACAGTAGCAATTAAAAAGCACCCTGTGGAAAATGCTTTGACATTTCAAGAAGGAACTTGTCAGAATTTCTTGATGTGGTGAATGAATTACTCTAAATAACTGTGGTTATAGGCAGACTCAAGCAACATTTTAGTTTCAGTAAATTGCTGGTCAATGCTTGCTAATTAGAGGTCCATTTGTGCAAGTTGCTGAGTGCCCCGACTCTCACTGAAGTCAATGGGAATTGCAGGAGCTCCTCAGTAACAAACAGGAGGTGCTCAGCATTTTACAGGATGAGGCCATATTTAGGCAAACAGAGAGCAGGCCTGAAAGCTGTCCCTGGATTTGCTTTGTATCAGCGGTTCATTCCAAAAGTGTGCGCAAAGCAGGGCCCCTCAACAAAAAAAATCATCACCAGTAGAAAGGCACTGGGGCATGGTATGAGGAGAAAGAGCAGTTGGTTTTAAAAGTGACTTCTGTTATTTGTTGGTCCAGGTACTGGAGACTAATCCCAATACTGAAAATCCTGAAATCACCTCTGTTACTGAAGACAAATTGCCAGTAGCTGAAGTTCATTTTTTCTACAAAAGATTTTTCAGCATACAACAAGCAAAAGTAGATCCCAGTGCAAATGGACTTGGTAGGGATTCTACATACATTTGTAATGTGTACAGTCAGGGGTAATCAATGATTTTTTGTCATCATCCAAATGTATTGGTGAAGGTCCAGACTCCAGAGAAAAAAATAATAACAATGATAATAAGTAAATAAAAAGATTTCAGGGTCCTTTCAATGGCATCTGGCTGTTCAGATTTGGCCTGTGGTCTGCCTATTGACTACCCCTGGTTTATGTAGTAATTTAGCCTTGCAAAATGACACTTACACAAACAGGGTACATTTTTTTTATTGGTGAGAAAGTAGCACTTATTTTTTTCACTAGCTTCCTCAGGGTGAGAGTGGGAGAGGACATTTTTTGCCTGGGCGGATATGTTTCCATGACACTTTTGCAAGGCTGCATTATTCATAAAGTTTCATCCAGGTTGTAGATTATTTGTTTCTTACTTCAGATATGACACAATTCTGAATGTTTTATATGAAACCTTCCAAGTCTGGAAATTCATATCATTAGAAAAAGGCAATGCAGTAGAGTAGGTCACGGATAGCATAGTATGCATTTTGGTTACATTCTACAGGCCTGATCTTGTTCCCATTGAAACCAGTGACAAAACACACATTAACTTCAATGGGAGCAGAATCAGACCTAAGGTCATAGGTAAAGCAATATTAATTTATGCATAGACTGTTTATGACAGCTCTGCAAAATCTTCATTATGACACCAGAAGCCAGATAAAATGTACCTGATTTCACATTTTGTTTGTCTAAGAGATTCGCTCAATTTCTACTGAACAGGTTTGAGTGAAATTGGATTTGTTTGTGATTTTACATGAAACTGGATGAAACTCAGCAGTTTTGTCTGAGCTTCAAGTTTCTGCAAATCCAAAATTCAAAGGTAAGTTTAGGGGTAGGGTGGGCACAGCTGCATGAATCAAAACTGAAGACCTCCTGTATTTGTAAATGGCACCTTTCTATTATTTACATTTGCTTTGGCCTTTGTATGTCAAACCAGAATAATTATATATATATATTTTTTACACAAAGCCATCCATTATGTTCAGTGGAAACTGTTGCCTCTCTTGTTGATCCACTGGTATGGATTCCTGTTCTTTAATCCATTTCACAGGAATAGGCTGGGCCTCTATTCCTGCCTCTACCATTGATTTACTGTGTGACTTTGACCAAGTCAATAAGGCTCAAATTTGCAAAAAATCGCTTCTAATTTTGGGTGCAGTTTTCTACATCTACATTTCTAACTCTATTGCTCCAATTAGCCTGGTTTCAAAAGCCAAAAAATTAGAGCTTTATTCTTGCCCTGAACTTTTGCTTTCTTCTACCATCTCCTTTATATGTGGGCCTGTCTATCAACTCTTCCAAAACACTGGCCAGTTTTGTCCTTCCCTTGATTCTGTCCTGCCTCTGTTTCAATCTTTAGCATCTCTTATTCACTTCCAGTCTTTTGCTCTGAATCTTTATTCTTCAAACTGTAGGGAATGCAGTGTGCTGCAGCTAGGCTTACTTCCTCACTGTCACAAGTGGAGCCATACCACCTCCTTCCTCTTCACTGGATTTCAGTTGTCCTGAATACAGCACACAATGTAGCATTCAGCCAGAGATGATGGTAACAGTGAGCCTCAGAAGTACTAAGCTGATACAGGAGAGATTCAGAAGACATTTTTGGCAGAAGTTTTCATAAAAGTGACATTCAGAGCCATTAATTCTTTGAAGAGAATTTTTTCCCCTCCATCTGAGAGTTTTATAATCTATTCTAAAATTCTGAGTAGATCCTACACTTTATCCTACACACAATTCTGAATTTTCTTTTCTCAGAGTCATTTCACTCTTTAGAGAGAGACATATACTTTTTATCTTCCTGATCATGAAAATCAGAAGGTTTAGAAGTCAAGTTTTGAGTTCACTGGGGCTTAGCCTAACCCAGGGGTTGGCAACCTTTCAGAAGTGGTGTGCAGAGTCTTCATTTATTCACTCTAACTTAAGGTTTCGCGTGCCGGTAATACATTTTAACGTTTTTAGAAGGTCTCTTTCTGTAAGTCTATATTATATAACTAAACTATTGTATGTAAAGTAAATAAGGTTTTTAAAGTGTTTAAGAAGCTTCATTTAAAATTAAATTAAAATACAGAGCGCCTTGGACCAGTGGCCAGAACCTGGATAGTGTGAGTGCCACTGAAAATCAGCTCGCGTGCCGCCTTCGGCACGCGTGCCATAGGTTGCCTACCCCGGCCTAACCACTCAGAGCCTGATTCTAACCCATCAAAGGCAAAGGGAGTCTTTCCTTTGCTTTCAATGGGCTATGGGTCCAGTCCTAATGTGCAGCCCACCCCTTGCAAGGTTCCGAGTGCTCTCAACTCTTTACACAAGTTAGCTGGCACCTCAAAGGATCAGGCCATGCCATGAAATGAACGGAGCTGTTACTACTTGAGTCTACTTTAAATTTAAAAAATGTTTTCACTAAAAATCCAAGTGTGTTTATTTCATAGAAGCTGCTGTTTCTCACTTTTCTTTTTGGTTTCTAGGAGCTATCCAGCCATCATCGAAGTGCCATGTTTTAGTCTCACTAAGGTTTCTTCCATTTATCCTTGTTTTATTACTTGTAGTAATCTTAGCAGTTGCCATTGGCCTGGGTGGTGAGTACAATTAGTTATTTATTAGGTTCTCAATTAACCATTCAAGCACTTAATTTTTCATGAGTCTCTTACTGAGAATGGAATTAAACTGCCACCAAAATAGTTTACTGAAGTAAAAAATCCTTTTGGTGTGATGACTTGAAATTTTATTTACCTGTATGAACAAAATTGATCTGGCACACAAGAGAGACCATTGGCATAACCTACATTCACAACACTGGGAAACCTGAAACAGTAAGAAACCTTCAAGGCAAATACTGTAATTGAAGACATAACTGACTGAAAACACAGACGTCAGTGATTCGACACAATGATCCCCATTCAAAAACCAAACATTTAAGCAGCCTGTGTGGTTGAGGAATAGAGACTGGATGTGGCTTCAGACAATGTCATTTTTTGTCCTGTATGTCTCTTATATACTAACAAAAGACTGACATCACTGTGTTTGAGTGCTCTAACATCCTTTCCCCCAACCCAAAAAGATGAGACCAGGAAAAAGAATGAGCTTAGTTGCAACTGGAAGGTCACACCTGCACAAGTGCAGACGCAGAATTTGTTAGTGCTATAGCGACGCCTTCACATCCAGAAAATTCATAGACTTACAAGGCTGAGATACACATGGGAGGAAACAACTCTGCACTGCAGTTCTGAGGAGGTTCTCCTTTCCTTCTTTGCTGATGTGGAGCCAGTCATATATACCAGACCCAGAATCTCTCCCTAGAATGAAACATAAACTGGGGATTAGAGAAGTTGGAAAGGAGCCATAATTGACAACAATGCTGTTTCACTATACACCTCTACCCCGATATAACGCTGTCCTCGGGAGCCAAAAAATCTTACTGCGTTATAGGTGAAACCGCGTTATATCGAACTTGCTTTGATCCACCGGAGTGCACAGCCCCGCTCCCCCGGAGCGCTGCTTTACCGCGTTATATATAAATACGTGTTATATCGGGTCATGTTATATCGGGGTAGAGGTGTAGTTGCCATTACTAATGCATAAATTTAACAGCATTGTGTAGCAACCTCCAGATTGTATTTCAACATTCCCAGAATACAAGGGTTGTCTTTTCATAAACAACACAAAAGTGGGACTATATAATCAAAGTAAGAAAAAAAAATACTTCAAGCACACAAATTACTATCCTGATGTGATCATGTTAGTATGTTCTCTTTAATTCCTGGCAGTCCAGTACAACTGCATTGGGAAGTTTCGATGCAGATCGTCCTTCAAATGTATCCAGCAATCAGCAAGGTGTGATGGTGTCTTTAACTGTAAAGGAGGAGAGGATGAATACAGCTGCGGTATTTTTTATTCTATTATGAGTCACTACTAACTTTTCTTGGCAGCAGAGCGTGTGCCATGTTATAGCAAAATGTGGGGATAAGAATGGATGAAGCAGGGGAGGTGTTGTGTTCTACAGATCATCCCCTGATCTATTAGGCTCATAGACTTCAAGGCTAGAAAGGACTATCGTGATCATCTAGTCTGACCTCCTGCACATTGCAGGTCATGGAACCTCACACACTCACTGCTGTAATAGACTCCAACCTCTGGCTGAGTTACTGAAGTCCTCAAATCATGATTTAAAGACTTCAAGTTACAGAGAATTCACCATTTACACTAATTTAAACCTACAACGGACTTATGCCCCATGCTGCAGAGGAAGCAAAAAAACCCCAGGGTCTCTGCCAATCTGAACTGAGGAAAAATTCCTGCCTGACCCCATATATGGCGATCAGTTAGACTCTGAGCATGTGGGCAATACCCACTAGCCAGACACCTGGAAAAGAATTCTCTGTAGTAACTCAGAGCCCTCCCCATCTAGTATCCCATCACCAGCCATTGGAGATATTTGCTACGAGCAGTCACAGATCAGTTACATGCCTTTGTAGGCAGTCCTCTCATACCATCCCCTCCATAAACTTATCAAGCTCAGTCTTGAAGCCAGTTAGGTTCCCCCCCACCCCACTGATTCCCCTTTGAAGGCTGCTCCAGAACTTCACTCTTTTGATGGTTATAAACCTTCACCTTATTTCAAGCCTAAACTTGTTGATGGCCAGTTTATATCATTTGTTCTTGTGTCAACATTGGGTCTTAACTTAAATAACTCCTCTCCCTCCCTGGTATTTATCCCTCTGATGTATTTATAGAGAGCAATCATATCTCCCCTCAGCCTTCTTTAGCTTAGGCTAAACAAGCCAAGCTCTTTGACTCTGCTCTCATAAGGTAGAGTTTCCATTCCTTGGATCATCCTAGTAGTTCTTCTCTGCACCTGTTCCAGTTTGAATTAATCTTTCTTAAACATGGGAGACCAGAATTGTACACAGTATGTGGGACTTCTCCCTGAAAATCTGGTCAGGAAAAAAATAAACTCCGAGCTGTATTATCTCCCTCTGGGCCCACTCTGCCCATAGAACCCAGCCTTTAGAAGCGCTGCTCCAGCGGAAGTTGTGCTGGCTCATGGCAGGTGGCCAGTAGAGAGAGCACTGCAGCTCCCAAAGTTGTATCTCCATTTTCCCTTCACAGTCCCCAAGATCCCTTCCATCAGAGGTGATAATGCAAAGAGATCTCCACAAAGGGATCCTTGGGAGATCAGGCTTGAAGTGATGATCAGACATGTCCAATCCTATGTTCCTACAACTATGTCATGCTGCTAATACAGCAACAATTACTTTTAATTACATTTTTCAAAGCTACTCAGCTTGGGCTTGATTTTTGGAGGTTCTGAGCACATGCAGCTCCCATTGATTTCAAATGGCATTCACTTGCCAAGAAACTCTGAAAGTCAGGCCATTAATCTCTCTATTACTGCTAGAATTCTGGCGAAAACGTTCTGAATCCATGTCCATTTATGTGGGGACTTGCCAGGTACGTCAGGCTGCACTGGTGAAGCTGCATTTGCTGGGTGTCGCTGGGTATATTGTCAAGTAGTGAAGAAGGTAAAGGAAAATCAATTTTCTATTTGGAAAAAGATACAGGTGAATTATCTCAAAGAAACAAGTGTTCAGAAGAGACAAGTAATACAGACAGAATGAACCAAGAGATACAGAAGCCATGGTGATTTGCTTACATTGTTTTGCACTTGATAGATTTCTCAGTGGTTTTTATTAACTTCTTATTGGTGCTTTTTGTGTTTTTCTGAATCCCTCAGTCAGGCTGAGTGGAAAGAAGGCAGTGCTTCAGGTGTTTACTTTTGGTTCCTGGAGGACTGTCTGCTCAGATGACTGGAACGATGAGAATGGAAATGCTACATGTAAACGCTTAGGTTTCTCAAGGTATTGAATAAAAATGTCGGAGTCTCTAAATGACATTTTAAATAAACTTCTATGGTGGGAAGTGCTACTTGCCAGGCTTGGACACCGCCTGAGAAAGCTCTATCTACTGCACAGACCAGCTTCATTCTTGCAGGAGACAATTCAGTACTGACATTTTAATGGCATTCTCTATAATGTGACCAGAATGCTTTAAGTTATCTTGTATAAGGAATCTACTCTGATTTTTACACAGTGTTAGTATTAATGTAAAGATGACTAAAACAAATGATCACAGGTATTAGGATAAAATACTACTTCACTATTCAACATAAAAGAGGTGAAGTCGGGAAGTTTTATTTTCAAAATATACTACGGAGTGGACGGACCAGCACCAAAGAGACTGCTTGAATAGGAAAATCTTCCTCTCATTGATAGGAGCCACACTGCTGGGGCTAGGAAGGGGATAGTGGAGTGGTCAGAGCTATACTTCCTGTTGACATAGGACAGGATGGCCCAGGATATGCAACTGTGTTGCACCTTGGGGAGCAAATTGGTGTTCCCAGAAGCTGGGACTGGATGACAGAGGATGGATGACTCGATAATTGCCCTGTTCTGTTAATTCCCTCGGAAGCACCTGGCATTGGCCACTTTCAGAAGACAGGATACTGGGCTAAATGGACCACTGGTGTGACCCACTATGGCCATTCTTACGTTCTCATGAGCAGGGTCCCTGGCTGGCAGATATGATAGAAGGTAGCATGCAAGCTAACCAGTTAGGGATCTGCTCATGCCCTTATTTGTCAGACAATGCCCCTTTGGGGCTGTGATGTACCAACCGGCACAGTAACAAGTTCCTATTAGCTGCTAATGCTTCTGTGCTGCTCCCCAGCACACCTGCACAGCAGACAGCAGGATGTGGCCCTAAGGAAATAAGAGCCTGCTGTGCCATGCTGCTGGAATGTTCACCCCCAGATTCAAATTTCACCACAAAATGTTTTTTCACTGAACTGATATTTCCTATAAGCTGTAATGCAGCAGATACTGTCCACCTCTATTCAGCCAGATCACATGCAACAAACTTCAGCCTAGAACTAGGGAAAATACAGCAAAAGAGTTTCATGGAATATTGATTCAAAATTTAAAGTAACTCACCTTGATTGTGTTCCCATGAATATCCTAGCAAATGTGTTTACTTGATGGAAAAATTTAAGTGACTATTGGAGAATATTTATTAAAGGTAAAATTTGAAAATAAGTGAGTATTTGCACCAGAAAACTGATTCTAAAATGTACACATATCTGATCGGTACATAAATATCAAGTGACTTAGTGTCCAATTAAGTATAACCAAAACAGCTTGAATTTCAGTAACAACTATTCAGAATGAGCTAGTCACAAGTGATCTACAGACCAAGAATTATTTGAAAAAATCTGAAAAAAAATTCACACTCTTCTCTGGGAAAATTTGTAAACTGAAAGAAAAGCAAAATTTGTTGAATAAAAAAAAACTCGTTACAATTTTTTTACCTCCTCTACTATAAAAACTATGTCTTATTCTAGAGGGAGAAGAAGAAATGTATGTTAGTGTTACAGAAAATGTACTGACCAATTAAAGATAAAAAGTTCAGTACAAAATTAGAAGTAAAACCTATTTTCTCTGCCAATTTAGGGAGTCTGTTCGGTTCTCAGTGTGTGTGTAACTTCCATATGTATTAATGGCAGTTCCATGCAGGCATGATAAGGCAAATAGCCTCCTTTGTGAGAGATGACTGTATTGCTTTATATGCTGTTAGTATCAGACTTTATTTATCATATTTACTACTTTGAATCTTTTAGTAATACCCCCACTGAATCATTTAAAAGTATTATTGGAAATTCTGTATCAGCAAGCTGAGTTTATTTTTTTTATTTTTTTGCAGTTACATAAGTTCTGGTTACCTGCCTGTGGCTGCAATCGAAGAGGAGTTTAAAAGATATTTTGTTTCTGTCAGTCATTGGTCATCAGCTGAACAAGTGACAGCCTTACACAATGCATCATACTTAAGGTATGTTTCAGATTGTTTAGTTAAATAGAGGAAACTTACTAAGCAAATCAGAGTATATATGTTGATAGAAATGGTCTAAGGCTTGGTCTACACTTACCCCCCCAATTCGAACTAAGGTACGCAACTTCAGCTACGTGAATAACGTAGCTGAAGTCGACGTACCTTAGTTCGAACTTACCTCGGTCCACACGCGGCAGGCAGGCTCCCCCGTCGACGCCGCGGTACTCCTCTCGTCTAGCTGGAGTACCGCAGTCGACGGCGATCACTTCCTGGTTCGACTTATCGCGTCCAGACAAGACGCGATAAGTCGAACCCAGAACTTCGATTCCCAGCCGCCGAACTAGCGGCTGGGTGTAGACATACCCTAAGTAACAGAATAAGAATTGTTAATAGATTAAGTTTGTTGGCTTATTTTCTCAATAAGTTACACCTTTTCTCAGGCATGCAGGCCTTCATAAGTGTTTCATACTGTCAGATAGCAGAGACCCAGGTTCAGTGGCAGCTTCATTACTTGTTCCCCAAAGAATGAGAGTTCATGTGTATTAGGGGCTTGAGCCAAAGCCCATTAAAATCAAACTAAAGACTCCAATTGACTTCCATGGACTTTGGATCAGGCCCTTCGTTCATCTGTAGATATATTCTGAGATCTATATACTCATACAAATGCACATACCTACACACACAGGGTATTTCTGCATGTATATATATATATATATATGTGCTCACATACAACATTCAGTGTTTTTTCTTTTAATTAGACCCTAAATATGAAACCAGATATATATCCCAGAAATTTGAGAAACCAAAGAGCATGCTTAGGAACTAATATTACTGTCTTTTCATCTTAGAGAAGAGTGTACTTCAGGCAATGTAATCATCCTAAAATGTTTGGGTAAGTGTTTGTGAAAGTTAAAAGTAACAGATCAAAAACTATCTTCAATTAGATTCATTTCAGTTGGCTAATGTGTGGGGAATGAATCTAAGAAAATCCAGGAGTATATTGCCACGTTGTAAACAGTGAGTAGTGTTTTTGTGATGTCCAAGAAGAACTGCCTTCTGTAAATAAAGTTTCAAGGAAGGAATTATAGAAGGTCAGAGATGAAGATGTGGGGTGAGGAGGCAAGTGATGGGGTACAGGAGCATATATGGGGAGGATTTACGTACAAGCAAGGAAGCAAATATTTAAGGATACTGAATGTGTTCAGTCAGTGGATGGATATTATAACTCCAGCTAATTGTCACTGGGGAGGAGAAAAGGGAAATGTTTGTCTTACCTGTGAATTTTCATTCTAGGACCTTTCATATCAGAGAGTCTTTAGAGTGGGGCCTTCTCCATTTCCATGGGAAATAGAAGCAGACCAGACTTCGCTCTAAGCATGGGTGTGCAACCGCCCCTCAGGAAGTGTTCACTCTAACAGCTTCCAAAGCTGAAAAATACTATACAAGTTTAAAAGTGCTATTCAATTCAAACCATCTGCAGCAGTCTTAAAATGAAATTTAGGGATTTCCTAGAGGAGCACCCTCCTTCCCTTTCCAAACTACTTATAAAGTGAGTAATAGCCAGAAAAAAACTTGGACATAATGCAATCCTCTGAAGGAGGGTCAGGCTGTCTGACATGGAGCACCCTCAAATGAAAATTCACAGGTAAGACAGAATTTTCCCTTTTCCAGACCCCTCCATGTCAGACTTCACAGTGGGATGCAGAAAGCAATAAATCATCTCTTGGAAGGGAGGCAGGATTCAACTTACCCAGGAGGAACTGAAAAGAAATTTAAAGGTTATTGGGGCACCCCTTTCCATAACATTCTATCAAACACTGCATCATCTGGGAGAAGGAATTTGCCCTGATAGTGTTGTAGAAAATGTGGATGGAAGATTCTGCAGTACTCTTACAGACCTCTGCATAAGATGAATGTGATCTCTCCACTCCACAAAATCACTATTCTTTTCAGAGTGCATAGTAATGAGAAGAGTTGTACCTGAGGCTTTGAATGCCTGTGCTATATATCCTTATTCCCTACTTGGCTCTGCTCATATCTAACTTCTCTACCTCCTTAAGATGTTTGGATTCAACCAGAAGGGCAACAATACCGCTTCCTATTATATGAAGAAGATTGCATTGACCTTGGGGTGATAATCTTGTGGATCGAGGCCTCCTTAATTACCATATTTGACAGAGTGTTTCATTGTGCACGCCAAGCTCCAAAATCCCCTTTGTCAAAGAGGTGGCAAATAGCCAAAAGATATTTTCAGTGAGAAGAGGAAGAGACCTACCGACTGTGAAGCTGAAATATGGTTTTAATTAGGACATGTAGTACACAGATTAAGATCATGACATGAATCTGCCGATTGCTAGAGAACTGATAAGAGTAGTTAGTCTTCAAGAATCAGTTTATGTGATGGTAATAAGAGATTCTCATGGGTTTCTTACAGTGCAATATGCCCACAGTCACTAACTTGTCTTTCCAAAAACAATTGTTCTTGAGCCTCATGGTCAGGCCATCTTGTAAAAATACTAGAATGTCCTTTGCTTCAGCTTACTTTGCTCTGATATGTGTCCCTTGTAACACCAACATCTAAATCCCAAGTGATACATAGACATCAGACAGAATTTCTGCCAAGACGGTAGAAGGGTGTTGGTTACCTTCTTAGAATGACTGTAGCTCCTTCCTCTCAGCTGATGAATTAGGCAGGACTGGATTTTAGTTTAGGTTAGGTCCTGGTTGCACTGTGTTTTGTTTGTGCATGTGTTGGCAGTTTGAGAAGACGTTCCAGTTACATTTAAATCAGGTCTGAGAACCAGGACCTGAGAGTTAATGAGGAGGTGATTATTTTCACAGTGGCTTATACCTTCACAATCTCCTTTACCATCTTTACTCTCGGTGGCAGGGGAAGGGAGTGGGAAGACATAAAGGAGGCCTTTTAGCCTACTTCTGAGATAAGGGGACCATAGCCGCTGTTTTTGAATGTCTCTTCCTCATGTAGTACTTCTTTTGGTTTTCTAGCGGGTCTTGGATGCAAATAGGTTCATCATTAGGTTTCACACCTGGCCTGTGATATGCCAAAAGGCCAGATGGTCTAGATTGCATTCCATTGGTTTCAAGTATCAGAGGGGTAGCCGTGTTAGTCTGGATCTGTAAAAAGCGACAAAGAGTCCTGTGGCACCTTATAGACTAACAGACATATTGGAGCATAAGCTTTCGTGGGTGAATACCCACTTCGTCAGATGAATGTAGTGGAAATTTCCAGAGGCAGGTATAAATATGCAGGCAAGAATCAGTTTAGAGATAACAAGGTTAGTTCAATCAGGGAGGATAAGGCCCTCTTCTAGCAGTTGAGGTGTGAACACCAAGGGAGGAGAAACTGCTTTTGTAGTTGGCTAGCCATTCACAGTCTTTGTTTAATCCTGAGCGGATGGTGTCAAATTTGCAAATGAACTGAAGCTCAGCAGTTTCTCTTTGAAGTCTGGTCCTGAAGTTTTTTTGCTGCAGGATGGCTACTTTTAAATCTGCTATTGTGTGTCCAGGGAGATTGAAGTGTTCTCCTACAGGTTTTTGTATATTGCCATTCCTAATATCTGACTTGTGTCCATTTATCCTTTTACGTAGGGACTGTCCAGTTTGGCCGATGTACATAGCAGAGGGGCATGCTGGCACATGATGGCATATATTACATTGGTGGATGTGCAGGTGAATGAACCGGTGATGTTGTGGCTGATCTGGTTAGGTCCTGTGATGGTGTTGCTGGTGTAGATATGTGGGCAGAGTTGGCATCGAGGTTTGTTGCATGGATTTTGTTCCTGAGTCAGAGTTACTATGGTGCGGTGTGTGGTTGCTGGTGAGAATATGTTTAAGGTTGGCGGGTTGTCTGTGGGCGAGGACTGGCCTGTCTCCCAAGGCCTGTGAAAGCGAGGGATCGTTGTCCAGGATGGGTTGGAGATCACTGATGATGCGTTGGAGAAGAGTTATATGGACTCTGGCCATTGGGCCGCACTGCTCCAATGCTGGGAGCAATTTATATGGACTCTGGCCATCAGGGCACACTACCCCGCCCAAGGGGTGATTGCGTGGAGAGAGAACATTAGGACGCATTGGGCTGCCCACAGAGAGGCGAGCAGGCAAACTTGGGAGTGGCGAGGTTCTGACACCCCATCCCCGCCCCCGCCACAAAGGGGCAGTGCGGTGCCAAGTCCGCCGCAGGAACCAAGACAGATGAATATCAACATCAAGAACCAAGGCCTAAATCAGATTTCAGCATTTAAGTATCTTGGGGGCTGTTTAACAGCAAATGGAGAGATTGACAGAGAACTGTAAGCAAGGCTGCTGCATGTGTGGGAAGTCTAATGCAGGATAAGTGAAGTGATTTGTAATAAATGGATGCTCAGACTACTTAAGGGACAACTATACAAAACCTGGGGAAGAGCAGTTCGTCTGTACCGATCAGAGACATGGGTGACCAAAGAGCGGCACTTGAGAAGACTTGACACCATTGAAATGAGATATTTGAGGGCAGTGAGAGGGGGACATTGCTGGACCATGAACAAAATGATGTAATTAGTACTGAGACCAAGGTTTGCAATATCAGAGAGAAGTTGCAAGAGAGGAATCTGTGATGGTATGGGCATGTACAAAGAATGGATGAAGGTCCACTTCCTAGACACCACAGTACAAATAAGTGACGGTCACGTTAACACCACCCTATACTGAAAACCCACCGACCGCTATGCCTGAAATCCCATAGATGCTGAAATTTTGTGAGTGCTGTAACTGGCTCTTCCACTTGTTTGCTCAAAGTCAAGTTTCTGAAGGCTTTTAGCAATGATGAGAAGGTTATTGGACAAAGATAGGCATGTATCTCTTTCACTTGAAGGAAGGGATGACATGGCATTTGTGAATACCATGTAGACATTATGAATCCAAAAAGGGAGTACTCTGTATTGAAAATATTATTTGTTGTAGCAGAAGCTAAAGCAGGGGTTCTCAAACTGGAGGTCGGGACCCCTCAGGGGGTCATGAGGTTATTACATGGGGAGTCACGAGCTGTCAGCCTCCACCCCAAACGCCGCTTTGCCTTCAGCATTTATAATGGTGTTAAATATATTTTAAAAAGTGTTTTTCATTTATAATGGGGGTCGCACTCAAAGGCTTGGTATGTGAAAGGGGTCACCAGTACAAAAGTTTGAGAACTACTGAGCTAAAGTATCTCTGGGTGATACTCTCTGATCGTATCTTCGGTAGTTCTCTAGGATGTTTATTTTCATATTCTGAAGTTTTGGGAAGATAATGCTGTAATGATGGACTTCAGTATTTCCAGCTGGAATGTTTATCACTTTGTGGGTATGTCACGGTTTCTCTTTGTAGCATAAAGAATCTTGTGACCTTACCAAAATATCTGTCTCTCCACAGAACTGGTTCTATTATTGCTAAATGTATAGCAAATTGCTAGACTATACTTGTGGTTCATTATTAAGAATGTTTAAGAGACCAGCTAATCAAGCTTAGCCAAAATTATTGTCTAAAGACAAAGCAGTACAATACAGAAAGGAAAGAGTTAATATGTTATGTTAACAACCACTTGTGGGAAGGGGGATGTCCTGTGGCCTTCTCAATCACCTGGGCATAGACCTGTCTATGAGCAGGCGTTTCTTTCTTCCTGATTGTGATGGGGGAGCCTTGCCTTCCCTTGAAATTCAGGAGGCTCCAATGAAACTTTCCTGCTTCATCTGCAAGCTGTGGGAATAGGGGTCCAGTACCTGAGGGAGAGGCAGTGGGGACTTTGAACTTTACCCACAATGCTCTACAACGCAGACTTTGGTCTGGTTTCAGTGAAGGGAGCTTTGATGTGGCCTGCTCTACTATCTTGGTGGGGACCTCACCCTTAGGAGAGCTTGAAACTGGTTTCACGGTGGCCTGTTCTACTGCCTTAGCCTGGATCTCACCCACAGCCCAGCTGGGAGCTGACCTCCTGTGGTCTGCTGGATGTCTGCCATTCTGAGGGGAGAGAAAACCAAAAGAACGGGGGGGGGGGTAGTTTGTTTGTTTTGGGGTTTTTTGAGTTTAGCAGTTTTAAGGAGAACAACCTTGAAGCCAATGATGGAGAAAAAAACTACTGGGAGACATTTAGTTAAAATCTTTTAAAAATCCTGTGAAAGCTCTGCTCTAAAGGGAGCCCTGGAGTCTGCTGTGTGTACTGCTTGGAGGCACAGAATTCTGGGGAGTTCTTCCTGAGGTGTGGTCCTAATCCCAGGCTCAGAGCCAAGACATGGTCCGCCTCCAGTTGGAGGATGGGGAACATCAACTGCGAAGACTGTCTGACATGGAAGGGACTGAGAATAGCTGGAATTCAGAAAGTAAGGAATAAAGTTGCATTTGACACAGATAGGATTGTGCTTACCATGTTTATAATACTCTCCCAACCATTCTTTCTTCCCATCCATGCAGAGTGTGGTACTAGGTCCAGGTACTCCTCCCGTATAGTCGGTGGAAATGCATCATCGCCCTGGCAATGGCCATGGCAGGTCAGCCTTCAATTTCAAGGATTCCATCTGTGTGGAGGATCCATCATCACCCCATGGTGGATTGTCACAGCAGCCCACTGTGTTTAGGAGTAAGTATCTTATCTACTTACCTTGTTTAACTTTCATATACCAGGCTGTGACAACTTGAGGGATAGTTGCTTTCACGCAGGGGAAGGATAATGGAAACAGAAGGACAAATGACATTGAAGAACAGTTCTGCACAGGAGTGAAGTGTTATCCTTATTTCACTTGCTCCAGTGAAAGTATCTCACATGTTACTGTATAAAGAAGGCACCTGTTGAAAAAATGCAAGCACTAATAATGGTCCAACAGTTGTGATATCAAAATCTGAGGTCACATCTGGGAGATTGGGCCTGATTTTCAGAGGTTCTGAACGCTCAAACTCCTTTGGATATAAATGAGAACTGTGGGTGCATAGTACCTCTGAACAAATCAGGCCGTAGGCCAAAATGGCTAACCTTGGACACCTGAAATTAAGTATCTAATCAATCCTAAAATAAATGGCCTGATTTTCTGAGATTCTGAACATGCATGAAGTCATGTTCTTCTGAACAGTGAGGTCATCTTTAGTATGTTTGAAAAACCAAGCCTAAGTATTCATTTAGGTGCCTAACTTTAGGCACTCAAGTTTGAAAAATTTTTGAGAAACCGTATGGCACATGAATTAATAATTTAGGAAGAATTTGTACCTGACCATTCTTATATTCACAATCTCCAAATTATTTTATGAGACCATTTTAGCTTGTACAAAATCAGTTAGTTGTAGGACTGCTTACAGTCTAGTGTGCAAACTGTAAATGGGTAAAGACTTGCTTAGATTTTTCTTCTTAGAGTAACATTAAACCTGTTCCCCTTCTTTATGTGTAATGAGAATAGTCTCCCAGTGAGAGATCTTGTTTGCATGCCAGCATCGGAAGGCTCCCATCCTTACTCCTAGGAACTCACAGGTTAAGGATTTGTGATTTGTTCAATATTTCACAGAGAATCCATAGTAGAGCCAGGAACTGAACACATGTCTCCTGCGCCCCCATCCAGCAATTTAGCTAACCCATAATTAGCATCACAGGCTAAATCCTGGAAGATTAGATTGGAATTACCGCATGCCTTGAAGGCCAGCAGACATGAATGGTGGTGAACCAGTGACAGAACTGAGTTCCAGAATGAAGGTCCGTCCACTGAAAATGCCCTGCTACTACCCTCTTAAATAAATCTAGTGACTTACTTTGAGCACCCCAGCTGGTCTCAACCACTCTGGTGTCACACAGGGAAAGAGGTGGTTTTTCAAGTAGGCAGGATGCAAAACCGCATAAGTCTATAGAGAGAATCAAGATCTTAAACTGCATCAAACTGATAGGGAGCCAGTGCAGCCTTTCGAGCACTTGTATATATATATATATATACACATATGTGTATGTGTACTCAGCTAGTCACTGTATGCAGAGGCGCCATCTTTCTAAGTTGCCAGGGGGTGCTCGACCCCCCGCCCCAGGCCCTGCCCCTACTCTACCCCTTCCCCCAAACCGCCGCCCCTTCCTACCCCTGCCCCGCCTGCCTCTTCCCACCCCCGCTCCGCCCCACCCCATTCTGCCCCCTCCCCTGAGTGTGCCCTGCCCTCGCTCCTTCCCCTCCCTTCAGGGCCTCCTGCACGCTGCTGAACAGCTGAACGTGGCTGGCGGGAAGTGCTGGGAGGGGGGAAGAGCTAATTGGAGGGTGCAAGTGGGTGCTGAGCACCCACTATATTTTTTCCGTGGGTGCTCCAGAGCTGGAGCATGGAGTCAGCGCCTACGACTGTACATATGTTTATTTATGAAGTGAAGTTTAAAACATGGCTGATATTAACAGACAGCTAGAAAAGTAGCATAGATTATAAATATTCCAAGTCCTATAGCTATTCAATTTTGTATGCAGGCACAGTAGACAATTTTAAAACTTGACATTTATTAAAGTTTTCTCCCTCCTGCCTCTTTGTTTCAGTTTGTACTTGCCTAGCTCATGGAGCGTGCAGGTGGGCTTTGTGACTCAACAAGACACTTCAGTTAATCCATATTCAGTGGAAAAAATTATATACCATAGAAATTATAAACCCAAGACAATGGGGAATGACATTGCACTGATGAAGCTGGCAGCACCACTTGCTCTCAACGGTAATTTTTTTCCCCTTTGTTTTTTCTCTCTCTTTTTTTTTTTTTTTATTAAATTAAAAGCTAGGAGTAATTTCTAGTGATACAGACCAGAAAAGCCTCTGAAGCACAGATGGGCTTGAATCAGAACACTAGGGAGAAATCCTGGCTCCTCCAAAGTCAGTGCAAAACTCCTGTTGTCTTCAATGGGGAATCCCCAATGAGTTTTGAGGAAGTTCAGATCCAATCCACATCCAAACACTGCAGCTCAGGCGTATGTCTATAATGGGCCTTATTTAGGAACCCCGAGTCAAACTTCTGGAGAAGTTTTGATTTGGATCCAAACTGGATCTGAACTTTGAAGGGCAAACTCCTTTCTACTTCAAAGCAGTTGCAAGGCAGAACTGTCTGCTCACACTTTATCATCTCATAAGCCATGACTCAATGCCCATTAAAATTAATGGAGAAAGTCCCACTGATTTCAATGGGTGTTGGATTAGGCTCACAGTATAGATGGACTAGTCCCAAAATACCTAATACTAGGAGATATCCTCTACTTAATACAGGGTTCTCAAACTGGGGGTCGTGAAGTTATTATATGGGGGGTCACGAGCTGTCAGCCTGCACCCCAAACTCCACTTTGCCTCCAGCATTTATAATGGTGTTAAATATATAAAAAAGTGTTTTTAATTTATAAGGGGAGGGGGTGGCACTCAAAGGCTTGCTATGTAAAAGGGGTCACCAGTACAAAAGTTTGAGAACCACTGACTTAATAGATCTAATTCACATAGAAATTAATATCATTAAAAGACACAAACTAGTCTTTAAAAACATAGCCAGTCCATTTATATACTTCTTACAGTGGTCACCATTTTAACACATGAATATCAAAGCTATGTGGGCTGTTGGAAATCACACAGAGGGAGGAAGCTACTTATCTGAACCATTTATTCTTATTCTTCCAAACTAGTTTTCCATCCCTGGTAGAAATGAGCTCGCCTCTCACCCTTCCAGCTCACAGTTGAGACTAAAGTATGAAGTTTATGCTGCCTGTGCCCCTGGTGTACTAATGTCTGTGAATATATGGAGGTGTGCAGTGCCCAAGACTTTGAATCTGGCACTTTTCAAGAGTATTAATATTTCAAAGAAAAGTCAAGACAATTAAAATAAAGTGATGCATTTAAATTAAAAACAAAACAAACATCACTCTTACTTTCAGATCAGGATGCCAACTTCAACTGACATGGCTGGTGACCCAAAATACAGAACCATTGGTAAAAAGAGCATTGTGCTGTTTTCAAATAACTTACAAATATCTCCCCAAAGAGGACACCTTTCTTCTAGTAGTTCTACAAATGTTCTCACTTCTCATTGCCATGATTTCTAGTTCCCCAGTTGGCTCGTCTTTAGAAACCATATCTACTCTGTGGTTAAATAAAAATTAAGCTTCAGTTTTTTTTCAAAATCTCAACTACCATATTTTTTTTAAAAAAATTAGGATACTATCAAGTTTATAAGCATTCTGCAGTACATGACTATCTCTGAAATTTATTCACAATATGATCAGAACAGCTGGAATGTATCTAAAGGGAACTTGGAAGGCTACATACTTGTGGCCAGATGCTTTGCACAGAGATAATTTCATGCTGGAGAACTGAACTGTTTGTGAGCCCCTGAGTGCTACTGGTATTTGTGCAATGGAACTTCCCTTTCTTACTGCCAGTTCATTTAAACATGTTGTGATCTGCAGCTGCAGACATACAGTGATACCACAGTCACTGGTAAAGTGCATCAAATAAATTGCACAACATTCAGTGCCCCAAATCCTAACCCTATATATTCAGCTGACTGAAGAAAGATAAAAGCCCTTGCAGAGCCCTGGCAGTCTAGGCAGTAGAGGGCAGTGGTGTGCTCCCATAACTTCTACATAAGTTACTAAATATGTACTTTAGCAAATGAAATGGTATAATACTGTTTTTAGATGCTGTTTTGGATTTTGCACGTGGGAGGAGACTATTCTATTTTTTAGATGGATTGATTTTCATTACATGTTTACTTTGAGACAAATCTTGAAGCCTTTACTCATGCATAAAACTCTCATTAAAGTAAAGGCTGAATAATAATTAAAAAAAAACCTTTCCAGATCTGGCATTATAGCAACTTTAGAGCTGTTCCTATCAAATGCCCATTTAGTGCAGCTACAGCTTTTCTGAAGTTACACTTGTTTTAAACATTTCAAGACATATCCCCCGCTGAGGATCTGACCCAATTACTTTATATGTAATAATAATAGTACTTAGCTCTTATATAACGCTTTTCATCAGTAGATCTCAAAGCATTTTACCAAGGAGGTCAGTATCAGATATACGGAATAATACACATCTGAACACAAGTACCACTCTGCCCCCATGTAGGTCTTCCTCTGCGTGTTTTAAGAGCAATTGTTTCTTTTTAAATAGGCCTGATAGAACCGATTTGTCTGCCTAATTTTGGTGAACATTTTCCAGAAGGGAAAATGTGCTGGATATCAGGATGGGGAGCTACAGAAGAAGGAGGTGGGTATTTTAATGTCCATTATAAATTATATGCTCTAAAAAAAGTCATCTGGAGTAAGTACAGTGTTTGGCAGTTGCAGTGTACAGCATTAAATCTTCAGAAAAATCTGGAAATCAAAGCTATTCCTAAATATAGCAATAATCTAGGGTAAAATTCACCCATATGCAGAGGGTCCAAAAAAGGCATATGCACACTTAAAGCCTCAAAGTAGGGTTATGCACAGGGCTGAATTTTATCTCTAGCAAATACTACCCAGAGTATTATTAATTTACCTGATTTGATTGGTTTCATTGTTTCTAACCTCAAGTAGAGGAAGTACAGCATGATCCAAGAACCAAATGTACATTGTCTACATTGATGTACTTTAGAGCTGGCTGGATAACAAAGAAAATGTGAATTTACAATGAATCATGGGCGTCATCATATTCATCAACCACTGGATGAATCACTCCATGAAAGTGAATGTTTTTGAATACTCACACATTATTTAAAATGTTTCAATCATTCAGTCAGAGAGCAGAAACACTATGGGACCTAGGTAAAGCCAAGGTGAGAGGTGCCCTAGGAAAATCAGAGGAAGGGAGAGAGGCAACCAACCACACAACGTGAACAGCAAACAGTCAAAGCAAAAGGCTTGTGAACAACACCTATTGTGGAAACGATTTATCCAAACAATTTGGTCAATAGTTACCAATTATGTATACACTCAAAGAAAATTAGACTTATTTGCAAATAATTTGCTAACTAAACAGGGGGCTGAATTAACAAGTATTGTGTGTAATGAATAGTTTGACTAGCTCTGAAGTTCTTTATATCATCATCAGTTGTCAAGTTTGTAGAGCCACATAATGCACAACTTTCATGGCTATATGCTGTAGCTCGTTATTGGGTAACGTAGGCAAGTGACAGGACGTCTAGATTTCCTGTTTGTGTATTATCATGTTAAGGTTAAACCATATTCTTTTATCCTTGTCTTGCTAATTCTTCATATCCTTAAACTTTTGTTCTTTACTATAAGACATTGGTTTCAAGAAAATAATAGCACTGAAAAACTGTAGGACTTTAAAAAAAGAGAATTATCTATGTTTTTAAACAGGTGATACTTCAGAGACCATGAATTTTGCTGGTGTTCCTTTGATTTCTAATAAGGTTTGCAATCACAGGGACGTCTATGGGGGAATCATAACTTCTTCAATGCTTTGTGCAGGTTTTTTAAAGGGAGGTGTGGACACCTGCCAGGTATGGAAGTTTCTTAACTACAATTGTATTGGTTAACATTGGTTGTAAAAATAAGAGTAATACATTATCAGGAGACAACTCCCTTACTTTTTCTCAGGAAATATTTGCAGATATTTACTATGTGTGTATAAGAGATACTGTGACTGTTTGCATTCATAAAGTATGGCTCCCTTCCTTCTTTTAATCTGTGTACTTTACCGGCTACAGGGCAAGGTAAATTTACAGTTCCAAAGAAAAATGTACTTAAGATATTTTCAATCTTCTCTTATGTACTTAAGCATGGTGCCATCCACTCTGTGCCCTGCTCACAACCATTGGCAAGGTGAAGAGTTCTCACTTAAAACAGTTCATAAGAGCTGCAAGGTGCAGAAACTCCTTGGTTAACATACAGCAACAAGAGCATTTGAGAAATGGAAATGTGTAAATCTGGAAGAAAACTAGATTTGGAAAAAACTAAAACTAGAGAACTCAGAGGATTGGTAATGAACTATGGAGTCTTTCACAATATCTATAAATCACTGGCTCAAATCCAGCCCAGGTTAGTGATCAAAAGTCATTAAGTATTTGTATTATGGTAGCACCCACAAAAACAATAAATTACAAAGTGTCTTTACCAAAGAGGGCCACTATGTGGCCAGTGATCATAGGGATACCGAAAGCTTTGTTGGCGCAGTAAGATCACCAGTGATGGACATAAACTGAACATCCAGCCAGGCTATCTTAAGGACCTAGCTAGAGTTTGATCCGGATGGCCCTTGATCTGCAAGGAGGGTACATCCCTTTGGGATTTGCCCTAGTGATGATGATGAGCACCCACAATGTACTACTGTGTGCTGTCTAAATATAGAGTAATACTAGTAATACTGCCCTGCCCTAAGAAGCTCACAAATGAAAGGCAAGGGAGAGGGATAAAATGTACCAGTTTACTAGCCCTGCTGTTTGCACTGAATATTCATGTTTGGAAGTAGCATCCCCTGACGTAAAGAGCTCCCTCTGGAACTGTTGACAGTGTTGAGTTAAATAGAAAAAGAGATGGGCTTAATAGATATGGGATAGTTAGAATGCCCTCAAGTGCTGTCATCATTGTCGAACCATGGACATACTAGTAGCACTGTAGATCAGGAATTTGACTATTCACATCTATTATTCTGTGTTCATACAGTTAATGGCAGAATGGGGCTTCAATCTTGGTTAGTTCCTAGACATGACCATAATAAACAGGAAATTCTACCCGGAAAGCAGTACTTCAGAATCACTGGGTCAGGCAGCCCTGGTTGGCAGGTGCAGCAATGCAACTTCATGGATGGCATTTCCAGAAGTGAATCATTCACGATAGGTCCTCTTGGGCCTCAGCATACCGACATGTAAATTGATATTTGTGGATTTCCCATGAACAGTTAGGAAAAGCAGATACCCAATCCCTATGCAACTCTAAATAGACACTTTATCGATCTATCCCAAAGAATCCTCAAGTAATCTTTGTTCCAACCCGATAAAGACCTTCAGGGCTTCTACTTCTCAAACCATTAAACAGTGAGAAAATCATGGGGCGACAGTGCCCCACAATCGTAGGAGCACTGAACACTGCTGACATCTGCTCTGGGAGTCTTTGATTTGACTGTCGAATGTAGTGTGAATGCTTAGTAGAGCTGAGCAAAAATCAGAATTGCCATCCCATGAGAAATTCTGATCTTTCAATATTTGTTTTTGTCTTGAATTGGGACAATAAGTTGAAACATCAAAATTTTTCAAAGAACAAAGAAGTTCTGAAAATTTTTGATTTGGCACTTTCAACATTTTACATCAAAACAAAACATTTCAGTGTTCCCAAATAGAAATAGTTTGGTTTGTTGAACTGACCCAAAATACTTTGTTTCAAGTCAGTTCAACATTAAACTACATTTCCCTATTATGGTGCATTTTCTTATGGGAATTGTAGTTCAAGTTGCCAGATTCTTCTCTATGGGCCAAGCTCCCTGGCCTGACTACATTTCTGTTATGGCTCCTGTAGTCATGCGACTCCCATTATGCACCATGCCGCTCAGTGAGAACATCGTTGCATCATAGGAGATATAATCCAGTCAGGACACTCAGCCCATAAGAGAGACTGGGGGCCTGAATGACAATTCCCATGAGGCAACGCATCACAATAGGGAAATGCAGTTTAATGTTGAACTGACTCTAAATGAAGATTGTTCAACATTGGGTTTGTTCAACAACTCAAAATATTTTGATTCAAGTTGAACCAACTGAAAACAAAATATGCCATTTTGATTTTCCTAATGAAAACTTTCAACAAACTAAAAAATTTCCATAGGAAAATTTTGATTTCATGGAAACTGCATTTTTTGTGAGAAAATCATTCCCATGGAAGATTCCCTACCAGCTCTAACACCTACTACATCTTTGCACATATGAATGAGAAATGACAGATAACACTTTTTCACAGTAAAGAGAGAGGTAATTTCATGTGTACTTGTCTACCCTATAGAAAAGCCACTTGTCTGTGAAAATCAAAGTCCCAGTAGTGTATGTTTTTCGTAAGATTCAGAAGGGAGAGGAATTAAGAAACTCTTTTAACCAGTCTTACTTGCTATACTCCAAAATAAATAGCTCCTCTAATTGTTTCTTTTTTGGAGATGCTGACCATTTGTTTTATTTCTTTGGTCCTTCAGGGAGATAGCGGGGGACCCTTAGCTTGTAAAGATATGAACACCTGGAAGCTGGTAGGAACTACCAGCTTTGGGATGGGCTGTGCAGAAGTAAATAAACCAGGAGTCTACAGCCGTACCACCTCATTTCTTGGCTGGATACATGAACAAATGGAGGTTTGTTTTTCCCCTCCCATCTTTTGTCTGATAATCAGATTTTGCTCTTCCTTCAAGTAGGTCTATTGCTCAGAATGAGAGGACTCCAACAACGCCTGTACAGGCAGTGCAGCTATCTTACTGGGTCAGTCAACATTTTAGTTGTATCTGGGAGACACAAAGAGAACGGCAGGGATGACCACTTAGGGATGACTACCAGGCAATTGCTAGTGGTAGCTGATGATGTGAAGATGTTTTATTTCTCAAAAAGAAAAATAAGCTTTAGCAATAAAGTATATATTTCACTTTTATAATTTCTTACAAAGTGGATTACCAGTTTCTGGACTTTGTTTAAATCTGATATAATTGTGCCTCGGTAATAGCTTGATATATTATTGGTGGGGGTGGTAGCACTGCCTACGATTAAGGTTGCCCAACACTCTCCATTATAAGACCCTGTTTTTCAGTAATTTATAACTTTGCCAATCTCTAATTGCTTGAGTTGAAATTATCCATGCTGGGTGTCTGCCTCAGGCTGAATTTTTTGGAACATTTGAGCCAAAACAGTTCAACCATTTCGGAGAACAAGGCTAGGGGGAAAAAATCATTGTTTTGCTCAAGTTAAAAAATTCTGGTGACCTTTTCTTTGAACTGCTTGATCACGCCCATGCTTTAGAGAAGGAACTTGAAATTTGCAGAGGAGTGGCCTCTGTGTCAGGGATGTGTCTTTTACTATCCCTGTAAAATTCTGCCCAAATTTGGCCAAATCATAGTTTAGCTTTAGAAAAATCATAGTTCACACATGCTGAATAGAGACCTCAGATTTTAGCAGCTAAATTCCCTGAAGATTCCATCTGCACTGACCATGCTATAGCACAGGAGTTTCCCCACAATTGCAGCTTTGGATGGCTGTGGGCTGTACTGGGTACCACACACCTGAACACTTGAGAGTGGATAGCTTGTCTCTCCTGTGCTCCCAATGTCCCCCTTTGCTGTTTTTCACAGCTTCATCCAATCCATTCTCCTAAGGGTTCCCATTTGAATGGGGCATCATCAAGGTTTAACAACCTACATTGTCCCTGGTCTGGGAGAGAAGTGCTACAGCCCTGATGGCAGATGGTGGATTCTGCATACACAGAGGGATTCAATGATCCAGCAATTTCATAAAATCAACCAGAATTATTAAGTTGCACATAGATTCCCCAAGTTGTCACAAAGACGATACCTTTAAAGGGCTAAACATGGCAAGGCCAGAAGCCATGCACTGTCTAGGGATGTGGCATTTGCATGTACATTCCATTTTCTAATGCAAAACTTCATTTAGACTCAGTCAGACTCGGTCTCAGATTTCTAGAGGCATACACATGCTTTGCTAAACCTCTGTCGGCTGTAGTCATAATGAAATAACCCTATACTACCTGAGGAGAGTCAGTTGTGTTGTTTAATAAGGTATTTTCTCAACATTAAGACTAGGTTTTCCACCCCGCACCCTCACCCCTATTAATGACATATCCCAATGGGGAGGAAATGAAACCACATCAGGCCTTGTCAGAATGTAGCTGATCTATTATTAACCTGAATGAGTTACACCCTGAGGAATATTACACATTGCCAATTAAACTTGAATTAGTGAGAAGTGTCCCCACCCTAGCAATAAAACCAAAACCCTGCCTAGCACCTAATACCAACCACCTGCACCCATACACAGTACTTCCATCAGC
The DNA here is from genome assembly GCF_002925995.2 of Terrapene triunguis. Classification (NCBI taxonomy): domain Eukaryota; kingdom Metazoa; phylum Chordata; order Testudines; family Emydidae; genus Terrapene; species Terrapene triunguis. The sequence continues at coordinate 1,198,826 of NW_020664382.1, forward strand.
CCTACTAATGTGCCCTTCAGCCTCCTCATACAGCACCAGAGCTCCCACATTTAGCCCCAGTTGTTCTGTCCCCCACCTTCAGTCCCCAGCAAGGTTGAGAACCACTGAATTAAAGCATTCAAAAGTATCAATGACATTTGGTGAGCAGAATGTTGTTTGTTCAGATTCTCAGTAAATAGAATGGGAGTTAGTCTGTACCTTCTTTCAGTGCAGGGCATATTTTTCTGAAGAGTTCTTACTACGATCTAGAATTAGAGGTAATTTCAGCAGTCATTTACTGTGCCATGTGGATTAAAGAAATCATGTGACTTTAGAATCATTTCATGAAGCAGTAAGATGAATATTTTAAAAGATGCAAAAATGGTTTTTATTTTCAGAGAGAAGAACTGCGAACCTGAAGATAGCACTGAATCACTGAACTTTTGAAACTTGATTTCAAATTCCTGCTCCACAGAATCATGTACCCATCCCACGGACTCTTATATAGTATTTTATATTAACAGCAATTACTTTCTATCATCTCTTCATTGGTACTCAGAACTTACTGTATTTAATGAAAAAGAACAATGGTCTCTTCTGGTTGCATTCAGCCCCTTTCAGATGTAAAAGGCAAGTAGGATTTGGGATGATGTGCATGTATGCTTTTTGGCACCTACATGTCTCATGTAAAGAAAAAGCAGCAAGAAGACCGATAATACAGAGTGCTACCGGGATTAAAAATTGACTTGGGTGATATTAGCAGAAAAATTGCAGAGGAGGAAATTCAAATCAGTGACTATTTTTATACTTCCTTTCCAGGGATCAGAGTACAAGAAGTTTATTCTCCTCCTAGATCTGTGCACATTCAAGCTAAATACGCCACTACACAGCTATCATCAGATTTCTTTGTTAACTAAATTGACAGAAACAAATATCCGGTGATTTTTCAAGTATGCTCCATTCTCATTATTAAGAGAGATCTAGGCCAGATCCACTTGTATCTTGCTGAAAATATACCTTAGTTTGACTCAGATATTTCATGGTGTTGTAAATGATTGGCTCTGAAATCAGCAAAACACAGCTTTGAATTTTGCACATAAATTCTGAGACTGTCTTGAAGATAGTTTATCAGAGTCTCCTTTATTGCTTTTTGATGGGTTATTAAATTAAACACACATGTTGCTACAACTAAAACATGCCATACAGCACGATAGCACAGCATATGCTGTGACACAGTATGGTACAGAACCACAGAAATGTCTGGCCGGAAGGGACCTTGAGAGATTATCTAGTTCAGCCTCCTGCACTGAGGCAGGACTAAGTAAACCCAGACCATCTATGACCATCTATAAATATATCTAGTGTTTCAAAGTCACAATATATAGAAATTACACAAGATAGCCCACAAAAGCTCTCTCCAGAGAGAGGGGGTAGGTTTTGTATTGTTTGTGCACCTTACCCAAAATAGCATTCTGCATGAATCGGTCTCACGAAGATAACCAGCTTATGAGGGGGAAAGGCATATAAAGTGCTGCTGTGGTTTCCTGACTTACAAGCTATTAAACAGCTGCCTCTTGTGGTTATGTTACAAAATACCCAGTATTTTATATCCGCTCTTTGTAAAATTATAGCAAACTAGGTATTTCTTATTTTAGAAAGCAGTTGTGGGGGGCTGGATAGCTCAAGTAGATGATAATGATATAGAGAAGTTTTAGTCACTGATTCAAAGCTGGTCCAAGCTAATACCACCACTGGATGGCTGACTGCAGGACGGTATGTTTTTAATGAGGTCTAGTCACAGGCAAGTTGCCAGCGGATAGTTATCCACATCACAAAAACCCTTCCTGGCCATCTCAGCAGAGAGCAAAAGGATGAAATCGGAACTACCCTGTCACCTGTGGAGATTAGGTCAAAGTTGAGAGACAATGGTAAAACAATGTGAGGGAGTTTGAACTGTCACTGCCCATATTGTGCTGTGGATGCACCGAATACTTTAATTTCAAAGGTGGCTATTCTAGTAACTTTCACCAGGACTAAATGTACATAAAAGAAAACTGCAGTGCAGCAGAAATAGTATTTCTAAAGACCGCATTTAGTTACAAAGAATAATAAATTATTCAATTAAAATATATTAAGTTTCAGAAATAAAAACAACTGTAAGCTGCTATTTTGACATTTAGTGGGAAATTAGGACGGAAAGAATTCAGACTTCATTGTGAATCAGAGTTTCAAAGTTACTTTATGGTTTAATTGTTATTAATTTCTCATTTGGTTATTCTAATAGATCTAATCAGTCTGATGTATTATTAAAATGGCAAACACCAAGAGACATACCAGTACCATTCACTGAACTGAGACAGTGATATATTTCTAGAAACTGCTTTGAAATTCCTTTTAAACTATTCTTATTTACTAAGGGTATGTCTACACCCAGCCGCTAGTTCGGCGGCTGGGAATCGAAGTTCTGGGTTCGACTTATCGCGTCTTGTCTGGACGCGATAAGTCGAACCAGGAAGTGATCGCCGTCGACTGCGGTACTCCAGCTATACGAGAGGAGTACCGCGGCGTCGACGGGGGAGCCTGCCTGCCGCGTGTGGACCGAGGTAAGTTCGAACTAAGGTACTTCGAACTTCAGCTACGTTATTCACGTAGCTGAAGTTGCGTACCTTAGTTCGAACTGGGGGGTAAGTGTAGACCAGGCCTAAGTAAGATCATATAATAATCCCTGCAGTTTTCCTTTAAATTAAAAAATATATACTAATACAACGTTCAGATGACAATCCTTGAAAGAGAAAGTGAGATGTAAAGATGAAAAAAAATATATAAGGATGGGTTAAGTGGGAAGGGGGTTGACTTTAAGGGATGGGGGCTAGCCTGAGAAAAAGACTTCAAGATATGGTCTAATAATTCTAGTAACTGAAAATTCTCCACGAGGTAACTGAATTTCTAGTCTTTACATGTGCAGTTTTGCAGTTGTGGTTAAAATCTAATTTGCAGGATGATTTTAGGACCATATTGTATATGTGTAAAACATCTAAATACCGTACTGGCATGTTTTCAGTTCTTGCCTCTCGCCATGACTTCTATGACTTTTACTCCAATGGCTATTTGAAAAATATGCACAACCCTTCCCCGCCCCCCTCCTCCCCCCCCCAAAAAGGGGGCTGGGGGTGAAGAGGCTTCAGTTTAATTAGGTTTTCTCTATAATTTCCTGATAAGTGCCTCGGTGTTTGAAAATCTTTGTACTAAAGACATGTATATTTGTTACATTATTAAACAAGCTGATTAAACAACTTAAAAATTGGTAACTCACAATTGAAAGAACTGGGGTTGACACAGGATTACATTACAGTCAACGTATCCCTTAGATATATGACACACTTGGTGTGACATGCTATGTGTAAGGATACACAGACAGCAACACCTTAAAAAAAAAAAAAAGGCTACAGTCTCAGCAAACTGATTACTGGTTTTAGAGTTAAATGTGAAGCATGTTTCAAAAAAATCTTTCACCATCATCAGTGGATGGCAGGAGAGAACCACAGACTTCATTAAACCAAAAGAGGCAAGGTTAAAAATGTGCTACCATGATCTAGTAATTATAAAATGGAAAATTGTACTTGCCTTTGGCCCATCAAGAATTCATTTTTTTTGGCTTAAGATGTTCAAAAGAAAATGAGACACACGTGTTTGATTCTTTTTTAGGTTAATGAATGACAGCTGTTTTGCTGTTGTTTTTCCTTAAAAAAAAAAAAGAAAGAAAGATAAGAATGTACACGTTTGATACTCCAGCAAATAAGGGAGTTTTGAGACAAGCACCTGGTTTTACATACTATTCCTATTCTATGTTGGTAAACCCTTCATACACATGTTTTTGCAGAGGTGATCCTGAAAATGTTTCGGGGTGTGTGGGGGGGAGGGGGGGCTTGTGCTGAATTACTTCTCACTTGTCTAGTTCTGTGTTAGCCTGAGAACACAGATGCAAGAACTGCATAGTGGATTTTTTAAAAAGGGCAGAGAAGCCTCAACCAACCTTTTACAGGGCTCTAGGGAGCTGAAACTGACCTGAATAAAAAGTGAGTGCAACAGGGGAGTAGTTTGAACCCCTATACTCCATGCACCTCACTGCAAACCTATAGGATTTAACTGTTGTGTTGCTGACCAGTGCCTCAGAGCAGCATTTGGGTGTAGTCTAATCATCAAGGGACATGCTGTGTCTGATACCTCTATTAAAAGCCTACCTTCTGCAGATACATCTGTGAAAGTGAAATGAATTATATTAAAGAAATAGAATGAATTAAAGAATGCTGTATGTACCTTTAAGTAGAAATGCTGCAAGCCAGGGAGCAGGAAAGCAGACATTAACTGCTTAATGAATTGCCCCACTTAAAGACAATTGGTGAAGCATTAGCCTTAGATCGATACGAGTTAATAAGGAAGCAGGATATGCATATTGTGCCCTTGCAAATTTTACAATTTTGCTCTCTCTGTCCCTTTGTTTAGTTCGCACCCTTTTATCTGTATAAATAAGACTGCATCTTGCATGGGGGCTCACATTATCTGAATGTATTAGCAGAGCGCTGTGCTAATAAAACAGAGTGGTCTGACAAACTATGAGTCCTGAGTCTAACTTTGACAATTTGGAGGTTCCACCGAGATGGCAACCGTCTTCACTGGGGCCGTGTGATTCCTGACCATTTTTGTAGGATGACTGTGGCAGCCGGCACCTGGGCATTTGGCCCGAGCGGTCCTCCTCCTGAATGGAAGGGCGCACGACCACAGTGAGGTCTACGCCATTGAACCTGTTGGTTCCCACTCTGTTCTGGTAGGGATCCCGGGATCTGACATCAGGAATCTGGTCAGGTAATTATTTCTGTGTTTTGTCCGGACTGAGGACTGTCTTGTCTCTGTGTCTATCTGTCCTCCTGTGGAGTGTTTGAGTCTGGGTGCCATCTCCGTCCGGGGATCGGCCGACCAAGGGGTTCCTATCCCCGAGGTCTGAGTGAGTGAAATCTGCACAATCGCAGCCGCACCTCACCTTGGGTGAAACCCTTGGTGTGAAAGCAAGGGCGATTGAGGCAGTAGCCTGTGGGCTCCTTTTGTGTGTTGCACTGGGCATCGCTCTGACGAACCCGAATTTCCTTCTTGTGTGATTGGTGTGTGTAAAGTCCTCCTGTATGGGTAACCAGACATCTAAGTCGGGACAGTTCCCTAAAGGAACGCCGGCTCAGTTTTAGGAAGGGTCCGGACTCCTGTAAATTTCTGGAAAAATGGTCTAGGCTAACTCAGGGAGATCCCAAAACTCAGTGGCCACTGTTAAAATCTTGGAACAAGGACCGAGTGGACATCTTAAAAGACAAACTCGGCCGATCTAAAACTAAATTGGAAAAGGAGAGGTTAATTGTTTCATGCAGTGGTGGGAAGAGGCAAATCGTAGGTGGACAAAATCAAAACTCGCCTCTCTCAAATATTCAAATAATAAGTTAAAAGCTTTATTAAAACCCTCCTCTCCCACCACCAGACCAAGCGCTCCCCTTTACCCCGTTCTCTGGAAAAAAAACCCCAACAACCCCGGATCGATCCCAACCCCCTCCATCTCCCATCTCATTGTAAAAAGGACAAAAAAGCCCCTTGTTCTGTTCCCCTTCATTGTCTGCCTCAGAAACTGATTCTTTAGTGTTCCACTACCAATTCAGCAAGGAGGGTGGGCTCCTCAACTAGCCCCCACCCTTCCTGGTCCCTTTCCTTAAACATTTCTTTCAAAATTGTGAAATGACCACAATATCACTCACAAAAATGGTTCATTGGAAAAAGCAGGATCGGGCCCAGACAAGCGGGCAAGCAACAGATAAAGAAACTGAAAAACAGGTTGGAAGCCCTAAGGGCATAGTGTCAGGAGTAAGTGCAAGCATGAACCCCTGGAACAATACTTAAAATGGTGAAATCTGAGTTGGTAAAGGTGTCATTTTGGGAAATAAACAAGTGATTTAAGGAAAGAGAGTGATAAGTTAACTCTACAGAGGCTGAAAAGAATTAAGCAGTTAAACCTTGTAAAAATGTTAAAAAGGACCTTGTTAAAAGAATTCTTGGTTTCTTTGCAGCCATTCTGAAGGACAAATGGGCCCTTTTCCAAAAGAATGTCTGTAAATAATCCAGGTAAAGAGACTATCTAAAATCATTTGACTATGGACAATTGAGTCAAATTTGCTAAAAGAACATGGGGGGGGTGGGGGTTCTATTGGAACTTAACTGCCCCAAATGTATAAAGGTAATGTAATCTATGTACAGCTCTGTAAAAACAAAGCAGTGTAAAAGGAATGTTAAGGAAAAGAAAAAGTGTATGTATCCGTCTGTCTGTGGGAATATGTGAGGTTTGTAAAACTCCTGTTTTGTAGGTTTAAGATAAATTGGTTTGGTTTTGTTTATAATGCCACTAAAAAATCCATTTGACTCTTTAATTCAAAGTTGCAAAACTGACAGACCTTTTTGCCAGACACAGGTAATCAGTGTTGGTTGGCTTTGAGATTTGGTATTTAACCCTTAAGGGGTAACTTGATTCTTTACAAAATTTAAATGTTTTCAAATAAAGACCAAGTCATGACTGGAGCAGGGCAGTCAAAATCAGAAGAATAGGGAGAGATTCTGGATTCTTTTTGTTTGTTTGTTTGTTTTTGTAACAAAATAGCAGATGAAAGCTGTAGTAAAAGAATAAAGACAGTGCCACTCTGAAGCAACAGCAGGGGTGAGGTGCACAAAACAAAAAGAAGCAATGTTAGAAACACTGAGCCTTAAAATGGCTCTGTGTAATCAGACTGTCACTTTGATAAGGGTACATAAAACTCTGTAAGAACAAAAGAAACAGTTACACCTTATGTAAAAATTAATATGGCTAACGTTTTAAAAGTTAAAGTATAGAAGGAATGTGCAGACGTGTGCAGTGTATATTATAGAGGGGGGTAAAAGAAATGCAAACGAAACATGCTACTTAATTAAAATCCTATTAGGGCTCCAAAGGAGCCACAATAGACTGTGTTTTCTTTTTCAGATCTCTGTGTGTTTTGGAAGCAAGAGTGAAAAGTAATCAAAACTCTGGTAAAAGTTAATTGTGTTCCTTTTAAGACAGAGTCTCTGAGCTCTGCTGATGGCTTTGAATCCAAAAGCCAAGCCTGTGTTGATGCAAATTACCTAACTGGTAAAGGAAGTGAGAGAACTGCCAGCACAAAGAAGTTACAGATAAAAGAACATACCTGGTCAGCAAACAAATTGTCTAAATAAAAGGCACGGTATAACAAGATACCCTTAATTAAAATAAATTTAATGTTAATAAGTTTGTAACAATGTATAGTGTGTATGATCTTTGAAAAAAAATCCTTTATGGGAACGATGCTTTTCAGCTGTTACTTGTGAACAAACTTAAAGCTTAACACAGCAGGAAAGACATTGTAAACTTGGTCTGCTGTCAAGGAAAAACTGAGGTACACCACCTCATGGATTTAATGACTGAACAGTGGGATAATTTCCCCATAACTCTTAAAAGATAGAAGCCATTGAAACCTGGCCTGCCTATAAAACAAAAACACTGGAAAATATGAAGGTAATTCCTCTTGTTTTGCCTGCAATCAGCAAGGGTATTTGTGAAAGAAAGGAATATTTTAAGCAATAATGAATGCCACCCCAAAAGGGGTAGAAAAATGTTATTTTTTGTCTTTCAGAAAAAGCTGATACCAGCTACAGGACAACCTAATACAGAAACAAATAAAAGTGGGTATGATTATCCATGCCTGTTGCTCCAAAGCCCTGTAGTAAAGACATCTCACTAGGATCCTGTATGTGGGATAAAATGAATAATGAGACCAAAGTACTGTATAATGGGCTATGTGTATGTGTTAATTCTTGGGGAAAAGTGTTTTAAAAGAATGGAAGTGTTAGCAACCTTCCAATAGACAAATGTAAATGTAATGTAAGTACTGTGTTTACAAAAGGTAAAAAGGTAACATAGTTCCTAAAACAAACAAAAAGGCAATGTGGGAAACCGAACCATTCATATTAGACATGCAAATGGCAACATATTAAGAATTGCCACTGCAGAAAGACATAACAGCTTACCATTGGCATAACATATTTTCTGAATGGTCTCCCACAACTAATGGCATACTAATGTTACTAACCCTAATTGTTTTTGGTTTTAAATTGTATGTGGGTTTAATTGGAATGTTTGAAATGTGCTGTTGGATAAAACAAATGTATGCAAAGCTAGAGCCACAGGCCCAAATCACCTCCCAGTATTTTCTATTACGTGGACTAAATAAGAAGTGACACTGGTGATTAATAATCTTAGTGTCAAAAGGGGGATATGTAGGAGCAGGATTTTATAATGTCCCATAAGAATTAATGTGTGATTTGATTTCATCCTGTCAGCCACCCTTTTTGAATAGCAGAAAGGAATGACAGACCAGAACAATCCTTATGACTGATTATGGTCACCCTTTTGTTTTAGAATAAGTTATAATGTCTACTATGGTTTCCTATATGTATTACAAAGTAGGCACTCTAGTTATATATACATTTCTTTGTTTTAAGGTTTAGTAAGTAAGAAACAGGATTCTCTATTGTGTCTATGTTAAGTAGATTAGAGGAACATTGAAGGCCTGGGTCTCAATGTAAATTGTCTTGGTTCTTGATTGTAAAACTTAGCAAGGTTTTAATTTGCAATGCCTTTTTGCTCGATATAAAATACTACTGTTTGTATTCTCAATCTGTTTGTGTGAATGAGGAATGTATGCATCAGAAAAAGATAAGGTGTGAAGGCCATTGTTATAGCCAGAGTCAAGGAAAAAGAAGTAAAGAGACTTAAAGGACGTCAAAGAATCATCAGGTACTGCTTACTACCCAGACGGCTGTTAAACTATCTGGCATCGCAGCGTGGATACATGCTTCGCAGTGTAAGAAGGCACCACCCCCAGCGAACCAATCATCACCTCAGGACCACGCAGAGTCAATTTTGACTCCAGAAGAAGACGTAGAGGACAGCCTGCAATACCTTACCATCTACGCTCTCGTAAGAGTTGCCAGAAGCAGACGACGCCCTAAAGCAAGGCCCAAAAAGAAGCAGTAGTGAGCCTAGTGCCTGCTGCCTGGTGGATGTAAAACCGTGACTGCGGTTCCCTCAGTTGAGGTTGTCAGAACCAGAAGGACCTTGCCTCCAACATGCGCCTCTGGTGGCGCCTGTTCCTCCGCTGCTGGTGTCTTAAGGTCTGGGGAGTCCACAATGACAGTTCTTTTATCCAGCAGCAAGTGTGGATAGCTCAGACCCTTAATATTTCTAATTGCTGGGTCTGCAGCCACATCCCAGCCCACTCTCAAGCTGGTGTTCCTGTCCTGGCAATCCCACTCAATTCCTCAGACCTCACTGGAGGACCTCGTCCGTTTAACAAAACATGGAACAATAATGATACTTGGGAAGCAGTGGGAATAAATGTATCTAAATGGATAAGTGTGGTGGAGGGAAAAGGTCATTGGTGTTGGGTGTGTAATGGGACAGGGCTGGATCTGGGAAAAAGCCGTTGCCTTCAGCATATTGTGGCCAATGGTGTATGGGATTATTCGAACAAAACTAAAAAGTGGCGGGCTGGGTATGGGGATATGAAATTTTTTTCTTGACCTGAGGATCAAACAGAAAAATCAATTTCATGTTCCCCCTACAGTAACCTTAGTGAAAACAATACAATCTTTCAACACCATGCAAAAAGGCTCCTGAGGTTACAAGTAGTAGTTGAAATAATGGCAAATGAAACCGGAGAGAGTTTAAAAAACCCTGGCCAAAGAAACAGCGATCTGACAGATGGCCCTCCAAAACAGTCAGGCATTGGACATAGTGCTGGCGGCCAAAGGAGGGACCTGTGCTCTCATTGGAAAAGAATGTAGTGTGTTCATACCTGACGAACCCAATGAGGTAATAGATCGCGTTAGTCACTTAGAACAAATCGCATATCTTCCCCATGAAGAGCCGAGTTCTTTATGGAAGTGGCTAAGTAACCTGTTCAATTTCTCTGGCATAGGAAACTGGTTGTTTCAGGGTGCCCTGACTATCCTGTGTGAAATCCTAATGATTTTTGTATGTTTTCAGCTAATCTCCTGTTGTATCCAGAATTGTGTAAGGTATGCCACTCAAGTGACTGCCCCAAAACAGAGTGCTAATATGATGATTTCGAAATATCACTGATGAACGAAGAGATAAAGAACAATTAATATGTGGAAGCCAGTAATTGTTGGTCTTTGCGTAAGCTTGACCAAAAGGAGGGATTGTGAAAGTGAAATGAATTATATTAAAGAAATAGAATGAATTAAAGAATGTTGTATGTACCTTTAAGTAAAAATGCTGCATGCCAGGGGGCAGGAAAGCAGACATTAACTGCTTAATGAATTGTCCCACTTAAGGGCAATTGGTGAAGCATTAGCCTTAGATCGATAAGAGTTAATAAGGAAGCAGGATATGCATATTGTGCCCTTGCAAATTTTACAATTTTCCTCTCTCTGTCCCTTTGTTTAGTTCGCACCCTTTTATCTGTATAAATAAGACTGTTTGAATCTTGCATTGGGGCTCACATTATCTGAATGTATTAGCAGAGCGCTGTGCTAATAAAACAGAGTGGTCTGACAAACTATGAGTCCTGAGTCTAACTTTGACACATCTTTGGAAGCATTTCACTGTATGTATATTGGCTTTCTTCTTTTCAACAAAGAGCAGGCACATAGCAAGGGAAACAGTATCTCACTTACATGCAACTGAAATCTAAGATTACACACAGTACAAGAAGATGCAAGCCAAATTCGTCTGTTTAACTTTAGGGTAGGTACAAGGTAGCCATAAGGCATGCTTACCTTGAGCTTACCTTGATCTGAAGAGACGCACCCAACATTCAACTTTAATCTCCATTTTCATGTAATCTAGGCTAAACCGGCTACTGCTAGGCAGTTGTTGCTGGGATTTTTTTATGTTTGCTTTGTCTTTTTTGCAGTTTTCATGGCTGTTGGACACTAGTCTCAGTGACTGAATGAAAACTCTAGGGTTACCATACGTCCGGATTTTCCCGGACATGTCCGGCTTTTGGGGATTCAAATCCCCGTCCGGGGGGAAATCCCCAAAAGCC